>NC_034597.1:58904742-58922796 GCF_900095145.1 Mus pahari
CTGCCTCCCAAGTGCTGGGCTTAAAGGCGTGCACCACCACTTTCTGGTGCTTTCTGTATCATAATCCTATTTAACTCTTGAATAAGCCTTGTGTGATGGTTACTCACATGGACCTCATATATGGGTATGTGGACTTAGGTCCAGGAAGGTTAAGTAACTTATTGGAGCTTTGTACATCTGGTACTGTGGCAAGGATGAGATTTGAACCTTCATGGTTTGGGTCTAGGTAGATGTGCCTATAGATTCTCCCTTTTCTTTTCTTTTCTTTTCTTTTCTTTTCTTTTCTTTTCTTTTCTTTTCTTTTCTTTTCCTTCTTTCCTTTTTTCTTTCTTTTTTTTTTTTTTTTCAGACAAGGTTTGCTCTATAGACTAGTGTGGCCTTGAACTTGATCTGCTTGCATCTGCCTCCCAAGTGCTGAGATTAAGGCATGAACCACCACTGCTCAGAGAGCCTAAAGATTCCTAAATATTAATATAGGACTAAAAATTCAGTTCAGTCATAGAGCACTTGCCTGGTATGATTGAAACCTGAGTTCAACCCTGGCACCTACAAGAACTTGTATTGAAAGTTAACAAGGTTGTCCCAGCAGACAGGGTGTGCATTCGGGGTGTGTGTGTGTGTGTGTGTGTGTGTGTGTACGTGTGTATATGTTGGGTGGGTGGGAATCTTTGCAGAAACTGACAATATTAGGGCAGTAAAACTAGTGAGTGTTCTATTTCTGCTTGGTCATTATGTGTGCTATGTTGGTAGAAATGAGTTTCTGTTTCTGCAGAATCTAGCTGGGTGAGTCGATTCATGCAGGGTTGGAGGACTGCAGGGAGCCTGGGGCTTGAATTACAGCAGCCTGAAGAAGTGAGACCCTGCCTTGGAAAGTAAACACCAGGATGCTTATTCAAAAGGCAGAGCCTGGATTTGTTGGCCTCTCCTGAGAGACACCATCATTATGAAGGCCTGATCCCAGCTGGCTTCCTGCAGGGCAGAGTTAACGATGCTGACAGGTCACAGGAGTGTGCCTTAATGGTTTCATGTTTTATTTATTCAGGTGCTGATCTGACATCACCCAGCTTCAGCGAATGTATGGGCTTGGAAATAAGTAGATTCTCTCTATATATATACTGTGATGTTATCTCCAAAAATCAAGGAAATGAGAACCAGGAAAGGCCTGGATTCCCTGCAGATAGCTCTCATGGCTTACACTAAGAATTCAAATCCTACATAAAGCATTAGGCAGCGATTAAAACACAAATCATCACTGTCTAAGGTGATAGATTGCAAGGGAATTTCTGGCACGGAGAGTCATTCTTTAAGCAGTGCTTCCACACAGCG
The DNA here is from genome assembly GCF_900095145.1 of Mus pahari. Classification (NCBI taxonomy): domain Eukaryota; kingdom Metazoa; phylum Chordata; class Mammalia; order Rodentia; family Muridae; genus Mus; species Mus pahari. The sequence continues at coordinate 58,906,069 of NC_034597.1, forward strand.
CCAACTAAATAATGTAACAGCATCTGGACTCTTTCTAAATCGAAGATGGAATTATGTATTTCTCCCATGACACAGAGGATACCAAAATGCAGTATTTCCTAAAATAAAAAAAAAAGGAGGGGGGGAGTAAGTTAGCTCAGTGGCTGAGAGGACTTTCCCATGCTCACTTTCTGGTTTTGTTTTTTTGTTTTTTGTTTGTTTTTGTTTTTGTTTTTTTTAAATAACTTCTATTATTTAAGTAAGACATACACAGAGTAATAGATGTGTGCTGTAGCCCCAGTTCACCCACACCCATGTTAAATGTCACTTAGTTAAAAAAAAAAATCAGGATGCAACTATAGCTTAAAAACTTCCATGCACCTTGAAATCTCTTTTCTCAAAACTGAAAAACTGATCATGATTCCGACTTTTTAAAAATTTAGTAGTATAGCACAAATTCACAAATGGCATACAGAGGAAAACACCACACACACACACACACACACACACACACACACACACGGTCTATGAATGCATATATATATATATATATATATATATATATATATATATATGTATGTATATACTCAATATAATGTCTTATATGATTTGTGAATGTCATGTGTGCACATACATGTGGTCTATGTGTGTATATATATATATGTATATATTCTCTATATGATGTTTTATATGGTTACTAAATGTTTTATGTGTATACACACACACATGCACACACATACACACATACAGAGACTATTTGTGAACTCATAGAATTTGGGCCACTTAGTCACTAAGGACTAAGATATGCTGCCCCCAGATTCCTGTGTTCAAACCCTAACCCCTAATGTGACTACATTTGGAGATAGGATATATAAGGAGGTCACTGAGGTTAAATGAGTTTGAGAAGGTAGTCCTGGTGTCCCCAGAAGAAGAGAAATTGGGCCACCTTACATATGACCATGTGAAGAGGCAGTAAGGAAAACTGTCACATGCCTGTAATCAAACACCTAGAAAAATCCCTGTGCATTTGAGTACAACGTGATCTACATAGAGAGTTCCAGACCAGCAAGGGCTATATATAGGGAGACCCTGTCTTGTCTGCCCCACAGACAAAAAATGGGGTGACTGTAGCCAAAGTGCAAGCCTTCAAGAGGACTTCCAGCCTCCGTACTTGCTGAGACCGATGTCTGCTGGGAAGACCCCTGTTTAAGGTGTTTTAACATGGCAGCTCTAGGACACTAGTCCAGCATCTCAGAACATCAGCTCAGGTCACAGCCCAGAATAACAGGAGCCACAACTCCCTGCCAAAGGCAGCCTGTATCCAGCTCATTCTCTAACTTCCCTTTATAGGTGCTCTGCTCAGTTGTATTTGAACAATAAAATTTGCCCCCCCCCCTCTTTTTTCTTTTTTCTTTTCTTAGAGCTGAGGACCAAACCCAGGCCTTGCACTTGCTAGGCAAATGCTCTACCACTGTGCTAAATCCCCAACCCCTACATTTTAAAAAATAAATGCCATTTTAGTATCTTCTGATTTCGAACTCTCCCCTCTGTGGTTACTTTTCACTTGTGTATTTCATTGGTTGAAGAAACTCGACCTTGTTTTTTTTTTTTTTTTCCTCACGTAGAAAGTGATCTGGTTGGAGATTTCAAATCTGAATCTGGCCAAGTCAGTCCATTCCCATGTCAACACACAGGAGGACAGGCCTGTCTGTGGAGATACTCATCTTTGCAGTTGACAGGTTGGTCCTAAAACTCACACAGGATTGTTAGTCACTGAGAATAGCCAAAACAATCTCGAAAAAGAACATGGCTGGAAGACTCATACTTCCTGGTTTGAAGGCTTAGCACAGCCAGACATGGTGCTGCTTGTTTGAAGTCCTACTATGGGACAGGCTGGATGACACTGGCTAAATGGCTGGAAAGGAGAACTTCCCACACTGTGATGTAATAAATACTGATAGAAGTCACACATAAATATCAGTGGAAGAGACTCAGGGTCTGGAAACAAAGCAATGCAGTGCTGGGACAACAGAATATGTACATGGTTAAAGAAAAAAGTCAAGGGCTGGAGAGATGGCTCAGCGGTTAAGAGCACTGACTGCTCTTCTAGAGGTCCTGAGTTCAATTCCCACCAACCATATGGTGGCTCACAACCATCTGTAATGAGATCCAATCCCCTCTTCTGGTGTGTCTGAAGACAACTGCAGTGTACTCATATACATAAAATAAATAAATCTTTAAAAAAAGAAAAGAAAAGAAAAAAGTCAAACCAATTTGGGGCTGGAGAGATGGCTCAGTGGTTAAGAGCACTGACTGCTCTTCCGAAGGTCCTGAGTTCAATTCCCAGCAACCACATGGTGGCTCACAACCATCTGTAATGGGATCCGACGCCCTTTTCTGGTGTGTCTGAAGATAGCGACAGTGTACTTGCATATATAAAATAAATAAATCTTTAAAAAAAATCAATTTGTACCTCTACTTCATTTTATCTAGGAGTTGTCTCAAAGTGGATAATATTCTTGAATGTGAGAGCTAAGATATTAAGCTTTTAGAATAAAACATAGGAGTAAATATAAATGTCTGTGACTTTGAACTAGGTAGTGGTGTTTTAGATCTAAACACCAAACATGCAAGGAATGATTAAAAAAAAAAAACCAAATAGGTCTCCTTCCAGATCAAGCGGGTGTGCATGTCATCAACAGAGTGACATCGAGAATGCAGGTAAAAGGGAAACCCACAGCACTGGAGAAATGACTGAAAGTGAGATATCTGATAATGTATTAGTAAGCAGAATATAAAAATAAACAAACAAGCAAATAAAAACCCAACCAAGCAAACAACAAGACTTTGGCAACTCAGGGCTGGAGAAATGACTGACTCAGCAGTTAAGAGCACTGGCTGCTCTTCCAAAAGACCTGAATTTGATTCCAAGCACTCAAAACTATCAGTAACTTAGCTGGGCAGTGGTGGTGCACACCTTAATTCCAGCACTCGGGAGGCAGTGGAGGCAGATCTCTGAATCTGAGGCCAGCTTGCACTACAGATACAGAGCAAGTTTCAGGACAATCAGGCTACACAGGAAAAAAAAAAAATCTGTCACAGAACAACCAAACCCAAGCCAACCAACTCAACCAACCAAAACTGTCAGTAACTCCAGTTTTAGGAGAATCCAGCACCCTCTTCTGGCCTCTGAAGGCACTGCATACACATGCACATACACACATACATATAAATAAGAATAAATAAATCCTAAAAAAATTCTACAAGTCAACAATTAAACCAAACAGCTTAATTAAAAACTGGATATATGACTAGAAAAGACATTTTTTTCCAAGGTGACACTAACCAATAAACACACAAATAGGTGCTCCCCCTCATTAGCTGCCACAGAGCTGTAAATCAAGTCCTGGTGGCACATGACCTTAGACCTTAAAAGCACTGTAATAAAGACAGCAATAAACACTCATCCATGTGAGGAAACTGGAACCCACCTGCTACATTGGTGCAGCCATTTGAGAAAAGAATGACCACCTTGTGAGATGAATCTACAGCGAGAACTGTGGTAGATTCATCAATGGAATCAAAATTGCTTCCAGGAACACAAAACTCATAAAAGATTGAACAAGACTGTTCATACCAGACCCAAAGTAGAAACAATGAAAATATCCTCCTACTGCTAAATGAATAAACCAAGTGAGATAGATTCATATCACAAGATAGCTCCAACTACAAAAATTTGTAGCAAAGCAGTCACACATACCACAACACTTAAAAACCCTGGAAAGTCTGTTACGTGCAAAAGAAGACTACTTATAAAGATGGCACAGTGTCTGATTGTATGTAAATGGGATGACTAATGATGTAAGTCCATAGAAACAGAAAGCAGGTGGTCACCTCATGCTGAGCATGCATGTGCATAGTGTGTGTATATATGTGTGCATTTCATTGGTAATCTGTTTTCCTTCTGTTAGCTTTTGTAATTTATATCTTTCAATATATTCATCAACTTTGTCTAAATGTTTCAAACTTCTTGTTGATTATATAACTATTCGTAAGTTGGAATGATTTGGCTTATGGCATTTTTAGGATATATTAACTCTCCAATGACATCACCGTCCTATCTGATCTTGGTGATTCCTGCCTTCTCGCAGACCTCTTTTTTATTGTCCCGATCTATCTGTTCAGAGTTTCTCAACCTGTGTTGAGGCATATTTGAACTGACTAATTATTTTGACAGAGCTTTCATATGAACCAGGGATGTTGGCAGCCTTCCTGGCTTGACCCGATAGCCCGCTAGAGGCCAGCAGCGTTCTAATAGCAACATGGTAGACGGTGCTAATAGAAGTCACACCCACTTCTGGAGGACAAACACTAGGTTAGAGATTTATCACTTTTACTGATCATTCTCCCCAATGTTGGCGTTTGACCCTAGTTTTCTAATCAATTTTTTCTTCTCTTTCCTTCTGTCCTTCTGTTCTTCCCTACTTCTTTTCCTCCCTCCCTCCCTCCCTCCCTCCCTCCCTTTCTTCCTTTCTTTTTGGCTTTAAAGGCATGCACCACCACCCGGTTTCATACTCTAGTGTTCACACAGACAGAGCACAGTGACAAAGCCTCCTCCACACATCTGCTAACTCCAACATCTCCCTGATTCTGCGATGCTTTTCTTCTCATCATGGGTCATTTTCATTGTTCATGCGTTTCCCTAGTAAGATTTGCCTGGATACCAAATGTAAATTTTACCTTGCTACTTCCTGGATATATTCTCTTGCTGTAAAAACCCCCCTGGAGTTTGTTCTAGTACACAGCTAAGTTCCATGGAAACGGTTTGATTCTTTTGGGTTTTGCTTTTCAGATTTATTAGGTAGGAGCAGAGCTATGTAGAGCAAGCCTTTCTCCCTGCACTCTGCCTAATGCGCCGTGAATTATGAGGTTTTCCCGCGTGCCTGTTACTTCCGCAGTCCCGTGTGAGCTCCACATACTGCATCCTTTATTCTTGTCAGGCCATTTTCCCTCCTTGGTTTGGGGAAGTTTCCCCACATATTTATGCTGATCTATATTCTGCCATCTGATCCTCCGCAGAGCTCTGGAACCTTCTCTCTCTTCATACCTACTACCTTTTCTCTGGTACCCTGCCCATAAACTCTGGCTACCTTTGTCTCCCTGGACCCAGCTCTGCTTTCTAAACTCTGGGAGCTCAAGTCCATGTGGAATTTCCCGCCTTGAGCTGCAGCCTTGAAGTTTTCTCACTGACCCTCACTACCCACAATTCCATCTTATTCGCTTTCATCTCTGAGAGGCCATGTGTCTTCCTTACCCGATGTCTGGCATGTTAAAACTTTGGCCATGAATTTTGCCACTACTTAACCATGACTTCAGATGTCCTTTTATTCCAGCTAGACCATAACTATAAAGCTTTATGAGTACGTTTTTTGAGCTCTGAAAAAAAAAAATTGATGTGCACTTAGAGAAAAACTATCACTTGCCAAATTCAGGCTAACACTAAGAAAATATTAGAAAACCCATAATTAACTACTAAGTAAATCAAAACACAGATCTCTATAGAAATTAGCATCAAGATCAGTCAAACTTGTCAGCAATATGAATAGCATTCTGAAATATGCATAGCACTCTGGGGATGAAGGGAAATGAAATTTAAGATGAAATTTGAGGTCCGATTCATGTAACTTTGGTCGAAAGAGGTGTTAGTGGACTTTGGAACCTGGGGCTGAGAGCCCCACGGAACAGGCCCAGGCATTGCCCAGGCAAGCTCATCGTTAGAGCATTCTTGAGACTGCTGGGCCATTGAGATAATGGGAGGGCAGGAAGAGCCAGGGCTGTGCCAGCGGCCCTCTGGCCCAGCTCCTTCCTCTGACCCATTGTCCTTGTGATAGTTTGGAGTCATGTGTTAACCAAAAGTTCCGCTGACCTAGATAAGCGTCCACCCTTCACGTCTCCTAACATTCCTAACTTTCACGTACCATTCTGTGTAATCGCTCTGTTGGTGTTTAAATGGGCCAATCGTGTGCAACTACACCAATTCTCCCGAGCCCACGACCCCCTCCCTATAAAACGCCCTAGCTTTCGAGCCACGTGGTTGAAACTACCTCGTGTTTTTACATCAAGATGGTCTACTCGTGGTTTTTGGGTGCCACCTTCTCGAGACTGGAGAGGGGAGGGCTCCCCACGGAGGTCTTTCAGGAACAAGCGATTCAAGGGCAATCAGAAAACAGAAAGCGTCAAGCCAATCTTGCTTTGCACGAGATCTAAACTTACCACGTGCATCCTCAGTTTTAAGAATTTTATTTATCATTATTGTATGTGTGGGTATAATTGTGTGTGTGTGTGTGTGTGTGTGTGTGTGAGTGTATGTGTGCATGCACACATACATGTGTGGTAGGTACATACAGGCAAATAAATATGGAGGCCAGGGAACTTCCTGAATAGTACTCTACCTTGATTTCTTTTTTCAGTCTATTTTTGTCATTGTTGTTTGTTTGGAAACAAAGTCTCACTGTGTAGCACTGGCTGTCATGGAACTCACTGTGTAGACTAGAACTCATAGAGATCCGCCTGTCTCTGCCTATCTCTGCCTCCTGTGGTTCTTTTATTTCTCAGTGCTTTGAGACAGAGTTTCTCTGTGTAGCTCTGGCTGCCCTGTCTGCTCTGCAGACCAGGCTGGCCTAGAACAGGCAGAGGTCTGCCTGCTTCTGCCTACCAATGTTGAGACTAAAGGCATGCACAACCACTTTGGACCTTTTAAAAAGATTTACTCATTTATTATGTATTCAATGTTCTGCCTGCCTATGTGCATGTCTGCAGGCCCGAGGAGGTTATCGGATCTCATAGATGGTTGTGAGCCACCATGTGGTTGAATTCATGACCTCTGGAAGAGCAGCCAATGCTCTTAACCTCTGAGCCATCTCTCCAGCCACATTCCCCCCCCCCCATATTTAATGACACTTTTCTTGCCCCCAAAGCCTACCTCTTTGGCTAGATGAGCTGGACAGCAGGCCAGATGATCCCTGGCGCCATGTCTTTAGCATGGGGTCATAGGCATAAGCTGCCAGAGTTGGCTTTTTTGGTGGGTTCTAGAGATCCAAACTCAGGTTCTCACGCTTGCGTTGCCCAACACTTTACCACCATAGCTCCGCTCTGTCCCCGTATCATTGTAGTCAATTTTTCTTTCTGCTTAGGTCAGCTATATTTGATTTCTGTTCTTGCAGCCTAGACTTCTACCTGATATATTGTCAGGTTCCAGGAAGCAAAACCCTGAAATAAACAAATGAGTAGTTTAGCAAATAAATCCCCAAACCTCGTAGAAACAGCTTTGCACCGATGCTCATCTGATTTGAGTTTTCTTGTTTGTTTGTTTTATTTTGGTTTTCACTTTGGGATAGTGTGAAAAATGATAGCCACCCAGGAGAAACTGCCTTTGGAAATTTCAGTTTTGATCTTTCTCAGGCCTGGTCCCATGTAACATGATCCTCACTCTGCCCGGTGTTGCTGGGGAGGGCCCACAGCATCCAATCGGTAGGGGCAACAGAACACTTTACAGCCCTCTGTGCAGCTGCTCAGGTTAGGAATGAACAGGACGCATAAAGAAGACCTACCCTACCTCAGCTAAACAGCATCTATACCTGCATGTGTATCTCTCTATTGAGCTGCCATGTCTCAGAATCATTGCAGGTCCTGTAGCTTTGAGTGTTCAGTGTTGGCTTGTTCTTATGGTGTCAGGGCTGGGTTTGCTTGAAAGAAGGGAAGCCAACTTTATGTTGTTCCCACAAGCAGAGAAATGGGGGTTCTCCATGGTCTCTCCCAGAGTCACTCCTAAGCCACAGTTCTATGTCATTTCCTCTTGGCTTGTAGACAGTTCTTTCTGTTTTAGTGTGAGTGTGTGTGTTTGTGTGTATGTGTGTGTATATGTGTGTATGTGTATGTATATGTGTGTGTGTGTGTGTGTGTGTGTGTGTGTGTGTGTGCGCATGCACATGCATGGAGTGATGGGGTTTGTCTATGTAGCCCTGGCTGTCCTGGAACTCACTATGTAGACATGGCTGGCCAGAACTCAGAAAGATCTACTTGCCTCTGCCTCCTGAGTGCTGGGATTAAAGACATATACCACCATGCCTGGCTACAGAGAACGTTCTTTCAATGTCCTTGACTCAGGCTGACATTCTTGCAATTTCCGTTTTTCATTTTCAGAGATGCATAACTGCTCCTCTCCCTATTGTCCAGACTTTGGCTGGCCAGCTCTGCCCTCAGCCCTGACCTGCAACTTGCCTGTAGGCCTGCCTGGGGCCGGCTCACTCACTGGTCAGGGGTTCTTCTGTTGCTGCCCTCCCCTGGCTAGGGTCCCATCAAAGCTGCTCACGCTGTGTACCGTGTGCACACTTCTGCCAAGCACCAAGGACGTGTTGATGCTGTGGCACAGCTTGTCGGGAAGCTCAGATGTTTCTTGCTTTGACAAATGCCCACCCAGAAGGCAGAGCCCAGAACAAAGACGAAACGAAAAAGCAGTGCCTACGAGCGCCTATTTCCGTTAGAATTTTTTAGGCATTAGAAAAAAGGGGACAAAGGAAGTAAAAGAGAAATATCAAAGAAAAGTTGGCTGATGTTGGGTTCCAGATATCAAATATCCAATCTCCCACGTAGCCCCGTGGGAAGCTTATTCAGTCTTAATTGGTGTAATATAAAACAAATGAAAAGCAAAACCACATAAAAAGGAAAACCGCGAAAGCCCGAGTACTTGGAAGAAGTTAGAATTAATCACTCTGTTTATAATCATCAGTGGTTAGCATCGATTTATCTATCGTGATTAGATCTCTGCCTGCAATGCGATTGTTTTTAAAGTCATCATTATTAATATTATTTACCTTTTATTTTACTTGTGTGGGTGTTTTGCCTGTGTCTATGTCTGGTGCCCAAGGAAGTTAGAATAGGAGATAGGATATCCTAAAACTGGAGTTGCAGACAGTTGTGAGTGTTATGAAATATCATGTGGCTTGGGGGTATCATGGCAGCGGGCCCACACCAAGGTGTGAGCCTGAGAAATTACACATTCAACAGATCTGGTATAATGGAGTTTATTGCGGAGAGGGAGAAGAGCGAGCACCTGGGGGAAGGAGTAGAGGCTGGGAGCCAATCATGAGGGTAGACAGAGAGGGAGCAGATAGGGAGAGAAGGGGCTTGGTGCAGAAAGGAAGAGAGAGAGAGAGAACAGAGAGAAGAAGAGACCGGGTGGGAGCCAATCCTTTTATACACAGCACCTGCCCAATGCTAGGAGCCTAGTGGAACTGTCTGGAAGCCAACACTGAGCTGCCATGTGGGTGCTGGGATTCAAACCTGATTCCCAGAGTAGCCAGTGCTTTTAGCTATGGTTAACCACTGAGCTATCTTGTCAGCCCCCGTAATCCCTTTCAAATTTACCTTTGGGTCTGATGCTTCCATGGGGAAATGTTCAACTAGTACATGTTGATATCTTGCAGGAAAAAAAAGGGGGTGGGTGGGCAACTGCAGTAGCCAGCCTTCCATCCTGTATTATTATTATTTTTTAAAAAGATTTATTTATTTATGATATGTAAGTTCACTGTAGCTGTCTTCAGACACTCCAGAAGAGGGAGTCAGATCTTGTTACGGATGGTTATGAGCCACCATGTGGTTGCTGGGATTTGAACTCCGGACCTTTAAGAAGAGCAGTAAGGTGCTCTTACCCACTGAGCCATCTCACAAGCCCAATCCTGTATTATTTTAATTGTATTGACTGTAGAAGTCTTTGCAAATGTTTAGCTCAGATGAAACCAGTCTAATGAGGTGAGACCCAAGAAATTTTAATTAGTTGGTGCGAAAATGGAGGTGTCTCATGCTGCTTTCTGTGGGTTTATTTCTGAGAAAAAGAGCAACGCATCTCTTTTTCTTCCTAACATTTCCAGTTACCCAGTTCTCGGCGCTGTAGGTCTCCTGTCTGCTTATGAACCCCCTCAGAGGATGCTGGGTGGTGTTGCCACCCGGTGTTGTAAAGCACTCACCATTCAGACTGCAGACACCCAATAGAGTAGCAACCCAGGACCCGTGCTGCTAGAAAGTTCCAAATCTTCCCCTAAAAGTCGTTCCCAAAATATCTTTGCTTTTTGGAATCGACCAAAGTCTACTTGTGCCAGACATTCTGGTTAAGGAAGAGACCCCTGGGTTTCTGTTGCTGGAACACACCAGGCTAAGAATACATTGCTTCTCAGCACTTGACGAAATTTCGAATTCTGCAGCAGCTTTTAAAGTTGCCTGGCCCTTGTGCAGAGAGTTAACTCAAAGAGCTGAGTAAGCAAATCAAGGGGACATTCCTGTCTTAGCCACTCAGGAAGTGTTTTTTTTTTTTTTAAGTCTGCTTTGAGAAACTATTGAAAAGACCACAGGAGAGTTCAGGACAAAACAAGAGAGAGTGGCTTATAGATATCCTTTTGCATTTAATTGGCCCAAGTCAAAGGTTGTGGAACTCTCAAGCCTCATTTTCCTTCTTGTTTAGCTTCCTACTTCCATTCCAGTTCTCATGGAGATTTCTACCATTATTTCTGTTGCTGTAATAAAACACCCCGACCAAAAAAAAAAAAAAAAATTAGGAGGATAAAGAGTGTGTTTTAGCTCGTAATTCCAGGTTATAGTCCACCATTGCAGAGAATTCAGTGTGGCAGGAATTTGAAACAGTAAGTCATATCACAGACACAGCCAGAAGCAGAGAGCAATGAACACATGCATGGTCACTTGACTGCTTTCTTGTTCTCAGTTCAATCATTAATATAGTTCAGGACTTTCTGCCTAGGGAATGGTGCCACCCACACCGGGCTGGTCCTCCCACATCAATTCATTTATTGAGACTGTCTTAGTTAGGGCTTTACTGCTGTGATCAGATACCATGATCAAGTCTTATAAGGACAACATTTAACTGGGGCTGGCTTACAGGTTCAGAGGTTCAGTCCAGTATCATCAAGGCAGGTACATGGCAGCAACCAGACAGGCATGGTGCAGGAGGAGTTCTACATCTTCATCTGAAGGCTGCTAGTGGAAGATTGGCTTCCAGGCAGCTAGGATGAGGGTCTTAAAGCCCACGCCCAGAGTGACACACCTACTTCAACAGGTCCACACCTTCTAATAGTGCCACTCCGTGGGCTGAGCATATATAAACAATAACAAGATAATCCCTTATAGGCATATCCATAGGCAAACTCAATTTGTGTCAAGTTGTCAATTGAGGCTACAGACAGATGTTAAGCAGATGTATCAGCAGTAAGAAAGGTGTCTGGTAGCTCACAGAAAGAATGAAGACCAGAAAGAAACAAAATTCAAACAGTAGCCAAAGGGAACGAAAGAGTCAGAACCTAGAGCTCACCTCAGCAAGAGACTCCGTATCTCTGCTGCTTCGGTCAGGCCATGCTAAGAAATGATGTGTCATTTCAAGCTGCTGCTGACACAGCCACTAAGGAGTCTTCTGGCTCCTTCATTCCTTGATTCATTCAATTCCATGGAAGACCTCAGCTGAGGTTTCAGTCCATATTAGGTTCAGGAAAATGATTATGTACTTGTAGAGTTTCCTGGGTGGGTCCTATTCATTGCTAAGAGTCCTACAGGAAAACTAAAGAAAACCAAGAAATGAACAGAGACCAATTACTCCTATGGGTGGGTGTCAAGGGAGGTCGAGTGGCAGGAAGGTTTAAATGATGTCTTCAAAGGGGCCGGAGGGAGCCAGGTGGCTCAGAATGCCCCCTGATGTTTCTAAAATGGATCTGGGGGAATATAGTAGGAGAATTACAGTGTACTGGCTAGTTTTGTGTCAACTTGACACAGCTGGAGTTATCACAGAGAAAGGAGCTTCAGTTGGGGAAATGCCTCCATGAGATCCAGCTGTAAGGCATTTTCTCAATTATTGATCAAGGGAGGAGGTTCCCTTGTGGGTGGTGCCATCTCTGGGCTGGTAGTCTTGGGTTCTATAAGAGAGCAGGCTGAGCAAGCCAGAGCAAACAAGCNTCTGCATCAGCTCCTGCTTTCTGACCTGCTTGAGTTCCAGTCCTGCATCCTTTGGTGATCAACAGCAGTATGGAAATGTAAGCTGAATAAACTTTCCTCCCCAACTTGCTTCTTGGTCATGATGTTTGTGCAGGAATAGAAACCCCGACTAAGACATACAGGCATGAAGTGAAGAGCCACCCTCTGGGACAGCAGGTTTGGATGGCAATGGGGGATACTTAAGCTTCATGTATCTCACTCGGGTAGATGTCCCTTCTCTCTGTACTTTGTTCAAACACGCATCAAATTCGAACTTAATTGCACCAAATCTCCCCACCCCTTTCCCTTTGTAGTGTGTGTCTGTGTGTGTGTATGTATGTATGTATGTATGTGCATATTTGTATGTCTGTGGGCACACCGTGTGTGCACATGTGTGTGGAGGCTGAAGGGTGGTGTAGAAAATCACCCTCTGTTCCTTTTCCATCAGTGAGGCAAGGTCTCTCAATCAAACCCAGAACTCACCAATGGGGTTAGTCTTACTAGCCTAGCCATCTTGCTCTGGGGATCTCTCGTCTTTGTCTTCCCATGCTGGAATTATGGACAGGCTGAGGGGCTCGCACAGCATTTACATGAGTCCTGGGGATCTGAACTCTGGTTCTTGTTGTTATGAAAAAACAATGTGCCAAGGGGGTATCTTTGGCAGCCCGAGCCAAAGTGTACCCCTGAGAAATTGCTCCATGCGACAGATCTGCTATAAAAGAGGTTTACTGAAGGAAGGGAGAGGAGTGAGGACCCAATGGAAAGGATAGAGTCAGACAAGTGGACATCTGGACAGTCAGATGGACAGGGAACACCGAGAGAGGCATGAGGGCAGAGAGAGGGGGCACTGGATGTGTATGTATGCTCGAGTTTGTGTGTGTGTGCGTGTGCGTGCGTGTGTGTGTGTGTGTGTGCGTGTGTGTGTGTGTGTGTGTGTGTCCTTTTTTATCTGTAGCTAACATCTGGCACACTTAGCAGCACTGGCAGGTGATGGCAGCAGGTGATAGTGTAAGTAGTTGCCACTTCCTGAGAGCCAGTGGAACCACCTGTGCACTAACACTCATGCTTTTGTGGCAGGGACTTTAACTCAGAGCCCTCTTTCCACCCTCATCTGTTTTCTCATGTCTACATGTGTTTTCGAGTTCCTTCTCAGACTGTGATTTTTGTGCTGATTTTTCTCTGATAAGTTGGCTATAACATCCTGTGGACCCTCTTTGGCTCTCCTATGTTCCTTCACCAATGTCTTGACCACAGTGAAAGGACTTTAATATTCAAAAGGATGGGTATTTCTGTTGGAACAACTGTACTCCTTCAACCCCATATGTTGAAACTCTGACTTCCATTGTTGTTATGGTTTCCTGGTGGATTGGTCAGGAGCCAAGGAACACTGCTAAGATCATACCACATGACATATCTCACACAAGAGATTTATGGAGGTGGGGGAAGCAGAGAGAGAGAGAGAGAGAGAGAGAGAGAGAGAGAGAGAGAGAGAGAGAGAGAGAGAGAGACAGAGAGAGAGAGAGAGAGAGAGAGAGAGAGAGACAGAGACAGAGACAGAGACAGAGAGAGAGACAGAGACAGAGAGACAGAGAGACAGAGAGACATTCAGAGAGCAAGAGGGAAAGGGAATGAGATGGAGAGACAGAGAGCAAGAGACAGAGGAAGGGCCCTGATGTGGGACGTTTTAAAGGGTGTGAGTGTCGTATTTGGCAGCTGGTAATGATGTGCCTGCTGACTCCGTAGGGGCACACTTGGTTCCTAACAATTGTGACTGCGCAGTCCTATGTCACCTTCTGAGGAGGGTCTCATAGGCGAGCCCATCATTGTGGGCATGCCCCACAGCTACTTACACAGATTAAGACGGCTCTGATGTCACAAGGTGTGATAGTCGACCTTCATTGTCAACTGGATTGAGAGTCACCAAGGAGACACACTTCTGGGCATGCCCTTTGTAGAAGTTTAAGGGCGGGGGGAATAACCTACCTTGAATATGAGTGACACTCACCCATGGTCTTAGAGTCCCTGACTGAATAAAAAGGAAAAACAGAAAGGCAGCTTGGAGGCCGGCATCCTCCTTTTCGGCTTCCCGGTCTGCTGAGATGTGGAGAAACAGGTTCACTCTCTTCGCTAGTTCTAAGCCCCGATTCCACAGCTGTACCTTCCCCACCACAATGCACTGTATCTTCTTGGATCTTGAGCATAAGCGACCCTTCTTCCCTTAAATAACTTCGTGTCAGGTATTTGGGGCCAGGAAGGTGAAAGGTCACGAACGCACTGACACATGCCTGTGAGACCACTGGACGCACAGTGTGCCTGAGTGAGAAGTCTTTCTGCAGCACCAGACTCGGTGAACCGGTAAGGAGATGATACAGATTAAAAGGAACCTCAAGGGTGGGATTCCGATCCCTGGTTCTACAGTGCCCATCAGAAGGGGAAGGGGCATCAGGCAGTGCTCTTTATCCATTCCCCAGGCCAAGAGGGACGTCCTCAGTAGACGCCAAGCCTCTCATGGACTTTCCTCTCACACGTTGCAGCCCCCAGAACTATTAGGAAGTCAATCTCTATCATTTCAGGTCTGTCTCCTTTGGTATTTTGTTCTGTCTAACTAATTCAAAGGGCTGGGACATTGTGTTCTCACTGCTCAATATATATAATAGATAGTATGCATTTTCCTCTGCTGGTCCACTGGTTTCTTTGCAGACACTAGACTCACCGAGAAGCTATTCCATTGCTCTCTTTGATTATATTTCTGTGTGCAATTAACAATAACAAATGGTTTTAAAGCCCACGGGTCTTTATTCATTAAGACTCTTGTGTGATACAATTGGATTTGAGCAACTCATTGATGATAGATCCTGATGGGAAGGTTAAAATGAAAACTGTAATTAAGTACTGAAGGCAAGACACTCCAGAGACTGTTGGAATCTTTTTTTAAAACTTTTTTTTTTTTAAAGATTTATTTACTTATTATATAAGTACACTGTAGCTGTGTTCAGACATTCCAGAGGAGGGCATCAGATCTCGTTACGGATGGTTGTGAGCCACCGTGTGGTTGCTGGGATTTGAACTCAGGACCTTCGGAAGAGCAGTTGATACCACTTAACCACTGAGCCATCGCTCCAGCCCGAGATTGTTGCAATCTTAAAGACATACCCCAAACATGTACATTTTAGGATACTGGTGGCACACCATGTAACATGCAAAATTTAGGATATTTTATATAATGATCGTCACGCATAGGAAATGTTTAGACTTAATCTGACCCCTCTCTCTTACTTCTAATTCATTCTCTCCCCTCCTAACGCACAAAGCTCTGTGGCTTTTCTCTGTCTTGTGATTCCGGGGATGGAAGCCAGGGTCTCACACCTGCTGGACAAGTGTTCTGCCTCTGAGCTCTATCCCCAGCCCCCTTTTTTTTTTTTTTTTTTGTCTTTTGTCATGAGAAAGGGTTTTGGTAAGTAGCCCAGGCAAGTCTTGAACTTGAAGTCTTCTTCCCTAAGTCTCCCGAAGACTTCAGAGTGCTCCCCTCAAGCCTGCCTCACGTCACCAGTATTCTGTCTTCTAAAAGTTGCCAGAATATGAATACATTAAATGGCTTTTCTAAAAAAAAAAAAAAATACACAAACATTAGGCTCAGCACATGAATGACAGCAAAGACGCAAAAATATCTTGGAATTTTGGTTTGGATTATTGAAGGCAAATCAACTTGCTTTAAGGAGCATTCCTTTAAAAAAAAAATTAGCCAGGCACGGTGGTGCATGCCTTTAGTCCCAGCACTAGGGAGGCAGAGGAATGAGGATATCTGTGAGTTCAAGGCCAGCCTGGCCTACAAAGTACCAGGGATAACCATGGCTGTTACACAAAGAAACCCTGTCTCAAAATAAACAAACAAGCAAACACACCAATGTGGGGCAATGGGCTACTCGCGGACAGCCTGGTTTCCAGTCGGGGCTAGATCTTGAACCCCCGGACCTGGTAGTGATAATTCATTTACATGGGACTGGAGGAGTTCTCTCATGTCTCCTGGACCTGGCTCCTGTCCGAGTTACTGCCCCCACAACCCCCACAGGAGAGGCGTGGCTATCAGCCACTTAGGAATAGCACCAAGCCCTCCCACATGCAAATAAGGTTTTCCCCAAACTCTCAGTCCAAGCCAATGAGAGGGGCTTGCTGTCAGATCCTAAATCATGGCCAGAAAGGTATAGAGAGCCATGCAGGGAATTAAAGGGATGCGAGAACCATTCCTTTGTCTGAGCCTTTTGTTTCAAGAGCTGTAACACTTGGGAAGAGATCTTCTCCCTGAAAAAGCCACCGGAGGGAGGTCCTCACTGGCTCACTCCCCCCCCCCCCCAGCCTGACCTGACTCAGTTCAGGCTCAGAGGCTTTGTCTCCTTGCCTGCACTCCCTTTTCCTGGCCACCGACGCCTTCCCACCCGGCCTGGATAGAGAATACCTCTAGTACACAGGCCCACACACCAAAACCACCCATAAAATAAATAAGTAAATAATCACACAAGCAAATCAATAATTTACTGTGTGAGACTCAGAAGCTATTTGCAGGATTTGATTCTCTCCTTTTACCATATGAGCTTTGCAAGTTGAACTCAAGATGTCAGGCTTGGTGACAATCGCCTGTACTCATTGAGCCACCTTACTTGCCCTTAAGGAATATTCTTCGTAGATACTTTTTTTTTTTTTTTTTTTTTTCTTGACATATTT
>NC_034597.1:58922857-58962346 GCF_900095145.1 Mus pahari
CAAGACAGGGTTTCTCTGTGTAGCCTTGGCTGTCCTGGAACTCACTCTGTAGACCAGGCTGGCCTCGAACTCAGAAATCCACCTGCCTCTGCCTCCCAATTGCTGGGATTAAAGGCGTGCGCCACCACGCCCAGCTCATAGATACTTCTATCTTTCAAGACAGTTGTTACAAACTGGAAACACCTAAAAGTCACTTGATATCAAAGAGATAAGATACTATACTGTATACATGGTATTTGTTCACAGAAACGCAACTGTGATAGAGTTGGTTGAGCTAGTGTGTGTGCATCTTCATGTGTGGGTGCATATATGGGTGCGTATGTGTGTGCAAACGTGTGCACATGCATGTGGAGGTCAGAGGACAAACTTGGATATGACTCTTGAGGTATCCCCGTCATTGAGGTGTTTCTCACTGGTCCGGAATTCACCAAGTAGTCTATGCTGGCCAACCAGCGAGACTACTCTCTGCCTTCCCAGTGCTGGGATTTCAAGGTTTTTAAAATATGGGTTCTGGGGAATCAAATACAGATCCTCATGACTGAGCCATCCCCTGGCCTGTGATCTGTCATTTTAAGATCGGGTAATTTTCCATGGGAACAAGGCATGGAATTTGGAACGGGTTTGAGAAGTCTATTCGATGAATCAAAGCAAAACAAAGCAGGCTCAAGGCTCTAGGGGTCTGGTTCACTCTTCAGTTTGGGTAAGCACTTGCCATCTGTTTTGCATTGTTTCTAGTCAGAAAAAGAAGCTCTCTTGAAATAATGAATGTAACCTTGTTGTGGATTTTCACATACTTCCAAGTCTTTAATCAGAATGGTCTTGGAAACTAAGTCCTGTTGTTGGAAAATTCACGCACTTATGAAACTAAGAGTGGGATCAGAAATAGCGTTGTGCCTGACATTTTAATATAGTAACTGATATATTTTCCCCAAATATATTCAGTGTTGCAAAAATGACATGTTTAATTTCATAGCCTGAAATAATTTTGATTCACCATCACTAACAAGGATATTTTAAAATGTGGGTCCAAGGACTGGCAGTGTAGTTCAGTTAGTAAAGTTTGTACATGAAGCCCTTATGTTAGTCAGGTTTGTTCTCCTGCACAAAACATCAGGTCCAAGAAGCAAGTTGGGGAGGAAAGGGTTTATTCAGCTTACACTTCCACATTGCTGTTCACCACCAAAGGAGGTCAGGACAGGAACTCACACAGGAGAGGAACCTGGAGGCAGGAGCTGATGCAGAGACCGTGGAGAAGTGCTACTTACTGGCTTGCTTCCCCTGGCTTGCTCAGCTATGTTTCTTAAAGAAGCTCAGACTGACTACCAGCCCAGGGATGGCAACACCCACAATGGGCCCCTCCCACTTGATCACTAATTGAGAAAATGCCTTATAGTTGGATCTCATGGAGGCATTTCCTTAAGGGAGGCTCCTTTCTCTGTAATAATCCAGCTTGTATCAAGTTGACACACAAAACCAGCCAGTACACCTGGGTTCCATCCCCAGCGCCACAGACTTCGTGGGGCACATTTGTCACCCCAGCACATGGAACGTGGGGTCAGAAGGATCAGGAGTTCAATGTCACCCCTGGCTACATAGTAAGATTGAGGTCAGCCTGGGGTAGAGGTGAGCCTGTTTAAAAACAAACCAAAGAAAACCAAACGAATCCAAACACAGATTTATACCCAAACTGGCATCTACTTTTGGCTAAGAAAAATTTCAATCATAAAACTGATAACCAAAGCTGGGAGACCTCAGGCTGAATGCAGAGAGGTGTCCCGAGGACCTGGTCCACTCTGTGTTTATGGTCTGACTGGCCAATCTTGTCACCCTGAGTTGAGCCCTGATTCATGTGTGGGTAATGCTGCTTGAGGTTACAGTGCCTGCAGTGCTTCATGGCCCCTCCCCTGCTCTGATGTCTTATTGCATGGTAGCACCACCAAGTAGAGCTCTGGTGGGACCCTTTTGTCTCAAGCATCCTTGCAGCTAAGTATGCCAGCTCCTGGCTTCTCCCAGTCTTTCTGGAACCTGTGTATGCTGCCCTTCCGTCAAGCCTTCATCATAGCAACTGTAACTGGTGTTCCCCTTAGAATCATCATGCAAGCAACAGTATAACTAACCACCCTCCACACTTGTGCATTTTCCTCTTTTTCATTTTTGCCCCCTCAGTCCTAGGAATGTAGCTTCTTCTTGTTTTTCATCTGTGTTGTCCCAGCCTTCCCATGTCTGCTAACCTGCTTCCTGATTAAAGCCTCTCATTAGGAGAAGCCCAGGGTAGTTTGTGATTTCCTTCACTCAATCCTGAAGATGACTATACTACAATATCTATATTTTTTTCATTATAGATTTGTGTACATAATGGAGTAAAATTATCCAGCACTAATTGACATTAGAAAGGGAAAGCTTGATACATATATATGTAGCCTTTGTCTCCATTTCCTGACACAAAACTCTCAGTTCGCTTTGAATATCCGTTGTGATAGGAGTGTCTTTTATTCTAATGAAACCCTGTCCAAGGTGTGATTAGAGGGTTTATCCCAGACCTCCTGGGAGAAGAGAGGGCTGGAGGTTGAGCTAACCACCCGTAGCTAATGGTTCAAGCAGTTGTGGCTGTGTAATGGAACCCCTCCCCCCCATAAAACATTAAATTATGGAGTCTGGAAAGCTTCCATGTTTTCATAAGCTCAGGGAGGTGATGTGCCTCCCAACTCCATAAAGAATGGAGCTCTGGCCTGTGGGTCTCTTGGGACTGGATGAGATGGAGATGGGTCCACACAGAGGCATGGAAAACCTGTCAATCTCAAGAGTGGGAGTGGAAGGAACACACAGGCATGGCCAGTCTGGGACTGGTGGCCAGAGTCTGGCTTCAGTGGGACTACTGATGCAGTAATTACAGTCTGGTGTGCATTATTGAGCTCAAAACGAACAGTCTAAAGCCAGAAATAAAACAATGTGAAATCAATCCCTTCTGGGATATGGGGCTGGGAAAGATGGAGCAATTAGGAGGTAGGTCTTCATGACACTTTAAAGGAAGTTTAGAATTCCCTGCTAGACACCAGTGTGTACACTCGTGTTTGTGTACATGGGTATCCATACCTGACCACACATATATGCTTGTTTATGTATTGAAGTGTGTACCTGTGAGTGCGTGCATGCGTATGTGTGTGCACCAGCTGGTGAGTGTATACAGGCATATGTATGCTTATGTATTTAGAGTAGTGGAGATGAGGATGGAGCAGTCCCAGATAATTCCCTGAAGTAACAGAGTAAGTGAAAACTTGCCCTTAGAGTGATAACGGAGGGATAAGATTTCTGACAATTTATGGTGGTTAGCCACTGATGCTCTGACAGCCTTGGACCTTGAACCTGAGAGAGCCATGAGGATACAATGTTACTTATATAGACACTGCAGGAGCAATGTTGGCTGGAGACGGTGATAAGTAGGATAAAACAATAGGGTTAGGTCTCATCTAGTTTGACAGAAATACTTCTGTAAATTACAAGTGGCCCTCCCTGCTCTTTCAGCAATATGTTACTCAGATACAAATAGCACTTAATCCTTGATCCTGCTCTCTTTCTCCATATTAAGTTAGCGGAATTAGCTGCTGTCAGAATCGTCCTTCCACACATAGCTCTGACCACCATACCTGTGTACTTAAAAAAAAAAAAAAGTGTGAACATTCTCCTCCCTCTTAATGAATAAAATCCAAAGTTCGTGCATGGCATTTAGGGTAACCATGAACCAATTCCAGAGTACTTCTCCAAGTCCCCGTGTGAGTGTCTTATGGGTCCATGTCAGGGTGGCCCCTGGGAAACTGAGGCAGCTTGCGTAGCAGCTGGGATAGCGATGTGGACAGCTCAGAGGTGAGGATCATGGACTCCCTGCAACTAGCTTCCATGCGTTCTGTTCTTCGAGAATTTTACAAACCTTCTGCTAGGCACAGCTCAGTAGAAGCCCAGCTTGTCCTTGCTTTCTTCATCCTGGAGACTATGCTGCCGTCTGATCCATAGAGTGACTTCATGAACTGCAATGAAGCCAGATAATTGTAGTTGACTTGTAGACAAATCTGTAGCCTCCACTGGTTAACAGAACCATGTGTGGTACCCAGGGAAAAGTCACTCAAATATCCCAATTCTGGATGTTCTCCAGAGATAAAAATTTTATTTTTATTGTATACTAATGCAATTCTGATAAAGTTTGCTTGAATGAAATCTTTGTAAATGTTTGGATTATATTTTCTTTTACAATTCTTCTGTATGTCTATTATTTCATTAATATGCCTCTCTAGCAGATGCTATGGAATACATAAAATATAATACTTTTATGTTAGGACGGCATGCCGTATTGCTTTTCTAATAGACGCTCTATTTCTAGACTCTGTCTGTGGGACAACGGACTGTGCCAGGAAACTTGCTAAGGTAGAACAGGTCTGAGACCCTGGAGACTCGGTGCACACCCGCGGCGGTGGAAGGTAGAACATGTCTGAGACCCCAGAAACTCAGGTATACACCTGAGATGGTAGGTGACTCCCTGTTCCATACTAGATTCCTAGCCCGTGCTGATGAGGTACCTAGAAGCCCTGAGGGTTTAGCCAATAGGCTCCCCTTCCTGGACATTCTACACTGCAAAAGGTATTTAATCTCGGGTCCACCCTGAGAAGTTGGTACACATCCATTTTCCACAATGAGCAAGCAATAAACAGCTTGGAACTAAGGACTGTCTTTTATCTAGAACCACCAGGCCTTTGCCTACAGAGTAGCAGCCCAAGTCTACCGTAGAAGGCCTCTCTGTGCTCCCAGACAACCTTGCCAAGCTAAGGACAATCACCAATGAGCTAAGCTGGAACTAGCATATCCCAGGCGCTGCCTCAGCCTTCGGCCAAGGGTCCCAGCGTCTTCGTGGGCCGGTGGACCCCAATCCTTTGTTCCTGATTCATCTGTGCAGCACATCAGGGGTAACTGGGTGTCTGGGAGCTTGGGAATTCCAGTTTCACACCCCTTCACTCCCCACCCCCCAAAGCATTTCAGATTGTATTTTCCTGGAGTGATGCTCGGGCATTTCGCTAAAGCCCAGTACCCAGCGGCAGCGGGGTGGCATAAGAAGGGTGGGATAAGCTTCCCCAGTTTCGCCTTCCCTGCAGCTGTGCCTACACCCCAACAGCAGGGTGGGACCCAGACCCACATTTGTCTGTATATTTTTTTCTCTATTATGATTTTTCACTTTACTATAGACATATCTATACAATTACCTCTAACAAAGCCTTCATAAATTTTACATTACAAACCTGTGATTAGAAACCTTATTGGTGGGGGCTGGAGAGATGGCTCAGTGGTTAGATGGCTCAGTGGTTAGGAGCACCGACTGCTCTTTCAGGGGTCCAGAGTTAAATTCCCAGCAACCACATGGTGGCTCACAACCATCTGTAATGGGATAAGATGTCCTCTTCTGGTGTGTCTGAAGACAGCGACAGTGTAATAACGCCTTATTGGTGGACTTGAGAGGTGGCTCAGTAGTAGCTGAGAGCATAAGGCTGCTTTTGCCGAGAATCCAAGATCAGTTCCTGCACTCACGTGTGCACATGCACACACATGTACACGGATGCTTGCACACACACATCATTTTTAAAAGTGCTTCACGGTTGCTGTCATTTATGAGCAGAAGCATGTATGAGCCTCTGCAGTTAGCTTTTCCTCCTAGGGCTCATTAGAATCACCTTGCTTAGGAACTCCATTTCTCAGAACACATGTCCCATGGGTGAAGCAAACCGGGGTCTCTGGAAAAGGGACTTAGGTTCAGTATCTTTCCCAGGTGGTCTCAGCATGCAGGCTTGATAAAGAATGACTCAGCATATCTGATTTTCATTCATCCTGTACAATTCTCCCAGACAATTAATGCACTATAGAATGAAGTTGCCTCCTTTCTATCAGATAATCGCAGCTTTGATACATTTCAAACGAGCCAGAACAGTCCTGCTGTGACCATGGCAACACTTTTTATCATTTGTGAGTAAATGGAATTTCATAATTCTCAGCCCACACTCTGGTAAATTGCTTGTTAACCTTCTCCCTGAATAAGATTGCAAATAAAATTTCCATTATTATCCTCCTCCTCCTCATCATCAGAAATTACACTGTAATACTGTGTAACACTGGTGATTTTCTCTGTAGTTGCTGTTAAGAAATTAAAACCATTCAAAACCTAATTAAAAAAAGACCTACTTGTTATTCATTTAATTTCCTTCTAGAAGAGAAAGATCTCATTTTTTAGAGATAATTTTTTCACATTTTGTTAAATGACACTCTAGAGAATGTAAAAAAAATAATAATAACCCTAAGCTCAGAGATGGAAATGGCTAAAATTGAGGAAATCTCAGACCTTTCTTTGATACCTGTAAGTTCTTCTAAACAAATGTGCAGTAAAGGAGTGGAGTTTTGCTAAAGGAGACCTGATTTGGGGCTGCTCTAAGAAGTCAGAGTGGATGATGCTACAGCAAAGAAACCGTCGCTCCCTCTGTTTCTTCTCCAGGTTGTCAGGACTGGTTTTTGAGAGTGCAGACTTGACTCCATTGGGCTGAGCCGCAATGATTCCAGTGAGTGTCATTCACCCATTGAGCAAGTGACTGCTCTCCTGGAGGAAGCCACTCTCCCGAGAAGCAGGGTTAGTTTGCTTCATGCATCTGACTTGCCCGGCCTTTTTCTTTTTATTAATTGATTTACCTTTTCACTTTACATCCCAGTACCAGGTCCTCTTGGCCTCCCTAACAAAGCTCCTCCCCCATTCTCCCCTCCCCTTCTCCTCTGAGCAGGGGGGAGGCTCCCCGGGGGTATCGTCCCACCCTGGGACATCAAGTCACTTCAGGACTAGGTGCATCCTTTCCCACTGAGGCCAGACAAGGCAGCCTAGTTAGGGGAACAGGATCCACAGGCAGGCAACAGATTCAGGGACAGCCCCCACTTTATTTGTTGCCCACCCCCCACGCCTGAAGATCAAGCTGCACATCTGCTACATATGTGCTACATAATTGTCTAGGCCCAGCCCGAGCTGGCTCTTTGGATATTGGTTCAGTGTTTGGGAGCTTCCAAGAGTCCAGGTTAGTAGACTCTGTTGCTCTTCCTGTTGTTGTCCCTATCTTCTTCCGGTCCCTCAATCCTTTTCCCAACTCTTCCACAAGTGTCCCCCAGCTCCATCTAAAGTTTGGCTCTGGGACTCTGTATAAACATCTCCAACATCACCACTATGAAAATTCAGTGTGTGTAACTGAATTCTCATGGAGAGGTGTTGCGATAAATCTCCCCAACCCACATATGCTCTGGCAATGAAAACACAACACAATTAATGTGATTACATGCTGTGTACCTAGATTGGGCAGATCTACCACTACACTACGATCTTGCACAGCTTTTGAGACCCCTTAGAACTTGCAGTTTCTCCAGGCTATGTGCTTCTGCTCTGCTTTTCTCCTTCCTCTTCTTCAGAGTCCTCTCCCTCTTCCATTTTCTCCTTCTTCTCTCTCCCCTATCTTCTGCTCCACCTTCCCTTTTATCTGCGCAGTCAGCACCTCTCCTTTCTTTTACAAATTAAGGTGGGAAGCAGGTTTACAGGAAATCACCTGAGTGCTGACTCATTCCTTGTTCGCAATCACTCACAGGAGAACGGAATTAACCTCAAATATAATTAGTCCCAGGGCTATCCACAACAGAGAGGTCTAGCCCCATGAATCTTATTCTAGATGATTGAAACAGCAAGCTATGCTGAACCCTCCTCGGGCTCTGTGCCTACCCCCAGCCACTCCCTCCTTTGACTTTCTTCCTGGCTATTGGGAAATGCTGGTTGCTCTCATACCTGAGGTCCCGGCTGCATGGGCTAAGGTTATTCTCTCTCCTTTTTTACATTAGAAAAACCGTGTGAAATGGGAGGTCATGCTTACACACCTCCTAATTTACAAGACTATTTCAATTAGTAAACGGATACGAATTCTCTACATTGTATCTGACATGTGCTACTAACACCTTAGTTATAGATAGAAAGCAAAGCCAAGCAAACATCTTAGTAATAGAAGGAAGATGTTAGACTCCTTTTGCTGAGTCTTTTAATTAATGGTTACTGCCATCTGCCTGTCAGTTTCCTTCATAGAGTGGAACTTACAAAAGGGCAACCTTGAGTGAGCATACCGTACTTAGGTTCTAGGCAGTAATCGGGAGATTGATGTTAAGTGTTTTTGATCTCTCTTTCCTCCATTTATATGAAACAATAGATAAGGAACAAAGCATAAACAACAAAGGGATCTAACAGGAAGTGGGAGATTACAACAGGTTTTGGAAGAGGGAAAGCAGATGAATGGATCAGTCTCGCAGACTTCAAGGAAGTGCATCCAGAATGCGAACAGAGCTGGCCCGCTTTGTTCCAGATAACAGTGGAGAGACTCACAGCATGATGTGGGGGAGAGGAGGCTTTGTGTGGTTGTTTCCTTCAGGTTGGACATGGTCGTCACCATCTTGAACCAGAGCAGATGAGATGAACAGCAGGGGACCCTCATGGGATCTGCGCTGTTAACAGTCCCTCCTAGAGGAGCAGAGCATTTCAAGGCTCATGAAACAAGGCTAAGAAGACCCACAGGGTCCCTCTGCACGCTTGTATAAATGGTAAACAGTTGCTGGAAGAAGGGAAGACCCTTCGGTGGCATATTTGGATTTTGTAAGAGACTTTTTATTTCATTGCTACCAAAATGATGTTCTCGTTTCTACTACTTCTAATTAACTGCTAACTGCATATATGAGGTTATCAGAAGCCAGAGGTTGTGTTTTGAGAGCCTGTTTCCTTTTCAAGCTGTCTTAAGGACTATTTTGTGACTTAGGCTAAGCTGCTTCATTTACATCTCTTGCTAATTCTTGGTAGAATATAACCAGATAGAGCATTTTTTTCCCTCAAGATTTTTTTCTTGTCATTGAAATATTTTGTATCTACTACTTTGTGAATAAAATAAATACACAGGTGTTCTCTCTCTTTCTTTCACACACACACACACACACACACACACACACACACACATGACACGGAACATCTTACTTTTTCTTAGTCTGAGGATTTACTTTCTAAGAGCACAGAGCTCTGATTTTCTTATTAGAACTAACTCATAATTCCTGCTAATGAAGTGTGCCTGGTTTGGCAGATGAAATTTAATGTTTTTAAAATGTATTTTGTAGCACAATAATGAATGTCTTAGGGTTTTACTGCTATGAACATATACCATGACCAAGGCAAGGCTTATTATAAAGTACATTTAATTGGGGCTGACTTATAGGTTCATAGGTTCAGTCCATTATCATCAAGGTGGGAGCATGGCAGCATCTAGGCAGGCATGGTGGAAAAGGAGCTGAGAGTTCTACATCTTCATCTGAAGGCTGCTAGTGGAAGACTGGCTTCCAGGCAGCCAGGATGAGNGTCTTAAAGCCCACACCCACAGTGACACACCTACTCCAACAAGGCCACACCTCCTAATAGTGCTACTCCCTGGGCCAAGCATATACAAACCATCACAATGAGATTTTATGCATGTATACGATGTATTTTGATTATGTTCATTTCCTAGTACTTTGACCCCATGTTTGTTGGTCTCCTTCCTTCAAAATTGGTCCTTTTTTCACTTTCACCCTCCCCACTTTTGGTGTGTATGTGTGTAGTTACACCTGTGGGTTCAGATGTTCATGTGAATAGCATGCCTGTGGAGGTGAGATGACAGTCTTGGATGTAGGTCCTCTGACACCCTCCATGTTTTGCTTGAGACAGGGTCTCAGTGGCCTGGGACTTCACCACATAGACAGGGCCTGCTGAGCACAAGGTTCTGGGGAGCTTCCTGTCTCTAGTCCCATCTCACAGTTCTGTGTCTACAGGCAAGTGCTACCATGTGCTTGTTAAGGATCTGAACTCAGGTCCTCATGCTTGTGAGGCAAGAGTTTTACTGTCTGCTGTGCCCCCAGCAATTCATAACACATTAAACAAGAGCCTATATTCTTCATGGGACAGAAAACATCTAATATTTGTAAATGTCACATTTATTTCCTCAGATGAAGGGATGAGCTGAGAGCCATATCCAAGCTGTGGGACTACATGCCTTGGGCTGAGCCCTGTGTGCTTCATTCTCTGTTCTAACTGTTCCTAGGTCTAGACCAGGATACTTCTATCCTCTGTACAAGCTAATCTTTCAAGCTGACTGATTGAACCTGGTTTCTCTAGGCTTCTGACTTGATTGCTCTGCTTGGTTTCTGGCAATATGTTCTAATCTTCTGGCTTCTTCTCATTCTCTGTCTTATTCTGTCTTCATCCATGTCTAGCTTGTTCTCTCTTCAATCTATATCTCTGTAAAAGTGTGGGGTAAAACTCCCCCTGCTCCCCACTGCTTTTAAGTAGCCTCTCTTTCCTGTGCTGTTCTCATGTGAGTTGGGTCTATCTTATCTCTGACTCATTCTGTTTAATCTTTCTCTAATTCATCACTTTATCTGCTTCTCAACTAGAAGTCACTTCCTTTTTTTTTTTTTTAAAGATTGTGAGCGTGGTGGCACACGCCTTTAATCCCAGCACTCGAGAGGCAGAGGCAGGCAGATTTCTGAGTTTGAGGCCAGCTTGGTCTACAAAGTGAGTTCCAGGACAGCCAGAACTATACAAAGAAACCCTGTCTCAAAAAGAAAAAAAAAAAAAAAAAAGAAAAATCATTTATTTTACATATGCATGCTCTATCTGTATATATACCTGTGTGCCAGAACAGGGCATCAGATCCTTTTATAGATGGTTGTGAGCTATCATGAGGCTGCTGGGAATTGAACTCAGGACACCTCTGGAAGAGCAGCCAGTGCTCTTAACCACTGAGCCATCTCTCCAACCCCTAGATGTCACTTTCAAACATGGCTGCTTCCTTCTACAAACTAACCTTACTTTCACTGTTAGGGATTAAAGGAATATACTAACAGTGTGTCTGTATTCCAGCCAGATCATAGTGTAATCCAGGGCATGTTTGCTATCTGGCCAAATCATATAGACCTAGAAGTTCTTTGGATGTGATCTTTTGTCAGAGCAACCATGATGTTGAATTAAAATTCC
The DNA here is from genome assembly GCF_900095145.1 of Mus pahari. Lineage (NCBI taxonomy): Eukaryota > Metazoa > Chordata > Mammalia > Rodentia > Muridae > Mus > Mus pahari. Next base: position 58,933,950 of record NC_034597.1, read on the forward strand.
TCTACAGATGCTTGTCTTTCTGAATTTTGCTTCTTTTGCCCAGTGCCATGATCCATCCCTTTTCCTGCAAATGATGCAATTTTATGCTTCTTAACAGCTAATTATATACATTGTTTATATACATGCATATACTAAGTAATTCTATAGTATGACTTTAGTGAACATTACAACAATAAACATGCATGCTAATTCTGTGGGATTTGGGGCTTAATAGCAGCAGCAGCAGCAGCAGCAGCAGTAACAACAACAACCTTCAGTCAACTATGTTTAAAGCACACTTGATTTAACAGTGTTAAGCTGCTTTTGGATAATCTACAGAATGAGAATACTTTACTGTCTCTATAAGTGGTTGAAGTCACTCCATTTCCCAAACAGACTGGCACCAACACCCTAGTTTTTCTCCACTCTGCTTGTAGTACCAATGGTTTATGCAGATAATTAAGTGCTGGGATTGAGCATCTCACGAATTCACAGTGATTAGGTTGCTCACCTCTAAACAAGATTGAGAATCTTCAGTGCTACACAGGACTGACTGGTTGATGTATTCTGGTAAGAACCGTTGATTGTCCCTTAGATCACTTCCTCTTCCCTTGATGGTAGAACTCAGAAATCTGAACTGCATGCACAGCTCCCTGAAATAAAATCTTTCAATCTTCTAAGAGCCATTTGTCCTAGATGAAAACACTGGTTACAAACTAAAGGGAGAGTTCAGGATTTCTAAAGAGAAATCCTTCCATCACATCCTCAAAGAAGGGAGCAAACTTTAGACTCTTCCTGTTTCTGCTGGCTGGAATGCAGTTGTGATCACGGGAGTCAAGGCACCTGTCCTAGGACAGGAAATGGAAGCCTGAGGGTGATGGTGGAGATAAGGTGGTGGAAAGTCTGGCTCACTCATGATCATGGAGCACGGTGTCTGCCAGCCTAGTGTTTTACATGAGAAAGAAACAGTCTTAGTTACCCAAGATCCTCTTGTCTTCTTAAAAGTGATGTCATTTTATTCTTCTTTATGGCTGAGTATTGTCTTGTGAAGTCTGTGTTGTAGCTACCACACTGATAACCTGCCGGATCACCAAGTCTGTGGATGGAGAGAGAGGGAAGAGCTCACTGAGAGTGTGACACCCCTGACACCCCCTGGGTGCTACGCTCACCCCGGCAGCTGTGGTCTGCAAGCTCAGTAGCTGAATGACGTGTTTTCTCTTCTGATTATTTTACTTTCTTCTTTCATACTTTTGGTAAATAATATGCGCATCAGCTGTGACTTACGTTCTCTGGAGGCTGATGTTGAGCCATTGAGAGAATTTGCTCTGTTTTCTTGTACAGCACATTTCCTTGGAGTTCTAGATGGAAATCTGTCACACTGTCTTTTGCAGCACAGTTTTTCTATTTTCTTGGTCAATTTTCAGCAGACATGAAAGGAGATTGGAGAGTGTATTGAATGTGAATTTTCATTTCTGTTTCCATGTCAGAAAAGGAGGGTTTATTTGCCACACATTTATTGAAATCCTGATGGAGACTTGGGTCTATGGCGGATGTCATGTCCATGTGATGGTCTGAATGAAAATGGCCCCCATAAACCCCTAAGTAGTGGCTCTATTGGAGATGTGGCCTCATTGGAGTAGGTGTGGCCTTGTTGGGGTAGGTGTGGCCTCGTTGGAGGAAGTGTATCACTGGGGGTGAGCTTGATGTTTTAGAAGCTCAAGCCAGGCTTAGTGGCTCACTAGCTCTTCCTGCTGCCTGTGGATCCAGATGTAGAGCTCTCAGCTATCCTTCCAGTTTGCCTGTGTGCTACCATGCTTTCTGCTATGATGATAATGGACAAAACCTGACCTGATGCCTTCTTCTGAGCTCTTCAGACACCAGGAATACACACAGTACACATATACATATGCAAGTAAAACACACTTACATAAAAAAACCAAAAATAAGCCGGGCGTGGTGGCACACACCTTTAATCCCAGCACTCGGGAGGCAGAGGCAGGTGGATTTCTTAGTTCGAGGCCAGCCTGGTCCACAGAGTGAGTTCCAGGACAGCCAGGGCTATACAGAGAAACCTTGTCTCGAAAAACCAAACGAACAAACAAACAAACAAACAAAAACAACAAATCAAAAATAAAAACAAACAAAACAAAACAAGGTCTCCAAAATCCAATGTAGTCAGTGTCTGAGGAATGACAGTGTATAACCAGTTCTGGCATCTATCTGTCTGTCTGTCTATGTATGTATGTATGTATGTATGTATGTATGTATGTATGTATCTGCATACAAATGTACATACACAGGCACTTATATATACACATACACACACCCATACCCATACCATAAGGACAAATCCATATGGAAGAGCTGGAAGAGTATAATTCAGTAGCCTAATGACACTGATTTAGTCACTACAGGCATCTGGGGGTGCTAGGTCAATGCATGAGATTCTAATTGTCTCATTTATGTAACCGCTGAAACAATGTCTTTGTAGAGAAGTGTCAGGCATGGGGGAAGATGAAATTCAGAGTCCCACTTCCTCATCCTTTCCCTTTCCACACACCCTATCTTCATTGTTTTCCAGGTCTGCACAACAACCTGTATGTCAAAGAACATGCTGTGTTAGTGACGTCAGAGGAGGAAGAACAGACACCAGCTTTGATAAATATCTTTCTTGAATAGCTTTCTCGTGTCTGCTGGTGGTACCCTGGTGATTGACTGCAATGTCTGGCTCAGTGGAAGACGCACATCTTCTATGTGAGGTGGGGGGCATGGTGCTATACTGACTGCGCTGTCCATGGAAGTAGGCAGGAATTTGTTTCCTTAGTGATTTATACCTCCCATCTTTAATCCTCGGCTGTCCCTGCTTGTATGTGTTTGTATGTTTGTGTGCATCATGTGCTCAGAGGCCAGAGGTCTCCTTTATGTTTTGAGTCTGGGTCTCTTACTGAAGCTGGGGCTCATGGAATCACTTAGTAAGCTGGTGGTCATTGAGCCCCAAGGTTCCTCCTGGCCCCACCTCCCAGGTGCAGGGATTACGGGTACTGTCACCATGCTGAGCTTTTTGCATGGATAATGGGTCTCTGAACTCAGGTCTTCACTCTTGCACTTGTGTGGCAAGCACTTTACCCAGTGAACAGTCTCCCCAAACCTTCTGTTTCTTTTAAGGTGGTTTCTCTTAGCTCTTCATTGTCCATGGTTCATGTGTGAAGCCCCAGGACACAGTACACTGCCTTTTCAGTACCCAATCATTATCAGCACCCTAAGACTGTAGCTTTTCTCTCTTCTGCACCTGGCAGAGCATGACCCAAAACAGAAGCAGAAATAAGTGCACGGTGAAGGGAGGCTTAGGTTTTGTGAAGAGAAAAGAAAAGGCCCCAGCTCTGCTCTGTGTCGGATGCGGCTCTTCTCTTCCTTCATTTCCTCCCCACGGTAAGGACCAGGTAATGTTTCTATGGAAATGGAAATCAAGACTTAGGGTAAATGGATATTTGCTCAGCTGGCAGGTGTCTTCAGTTGCTCATCTGTCTATACTGTGAACCCTAGAATAGAGGGGCCTTTGTGAACTGAGCCATGGGTGGTGCTTCAGACCTCCTACACCATGTAAGGTTCCTGGGAACCTTCTCCCACGCTGGAATATGAGGTTATGCAGAGACACCTCACAGAATGACTGAAGTCCAATTTCCTGGCAACCTAATGGGTTGGCAGATGATACCAGATTGTTCTTGTGATTGATTTAGGGGGATGAATGTGCCATCTGTTGCCAGTTGGGGCTATATACTTATGTGCCACAAGCATGAAGTGGCCCAGTGGGTCATAGAGCTTCTGCTGACTTGTCTCTCCCAGTAGACTCTAGATGTCGCCGTGAGATCATGCATCAGCTGTGTCTGCGGGACTCCCCACCTCGTCTGCACTCCTTGCAGCTGACTCACCATGTGCAGTTCTCTATCTCCATCTGATGCAGGACTGCAACCAGCTGCAGCTTTCTCCCTTTGATTCTCCGATGGGATGCTTTTAAAGTTGGCACTGCAATTATGTTCACATAGGGTGAAATAATGACCTCAAAGATTGGCTAATAGCAGACTGGAAGTCGTGTTTTGTTTGCACCATAGGTCGGATGGTAGCCATGTAAAATCCTGCTCTTGCTTTCAAGGGGTTAAGTTAGTCTATTTTGAGCGACCATGGTCCTGGAACATAGATTTAGATTAGAATGTTGTGAACTATTACAAATATAGTTGTATGAACTTAAAGTTTATTTATTTTATGTGTATGGATGTTTTGCGAGCACTATATGTATGCCTGGTGCATGCAAAAAGCCTATCACACCCCCTGAAATTAGAGTTATGAATGTTTGTGAGCTGTCATGAGGGAGCTTGGAATTGAACCCGTGTCTTCTGTAAGAGCAACAAGTGCTCTTAATCACTGAGCTACCTCTCCAGCCCCTGTATGAATTTCTATAGCTATAGACCAAACGAAAAACCAGAAATCAATACATTTACCAACGCACTGATTGGGACATCAGGTGGTTGGATGGCAGCAAAGTGAGGACATCTCTGTTACAGATTTCAGATGCTATCTGAGGACATTCTCAGCCCTGTGGCCGGGGGAGGCTGATGGTCTGTTAATACAATCCAGAAGTTTTATATAATAGCGACAAAGAAAATAAGTCAGAAGAAGCAATTGACAAGTGATGGCTTTTAAGAGGACTAATGTTAGCCTGGTTTTGGCTGTCAATCTGGAACACTCCATTGCTCCACATCATGAAATCCTACTGGTCAGTTGGTCAATTGGTCTGCAGGGACTTCGGCCCCGATGAAGCTTTCTCAGAGAACTTCAGTTCACAGTGGTGGAGCATGCTGGTGGCTGCCGGACCAGGCTGGATTTTACCCAGGCAGGGATGTTGGGGGCTGGGGGGGATGTTGGGGAGGGATGGCATCAGGGAAGGGAGGAGACAAGGATTTGGGGGCGGGGATTCTTGAGCAATTTAGATTTTCACTGTTTACAAGGGCAACGACTTCTGCTATTAATGTGAGCCAAGAAATAACAGACGAGGAGAATGAAAGCAACTCGGGTGCAGAGTAGATGCTCTGGGAGACCCAGGTTCAGTTGGAAGAAGAGCGTTCCCAGTGTAGAAAGCTGCTCAGTGCATTTATAGCTAGGGTGGGTAAGAGCAGCTTAGCAAGCAACTGAGTGTTCTTTGGAGACAAGCAAGGTTAAGCTAAGTCCAGTGGATGGAAACTTCATGTATCAGGGGGATTGTAAGATTTCTTAAGTCTTTTGGCAAGTCTAAATTGGGAGACAAAATCGGCCATTTAAGTATTTCTCAAATTTGTTCCTTGTGGTGTGGACAGTTCGTAACAGGGTGTCTATGTGGTAATTTTCCTTTTGATAGTCAATCTCTAAGGTGTAGAAAAAGACTTTTGGGGTCCACTGACCACTCTGAAGCCATTTTATTTTTCTATTTTATTACTGACCAGCATGATTGGCAGCTCATGCTTTTTGAGACTCAAAGCCAGGAACCTCACACACTTCATCGTTTCCGTGAGTATGACTGTGATATCCAGGTGTCTTCACTTCCATGGCTTTGGTCTTCTACTGAGCTCACAGATGGTTTTATTATCCCAGTGAAGGATCAGAACATGACATCCCAGAATAGGTCACTTTGGCATAAAGATCATTTTCCGATTAAGTTAATCAAAAGGCAACAAATACAAAAAGGATGTTCTGTTTTCCTCATGCCTGCTTAGAATTGGGGCATGGGTTTCTTTATTTTTCTTTTAACTGGACAGTAGTAAAGGGAGGTTTATTCCATGTAGTCACATTAGGAAAAGGACAGAGATCCAGGGACCACCCCGTCTCCCGAGTCTCTGCGTCTCCTTCCTTTCCTCCCTTGTACCAGGAAGAAACAGCAACAACAACAACAACAGCAGCAGCAACAACAACAAGAGCAGCAGCAGCAGCAGGAGCAGCAGAAGCAACAACAACAACAAAAACAAAAACAAAACCAAAAACAAACCCTAATGCTATCACCAGGGTCAGAACTTTGACACCAAGACCAAGACCAGTCTGTAAAACCCAACACTACTAAAATAACTTTTATCTTCCATCAGCTGCCCCCCTCCCCGCCCAGTGCCTAACATTATTGCAAGCTCCAACCCTTCTCCTCCATTATTTTATAATTCGCCGCTGTCCTTTTAAATGATGTATAACCCTTTGGATCTAACTTGTCTGCACCTTCTCATATTTTCTGGGAAGGCTCACACAGCAGTAAAACTGAATACATAAACACTAAATGCATTTCCTTTACAGTTTGCTTCCCATTAACTTATCCTTTGCCAGTTAACTAGCTGGCTCAGGAACTGAGTCTAAGAGACCAGAGGAAACGGGTCTTGTTTTTTTTTTTCACTTTTCAAAAAACTTAAAAAAATTTTCTTTTTAAAAAAAGATTTATTTTATTTATTATGTGTAAGTACACTGTAGCTGTCTTCAGACACTACAGAAGAGGGCATCAGATGCCCATTACAGATGGTTGTGAGCCACCATGTGGTTGCTAGGATTTGAACTCAGGACCTTTGGAAGAACAGTCGGTGCTCTTAACCACTGAGCCATCTAACCAGGCCTAAAATTTTTTTTCTTAACTAAACATCAGAATCCCATTTCTTTCCCCTGGAGTGTTTGACCTCTTTGTTTTTGTTTTTGTTTTTGTTTTTTGCTTTTGTTTTTAAAGATTTGTTTGTTTATTTATTTATTTATTTATTTATTTATTTAATGTGTATGAGTACACTGTAGCTGTCTTCAGACATACCAGAAGAGGGCATCAGATCACACTGTAGATGACTGTGAGTCACCATGTGTTTTCTGGGAATTGAACTCAGGACCTTTTGAAGAGCAAGCAGTTAGTGCTTTTAACCACTGAGCCTTCTCTCTAGCCCACTCCCTTTTTTTTTTTTTTTTTTTGGTGTTTTCGAGACAGGGTGTATAGTCCTGGCTGTCCTGGAACTCACTCTGTAGACCAGGCTGGCCTCGAACTCAGAAATCCGCCTGCCTCTGCCTCCCAAGTGCTGGGATTAAAGGTGTGCGCCACCACGCCCGGCGCCCACTCCCCTTTTCATTCAATATAGTTTGAAAATATTCACCCCTCTCCAATTTCTCCCCTTATCTCATTCTCCATCTTCCTGTCCCTTCCCACCCAACGTTGAGGTGCCTTCCTTTTCGTCTTTCCTCATCATGTCCAGTTTGCGTTGTTCAGTCAGTCTGAGGAGCATGGCCTGCGCTGGTGTGTGCTCAGTCTACTAGGAGGTCAGAATCAGGCCTGGTGCATGTTGTCACAGTGGCTGTGAGTTCATATGTGCATCGGGAGACACTGGTTTCCTGTGGTTACTGGCTACCTCTAGCTCTTACAATCTTTCTTCTCTCTCTTTCTCGATGATCCCTGTGCCTTGAGGGGAGGGTGTGTGTGTGTGTGTGTGTGTGTGTGTGTGTGTGTGTGTGTAATATAAATACTCTATTTAAGGATGAGCACTCCACAGTCTGCTCTTCTGTGCCTGTTGACGTTGGGGGCCTCGGTGCTAATTGCCATCTACTGTGAGAAGCAGCTTCTCTGATGAGGTTTGAGAGATGTTCTGTAGCAATAAGTCATCAGGAGTCATTTGAATACTATGTCCAATTAGCAGATTAATAGTATTGAGCTTCCACTGTGACCTATGACCTATCTTGTCACAGGTTCTTGGCCCCTTTATCCCATCAGGCTTGGGTTCTAGGTCGTGGAGTAGGTGTTAGATACAGTCAGAAAGTGCATGGCTGCTCTCATACCACGCATGGTGGTATTGCACCAGTGGCAATCATGGTGTTGGGAGGTGCTGTGAATGCTGTAGGAGAGAAAATTAGTCCTCAACGAAAACTAGGTGTGAATCTTGCAAACTACAATAGTGACCGGCCAGACCTCTGGTGCTTTAATAAATAGCATCAGATATTTGTAAGTCATTCTAAAACTCCCATGTGAAACCCCTCAGTTTTGCATGGTATTTACCAGTCCAAAATGACCACCTCATACTGTTGTCCTAATAATGTTCCCACACTGAATTATCTAGCTTAAAATCCCCAAGTTTGGCATACATTCCAACATTGCTTCATTCTCTGCAAAGTTAAATTCTCACTTAAATCTTTATCAAAGTAGTACTTGTTATCAATGAACACATGTCACAATAACTGGGAGGTTGGTAGCATATTCATGAAGCCAGAAATCCTCATGGTCTTCCAGAAGCACCTAAGTGCTTACAGACCATTACCTCACTTCTTTCATCTCAAATCTCTTTTAGCTCAGGGGGTGTCTTCCTTCCTAGAAGACATCTCACTCCCAAGATTCCTAGTGAACATGTCTACGTGGTAGATTGTGAAATGATGTCATCCTCAGCTATGATGTCATATCTTCTCAGGCTGTGGATTGGGTGTGGTCCATTTCCTCTGAAACTCATGTTGAGATGTGCTCCATGAAATGGGTTGAGAGATGGTGGATTGTTCAGAGGTGGTGAGATGCTTAAGAAGGCTTGGTACCTATCTCAAGGGAGGGCATTAACTTCTCTAATGGCAAGTAAATGCATGCTCTTTGATGAGACTAGTTAGCTACCAAAAGAGCAGGTTGTTAATAAGCAAAGCTATTTCTTGTTTTATTTCGTCTACACACACTTATTGGCTCCCCTGCATTTTGCCATGAGTTGAAGCCCGAGGGTGAGCAGTTGCTGGCATTGTGGTTTTGTTCTTTGTCTCCTCCAGAACCATAAACCAAGTAACCCTCTTTACATTACAAACCACCCTATCATGAATGGTTTTTCAACAGCAATGGGAAGTGGACTAAATCATCCATATAACCAAAGGTTTCACGTGCACATATCCTCGTTATTAAACTCTAAGCAGGTATCCAACTTCCTCTCTTTCTCCTTCATTTATGACAGTAGACTGTGAGACAGTTAATTCTGAAATACTTTCATTAACACTAATTCATTTCTTTCCTTTATTGCAAAAAAAAAAAAAAAAAAAAAAAAAAGGCGATTCTTCAGGTTCTGTTAATCTGCTCTCAAACACCTTTATGATTTCCACCCTTGTATTTCCTCACTGTCAGCCCAGCCTGGGAATTTCATCTCATGCTCCTCTGGTATATTCAGAGTCTCCTTTAAAGTTTTATTAAAATCTATGGTTCTTTTTCCCAGAAAAATGTACCTGCACGCATATACTTTAAATTCTGAATATAATGTCATGAAAATCACAGAAATGCTGAAGTCGATCATTGTCCTAACATTTCTTTTGGTTTGTAATATCATAATTTTTATTCTAGCCATGTGGCCTTGATGTTGATCTTTTAAATGTCACCCACATAAAAGACTGACAATGCCTTTTTAAACCTTAGAATAAAATTCAGAGTTCATTTGAGTGTCCCAAAAGACTTTTTCCAATTCTGTGAAAGGCATCTAATTATACTTTCATTTTTACCCCCTCAAACACAGATATAATGTAAATTCAACAGCAATAATAAGAACAACAAAAATGGGTTGTGGTGACTTGAACATGTTTGGCCCATGGGATGTGGCACTATTAGGAGGCATGGTCTTGTTGGAGTAGGTGTGGTCTTGTTGGAGAAAGTGTGACACTGTGGGGGTGGGCTTAGAGGTCCTATGCTCAAGCTCCACCCAATGTGAAAGAGACCCTCCCCGTCCTGGCTGCCTGCAGAAGGTCTCCTGGCCGCCTTCAGATCAAGTTGTAGAACTCTTGGCTTTGTTAGCACCATGCTAAAGTATCTGCAGGCTTCCATGCTTCCTAAGATGATGATGGACTGAACTTCTGAAACCGTATGCAACACCAGTTAAATATATGCCTTTGTAAGAGTCGTCTTGGTCATGGTGTCTCTTCACAGCAATAAAACCCTAACTCAGACAAAGGTGCATATTGGTTGGGGACATTTGTATACAAGGATGCTCTGGGCTGGGTGTATTTCTATTAAACTTCCCCATTCCCTGACTCCTGATGGTGACATACTACTGTCTCCTCTCTGAATAGTTAATGCAGTTGGGCCAGTCAGTCACTTGGCAAGGAGATCACCACCCAGGAAAGTCAGTTCACATTCAGGCATGCTGAGAGATGGGAGGAAGACTTATCCCTTTAATGAGATAATGTACTTTTCTTTCCTTGAATCTCAGCAGTCCCTACAAACTACCTTGAAGCTCTGTTGGGTCAGCTTGCCCTTCTGAGTCCTTGCTTTTCCTTTTTCTTCTTTGTGGGTCTCTTTCTTTGAGATGCTGGCCAGACCCTAAATATATCCCTTTTTGGTACTCTGCGCATTGTTATTCTTTCTCTGAAGCCTCTCCCCTCACTCCTTCTTACCATGCAGCTGCTTGTTAGACACATGGCTGACCTCCATGTCTAACTCCAACATCACGGCTCTCTCTCTTCATCCCAAACTCCCATCCACGAATCTGTATGTAGTAAGCATCTCTGTAGAACTTATCCCCTATTGTCTGTAAACTTAGTTCTTTAAATTTGCCACAGAGAAATCCAAAAAATCACTAGCTTTGATGAGCATTGATTTCCAGGACTATAATTCCCCCAAGAAAACCCATCATTCCCAGTGACACCCTGGCTTCTTGTAACCCCAGCTTTGCTCAAGTTGATGGCCTTGTCCATCTGACACTGTGAGTGCTATGTGTGAACTCTGGAGTTAGGTGAAGTTAAGGGTGGCTCTTCTGCCTATTCCAGTCACCTGATCTCCGAGCCTCACTTCCAGAAACTGGAGATGGCAGGATCGAGTCAGAGTATGATGATGATGATGATGATGATGATGATGATGATGATAATGATGATGATGATGATGATGGAGATTAGAACCTGACAATGAAGTGCCTGGGAGAAGCCTGGCACCTAGGAGCCACCCTGCATGCTATCACCTTTTTAAAGGTCTTTATAGTTTAAATGCCTTGTGTTTAGTAAATGATAACTGAAATTTCCTTGGGGATGAACCTCTTGTTAGAAAGCATTGCCTCCACACGCACCCTGCTCTAACCACTGAAAGGCGAGATGCCTTCAAAAGCATCAGCAAGATCTATGTGCTTTTTGGTGAACCCCACAATATACCATCTGTCAGAGTGAGACAGGAGCAGAGAATCCACCAGGGAGCTGCCCTCTATCGTAGTGGTATATGACCTTTTCCAACACTGAGCATAGAATAAACTCAGATCATCTTACAGGTGGGCTCAGGATAAAGCCCATGATCTCAGAAAGCCCTAGGTGAAAAATTCCACCATGTAACCGAGGCAACCGATCATACCCCTCAACGGCTGAAGTATGCTGAGTGTTCGCGTTCGTGGTTCAGTGGTGGGTGGGATTTCACTTCCCCCATTGGTAAAGGATGAGTGATGAGCATTGAGAAACCGAGGTACTTTGTTACGTGTGGTTTTATCTATCAGGATGAAACTCATTAAAGAGAAGCTCATCGTTAATGGACCCCAGACTGTGCTAAGCCCTCTACTTGGAGAAGAGCTCCAGAGGGATTCTTGCAAAGGAGTGTTTCAGGGACATTTTAAAAAAAAGCTAATTTGAAACATGGTTTTATAATTTGTAAAATAATGAAATCATGATTACGTTCTGAACCAATGATTCTTTTTTGTTTGTTTGTTTGTTTGTTTTTATAATTCAGGATTAATTTCTAATTACATGGTTTTTTTTCAACATTTTTTTTATTATTATTTTCTTTATTTACATTTCAAATGCTATCCCGAAAGTTTCCTATACCCCCCCACCTCTGCTCCCCTACCCACCCACTCCCACTACTTGGCCCAGGCCTTGCCTTGTGCTGGGTCATATAAATGAACCAATGATTCTTAAGAGTGATTTCAGTTGATTGGCTTACTACTATTTTATGGAACTGAGACCATCATCTTTAGGAGGAGTGATGGGTTTCACTAGACTGTCAGAGAGGGAGAAAGACAGAGACAGAGACAGAGAGATATTACGGATTAGGCAATAGCTGTAAGCATCTCTTCACCTTAGCCTAATTTCAAGGTGACAGGTCCAGCTACCCTGAGATATGTGCGGCCCCCACCCGCCCTGTCATCTTGGAGTCTGTTCCCATTCTCTTTGGTTACCTGTGCTCACACAGCAATTGGTGAACATCTCTCTCCCAGTAGTAGTGTGGAGTGGAGAATGTGGGCATGAGTCAGTCTTAGCCCCTTTCCACCCTGACTTCAGTGAAGGGCCCTCCCTGCTGGTGGCATCTGATTCAAGAAGTGGTCTCAGGGCAGAGGAGGTAAGAGGCGCTCCCTTCCACCGTCAGAGAAGCTGCTGGGGACCCAGGTTGTCATGCATTCTCCATGGCCTGGAAGACCCAGGGAAGCAGGAAGAAGGGGGATGTGAGTGACCTGATGGTACCTGCAAGGGACTTCTGAATTAGAAGCTCTGGTCCTAGGCCTCTGCCTCTTTCCTTCCTCCAAGCCTGGGGGTGAGGGCGGGGCAATGGTCTGCTGTCTCCACTGCAGAGTTGGCAAGCACTCCTGTCAGCAGGAGCGTGCCAGTCCTTATCTGTAGAAACCTTCAGATAACCAGACTCACCCCCTACAGGGTGTCATCCTGTCCTGGGGCAAATCGATTCCAATTGTCATTGACTTGAGCTGCTTTATAAGATGACATTGAGATAGCCCTGGAAGCCAGTCTCCCCTCCCACCTGCCTGAAGACAGCAAACCAAAGGGCAGAGTACTTTAGGGCAGGGTGGAGGTGGGGTGAGGGGTGGGATAGGGGGTGGGGATGGGGTGGGGAGATGGAGGGAGGGAGCATACTACAAGTTTAACCTTTTCTAGTTCAGGTCTTGCTCCTGGACTGAGAGTCCATTGTTTTTTAGGGTAGAGTACACTGTTTGTGAATATGGTATCCGAGAGTGGGGACAGCTGAGTGGCTCAGGCTGCCCACTGACCACACCTACCTTTTGTTAAGTCTCAGTGTATTCAAAACATTGTACTCCTACTTGCTGTGACCATCCTGGGCGTCAGAGTCTCAAAGGACTAGTGAAACCAAAGTCCCCGCCCACGTATTTAATGAGTTCATTATCCCCAAATGAGCTTTAGAGTCACCTCAAACCAGGGGCTTAGCAAGACATTAACTGACATATTGGAATTGCCACCCTCTTTCGGTGAGGCCAAGTGTAAGTGATTGGTGAAGGGTGAAGGTCATGGAGTGAAGGCTGAAGAGTTTAGTTATCTGGTTTTTTTGTTTGTTTTTTTTGTTGTTGTTGTTTTTGTAAAGGTTTATTTATTTTATTATACATAAGAACACCTGTCTTCAGCCACACCAGAAGAGGGCATCAGATCTCATTACAGATGGTTGTGAGCCACCATGTGGTTGCTGGGATTTGAACTCAGGACCTCTGAAGAGCAGTCAGTGCTCTTAACCATCTCTCCAGACCTGGATTGTCTTTTTAAATAAGAGATGTACTGAAAGAGTCCGTAACAACGAAGATGGACAGACAGCAGCATTTGAACATCTGAGGAGGTTCGGGTGCACATGGCAGAGTGGGATTTCCTTCGCTGAGGTGTCAGAAGAAGTGGTGGAGACTCTATGCCCTCTGAGATGGACAGGTTCTCTAGCATATGTTTGCAGTCCCAGTGGCTCAGGCTCATCCACTAGTTTCTGGATGGCCAGAGGAAAGAGAGGGGATCTGTTAGTCTGGAGCCAGTGTGCAAAATACTGGTGATGGTGGGAGAGCAGGAATCTGGAAAGACAAGCCGGTGGAGGAACGTTAGTAAGTGGAGTGACCCTGGCTAACAGCTGGCATGTGAAATGGTTATGTGCACCTGGGGGAGATGAGCTGCATATTGTTTTGTTAATTTCAATTTTTATGTTTATCTTATGTGTAAGGGTGTTTTGCTTACATGTATGTCTGTTCACCATTTGTGCCCACAGAAGCCAAAAGAGGATGTTAGATCTTCTGTAACTGGAGTTTCAGGCAGTTGTGAGCTGCCATGTAGAAGCTGGGAGTGGAACCCTGGTCCTTTAGAAGAGCAGCCAGTGCTCTTAATGGCTTAGTCATCTCTCCAGTTCATGGTGCACACATATGCTAGAGAACTCATGTTGTGTAAGTATTATCTCCCGAGGCTGTCAATCACCACATAGCTGTTTCTATTCCATCCACACTCACATCTTAACTGCACTCACCAACTCCCTAGCTCTGTTAACTCCAAATCTCCTTAGTTCATCGAGAACCCGCCTTTACGTTGTAAAGCAACACAGTCTCTCATCAGAGAACGGGGATACAGAAGGTAACCGTTTAGCTGAAATGATCCTCAGAGGGTCAAGGACACAGAAGACTCGGATGTCAGTCCCTCCTGTCCCTCTCAGACTTCATCCACACCAGAAATCTAAAGTAAGGAAGGTGGGTGGAAGGGACCAGAAGTGATGTGACCAGATCATTGATTCCTGAGTCTCCTCTTCTAAGGTGACAGTTAACTACCCGGAGGAACCTTTCTTTGGGTGTTTATTATGTGCATAGCAGCTAACTGACTTTCTATCAATGTGGAGTTTGTCACACACACACACACACACACACACACACACACACACACACATATATATATATACATATATATATATGACAAGATATATATGCCATATGTATCTTAATAACTATTTTGATCCTGGAAAATTATGTGTCATCAGGTGTGTGATGGGCTCAGTTAACTCGAAGTTAAAATAGACAGCTGTCTCAGCAAGCTGTAAAACTTGTGTGTCTAGGATGTCACTTGCCTGGTGTCTTTGCTTCTTCACTTTGAATATTCATCTCAAGGTATGATGTAAGAGAAAAGCCTGCCTGATTCCACCAACATTTTTTTTTTCTGTCAGTCTAGTTTAGAAAGACCTAAGATGTTGCCCAAGTGAAGAGACACCATTACCATGACAACTCTTGTGAAGGAAAACATTTAACTGGGGCTGGCTTACAGTTTCAGAGGTTTAGTCCATTATAGCAGGAAATATGGTGGCATCCAGGCATTGGTATTGGAGGAACCAAGAGTCCTATATCTTGATCCACAGACAGCAATAGGAGACTGGCACACTAGGCATAGCTTGAGCATAGGAGACCTCAAAGCTCGCCCTTGTTTCTATTCCATCCACACTCTCAGCTGCACTCACCAGCTCCCTAGCTCTGTAAACTCCACACTTCCTCTAACAAGGCCACACCTACTCTAACAAGTCCATACTTATATCTGCTAATAGTGCCACTTCCTATGGGACAACCATTCAAACACATGAGTCTATCTATGGTGGTCATCCCTATTCAAACCACTACAGATGTCACATCTGTCCCTATACAATGAGTACAAACCTTTAAGGGTTGTACTTCTTAATAAAATCCCAGTAAAAACTTTCTGATGACAAAGTCAAAAGTGTTTGCACATCAAACTTGGAAAAGCACCCTAAATATTCCTTATTCCACCGGAGCAGGTGCCTCTGTGGAGGTAGGTATTACATACATTTTTGAATGTGAAGATTTTCTACCTGAATATGCAGACAGAGAGAGAGAGAGGGAGAGGGAGAGAGAGAGAGAGAGAGAGAGAGAGAGAGAGAGAGAGAGAGAGAGAGAGCTCAGCATCCTGCAGTGGCGCCATCTGACCACAAGGTGGCAGAACCCTCCAAACATTAAGTGAACTGGAAAAATATTCAGGCCATTTGCTCTAAGCCCACGCATCCACGCATTACCCACAGACATGGGTAATTTTTCGGCTCTCATTCTGTGGGCACTGTCATTGGCTATAGTAAGAATTAGTCTTCTACGGTCAAATGCTCAAATAAAGCCAAACTCTGAGATTGTCACCCCTTTCTTTTCTGCCTGATGCTTCTCCCTTCTTAACAGGACAAGGGGGAGGGAGACACAAGCCCGAACATCCCAGAAGGGGCTAGAACATTCGGCTCTGCCATGATGAGTTAGTTTGACAAGCTAAATGATGATCCAACAGGAATGGGGGCATATTAATATCGTTGTTTCCATTTTGGGCCTTTTCTTGCAGGTTGTAAGATACAGTACTCTGCAGCAGCGCCTACACGGGGCTATCACAGAGCCCTGCTATTTTAATCGGCCTAATTGGGTTTCTCATCTCTGTTAGGAGAGCTGGAAGGTGTGGGAAGATGAAAGAGGCGTGGAAAGACACTTAATTGGCTCTGTGTTCCATATATCTTTATGTAACCGCGAGGAGATCTTATATAAAAAACGCGAGAAGGAAGAAGAGGGAAGTGGGGGTACAGCCGATGGTTGGACACTCTCTAGGCACCCGGCTTGTATGAAAATTTCAGCCAGCAGTGACAGAGCAGAGAAACCTGCCTCAGAAGGCGCATGCCTCCTGATCTCTCAGACGATTCCCGTTGCTGCTTCTACGTGTAGAGATTTTGCCACACAAGGTTAAGTAAATCTCGGCAAGACATCACAATCATAGCAGAAAACATTCCCAGTTAGTGTGAAAATAAGAAAGCAAAGCCATATGGATTCAGGGCGCGCATGTTTATAGGGCAGAGGTTGACATTACTAATCTTCCTTTGTCCTCTCCTACTTTGCTTTTTCAAGACAGGGTTTTCTCAAAGAGACCCTGAAGCTCCCAGACAGAGCTTGATTGGCTGGCCAGTGTGCCCAAGGACCCTCATGTCTGTGTATCTCTAGTGCTAGGATTACAGGTATCTGCTAGCATTCCTAGCTTTTAAATGAGGGTTCTAGGCATTCAGATTCAGGTCCTGTGATATATGATCCTGGGATAAGCAGCACTTCACCAATGGAGACATTCCCCCCCCCCCCCAGGCTCAAGGGCTTTCTGGAATATTCTGCAGATATGCCATGCCGTGCCTGAAAGCTCTTTGACCCAAGCTTTAGGGGTTACTTGTTTCCCATTAACCACTTTGCCTCTGATAAATTATTAAAACAGTGCCTTGTTTAAAGAGAGCAGAATTTGTTTTTTTTTTTTTTTTCTCCCCCACGGATTAATCTGAGGCCACCAGGAGCTCTCAGCCTAAGCAAAGCTCACCAAGGTCCTGCTGCCTGCAGGCTGGGAGTGGCTTGAGAGTGCAGGGTTCAGGGGAGGTGCTGGGATGGCCTTGGCTCAGCCAGGCACTGCACTGCAGAGCTTGCTGCAGTAAACCCTGCAGCAGGCTGGCCAGTTCAGCCCTGTTAAAGTCACAGCACTGATTTATCTCCCTCACTGGCCACACCCAGGAAGCCACTAATGGTTGAAGAGCCAGCTTCCTTCGGGGCTCCGTGTAGTCAGTCCAAGCTCCAAGGCTGTAGTTTGAGAAGGGGGAGGGAGAGATTTTTTAGATTATATTTCTTTCTTTTTTTTTTTTTAAAGATTTATTTATTATTATATCTAAGTACACTGTAGCTGTCTTCAGACACACCAGAAGAGGGTGTCAGATCTCATTACGGGTGCTGCTGAGCCATCTCTCCAGCCCCCTAGATTATATTTCTTATCAGCATTGTTACACTGTCCTGGATGCTGAAAACTCAGCCTTATTTCCAGGGTAAAATTCTTCTTATATTTCCACCCATGTAGTCAAGCCCATTTTAACTTGTGTGAGGACCCCTAGAAAGAATTATTCTTTCTGAGTTAGTGACCACAGGGCCCAGAAAAGGGAACAGGATCTTGCCATTCATTGCCAAGTTGCTTGGCAAGAAGTTCCTTTCACAATTCCCACATTCATTTCACCTGTACCACCTAGACCATTAGACAGACCTGGTCACAGAGAAGAAGTACGAACCAACACGGCTGTTTTTCTCCATGTGGTATTTAAAAGATGCAGAGGTCCAGTTTTTTCTTCCTCAGTAGGTGAATAGATCTCTGGTAGCACATTTATATAATGCAATAGAACACAATCAACAAAAAGGCTCTCTATTTTACTTTTTTTGAGAATCTCATATTCATATACAATGAAACATGATCATACACACCCTCTACTTCTCCCCTTTAACTTTCTATATCCCCCCACCCACAACCGCCTCTCCCAT
Organism: Mus pahari; assembly: GCF_900095145.1. NCBI lineage: Eukaryota > Metazoa > Chordata > Mammalia > Rodentia > Muridae > Mus > Mus pahari. Next base: position 58,951,943 of record NC_034597.1, read on the forward strand.
CTTCATGTCTTCTTTTCTCTTGGTGTGTGATAACCCACTAATTACAATTGGTGTTGTGCATATGTGCCTGGGAACCCACCAGTGGCCACATCCTCAGAGAAGAATGATTTCCCCCTCCCTCAGCATCTACCAACTGTCAATAGCTCTGCAGTAAGGGGTGGGGCTTATATAGTCCTGAGCCCTGAATCCACTACCTTCCCAGTACATAGCTGTAATGAACTGTCGTCTTTTTATTCGTCTGTTTGCTTTGTTTTCTGAGACAGGGTTTCTTTGTGTAGCCTTGGCTTGTCCTGGAACTACCTCTGTTGATCAGGCTGTCCTTGAACTCATAGAGATCTGCCTACCTCTGCCTCCCGAGTGAGTGTTGGAATTAAAGGGGTATGCCACCACTACCTGGATGAACTTTCGTCTTTTCACTTAAGAGCCTTCACTTGGCATATTCACTTTTTTTTTCTTTTGTGTTGAGGAAATTATTAGGTAAGATAGAGCTTATTTTATCACAAGCACTGAGATACTGTGACAGTTGGATAACTCATGTATACTAGCCCATCAGGAGGGCAGTATATACAGTGCATATACACTGGAACAGGAAGACGATTCATGTCCTGGGCAGGTTAGGGCAGTATGTCTTGAGATTCCCTTGTGATATTCAGAATGTTGTGCAATTGAAAGCTTAAGGAGCAGGTTACTTCTGGAATTTCCCATTTGATATACTCAGGCTGCCATGATCAGAGACTGAAAGCAAAAATACATATAGAAGCCTGGATTTTAGGCCCTCCGGTTTATTTATTAATTTACAGCACGCCTTTAAGTCAATCAAACACATTCTTTCATAGACACAGAACACACAGCAAAGGCAGGTGTTGAATAATTCAGGCAGAGGAAAGACCACAGGCAAAGTGGAGCATGTCAAAAAGGCCCGGCATGAAACACTGTTGCCAAGGGAGGAATAGGAAGAAATCTTCTAGGAACAGGTTTTGTGGAACAATTTAAAGTGTGGTAGGGTGCAGGATAGACTGGAGGGCTCCCTGCTATGGCCTTCTGAGGAGCAGTGTGTTTAACTCCTTGTAGCAGGCTTAAGAGGGTGCAGCTCACAATAAACCAGACTTTAGGCCTTCTCTCTGGTTAAGGCTATGTGTTGATGGAAAAAAAATCCAAATATAACTAGGAACATCAACAACCCTTTGGTGATTTACCTTTATCCACAGCCCTATGGGCAGGCCCGGCAGAGATGTGAGGTGCCAGCCCTGTAGATCTACAGTAGCAGCCAGCACTTGCATCCCACTGTCTGAGTGTGAGGGACTGTGTAGAGGACGGCTCTGACTCAGCACAGTAACTGATCAACATTTCAGGAGGAACCAGTATCAACTCCCATTTTACAGGTGCGATAAATATGATCAGAAAGTCAAAGCAGTTGTTCAAGGTCATAGAGCTAACATGTACTAAACTTGGATGTGAACCCAGCAGTCTGGCAACAGAACAGAGCCTACTGAAATGAGAGCCAGTCTGACTCCATACACAGAAGCAGACTTTAAGGTAGAAGAAAGTGAAGGCCAGGAGAAATGACAATGAGAGGCCAAGAAGGGGATTTAAAAAAAATATAGAAAGATAAAGTTGGCACTTTGCCTGCTTCCAGGAATGTGAACATTTATGTCAGGCAAGTTCAAAGTCGAGAGTCCCAAGGGAGGGCTCAAGGTATGTACCTTACATATTCAGACGTCAGCATGCAGGGCTGGGTTGTCTGCCGTGACTTTATCCATTTTTTTATTAGATATTTTCTTTATTTACATTTCAAATGCTATCCTGAAAGTTCCCTATACCCTCCCCCGCCTTGCTCCCTACCCACCCACTCCTGCTTCTTGGCCCTGGCACTCCCCTGTACTGGGGCATATAAAGTTTGCAAGACCAAGGGGTCCCTCTTCCCGATGATGGCCAAATAGGCCATCTTCCTTTATATATATATATTTCAATTTTATCTCCATTCATTTATTCATTGGTTCATTCTTGTGTATGTATTGGTTCACACAAACTCTGAGCGCTTACTCCATGGCAAGTCCTCTGCTGACTTGGACACTGCAGACATTGGCAGTGGAAGCATAGTTTGTTTTCTTTTTCTTTTTTATTGGATATTTTCTTTATTTACATTTCAAATGTTATCCCCTTTCCTGGTTTCCCTCCCCCTGGGAAACACCCTATCACATCCTCCTTCCCTCTGCTTCTATGAGGGTGTTCTTCCACCCACCCACCCACTCCTACCTCCCTGCCTTTGATTCCCCCTACACTATTGAGCCTTCATAGGACCAAAGACTTTTCCTCCCCTTGATGCATGACAAGGCCATCCTCTGCTACCTGTGCAGCTGGAGCCATGTGTCCTCCTTGGTTGGTGATTTAGTTCCTGGGAGTTTTGCAGGGGTCTGGTTGGATGATATTGTTGTTCTTCCTATGGGGTTGCAAGCATAGTTTTTAATGCCTTGGTTTTCCTCTGCAAATAAATATATCAGTCATTCCTTTTCACTTGATGAGCATTAATAGTGTCATCCTGCCTCCACCCTGACCCTGAAAACAAGCATAATTAATAAGGGGTTACGTTCTGATGAAGAACCCATTTCCCATCTTGTCTATGCTTAAACCAGCAGGGCTCTTGCCTTCAGATAGCTTACAATTTTGATTCCGGTTTTACCTAAGAGATAAGGAGTGAAATCAAGAGCTACCCATATCATAGTGTCCTTTTATTGTTGAGTTGAATATAGGAGTGGATATGGAGAAGTGCACTATGGGATATGTGAACCAAACATGTCAGCCTATCTGTTAGAACACCAGCTTAAAGAAAGTTTGGAGAGAGAGATCATAAGCCCTCTAAGAGGGAGTGGAAATTGTCATCTGAACTAATTGAAGGTCAAGGACCAGTCCATGGGAGTGGGCAAGTTGGGAAATTTTGGTTAAAAGACTGCCAGGTCAGAGGCAGCAAGATACGGTGCTCTTAAGGTCACAGTTGACCCTGAAGAGTGGATGAGAGGAGGCGTATGTTTTCTTATGTGTGTGTGTGTGTGTGTGTGTGTGTGTGTCCTTAAGACAAGAGGAGAATGCAATAAAAATGATGCTTTTAAGATGATTAATCTGGCACTGCAGTACAGCATCGATCAAGGAGGAAAAGAGCTCAGTTGGGAAATTACTGCAGTAATCTAGACAGGAGATACGTGTGTCCTAAAATACAAATGTGCTTGTGCTCAGCACCAGCCCACTATCTGACCACCCATTATACTGTCAGATTCACCTCACAGGCCTTGCCTGGGCATCTTTGTAAGGCACAGCCTTGCAAGGAGGAAACTTTATCTTTCTTTTTGAAAATGAAAAAAAAAATCAGGGATGAGTGTACTGCTCAGTGGTAGAGCACTTGCTTTGTATACATGAGCGTTGGATAGCTAGGCTCAATCAATCAATCAATTAATCAATCAATCATCAGTCAAGTTTAGAGAGGTTATATCATTTGGGTAAGTTCTTCCCACTGAGATGCTGGTGTCGGATCCGTTAGTTTCTGGCTTAGAGCTTTCTGTATCACACAATAGTTGTCTTTCTTAGTGAACTATGCTGCTGCAGGAGCGATTGTATGTGTGTTTGTGTGTGTGGTGTTTATATAAAATGAGGACATTCTCATTCTGAGGATTGGAAGACAGTGTCAGGAACTCCGTGTTCAGACTGAGCTGGAAGAGGCGAACGCTTGCACTACTGACAGAAAGAAAGTAGATTCAACCAAGCACAAATGCCTTGAGGGGTTGGATGGAAAAACAGACATTTAGCTAAGCAGGGGACATTGCTCAGTGGTAGAATGTTTGTCTAGTAGTGTGCACAGCCCTCAGTACAGAGAAATATGAATATGCATTCCAAAAGATCTTTTGCTCTGGAACATTCATGAGAAAATGATCTGAGGATAAATAATTGAGAAATAATTAGAAACTGCTGGAACAACACACCAGAACTCTGTTTTAAAGAAATATATGGGGCAGAGATAAGGAGTGAATCTAAGTCATATTTGAATCCTAATAGCATAAGGATGGAAATTTAAATGCTCTGAGATGCCACCATAGAGAACGTTTCTGGGATGAGGATTCCTCCAAAGAGATGCTTTGTAAGTCGGGATGAGGAGAAATATAAAGAGGACCAAGCTTTAGGAAAGCACCATAGCCCAGTGACAAGCTCTCCAACCCATCCTCCAAATGAAAGGAAAACAAATACTAATTTACCATTTAAAACCTCCAATTGTGGACCTATAATACCCTTTGAAGTTTTCACTCCATGTCATAAAACATGTATAACCTCAGCCCCTGTTTCTTTGGAATTTAAATATTCCAAGACAGAAACGTTTTGGAATTTAAATATGTATTTTATTTTTATTATTTTATTTTAGGCTTAGAAGTCTCAATGCAGAAAGATGGATGCTGGCAGAGGAATTGGAACATTGCCCTGTCTCTTCAGAGTATTGGATTTTGTGTCAAAGTAGAAGGATGAATGTGCTTGGTGGGATCTGAAAGCTGAAGGCCTAATTTAGTGTGCCCTCAATGCAATCAAAAGCAAAGTTGGCTAAGATCTTTGGATCCATAGAAAAATCCTCTGCTTTATCTCCCAAATGTAACTGTTTTGACAAATGTGTGTGTGTGTGTGTGTGTGTGTGTGTGTGTACATGCACTGTGTGTGTGTACATGCACTGTGTGTCTGTACACAACTTTGAGTATCACCATCAGAAACATGGTTTACCTTCTTTGAGACAAGCTCTTTCATTGGCCTGGAGATAGGCTAAACAGGCTGGCCAGCACACCCTGAAGGTCCTCCTGCCTCTGTCTCCCCAGTGGTAGGATTACAAGCATGTACTACCCCCCCCCCCCACACACACACCTCATTTTTGGAATGTGAGTTCTAGGGTTAGAACTCAGGTCCCTATGCTTGTATAGAAAGCACATTACTGACTTAGCTATCTTCTTAGGTACTCCTGAGAAGCATATAATTGCGTCTTCATAAGCGTGTTGCATTTAAGTAAAATGTATATTATTTGACTCAGTTTCCCAAGACTAGTAAATTGTTGATGAGAACACAGAGTCTCAGGTGACAGTGAAGCTTGGAAATCCTGGCCTTGGCCACACCACTATCTATGCTCTACAAAGCTCTTAAAACCTTAAAAGGTCAGGGACTTATAATGAAGGAAGTTGGAGGTTCCTCATGATATGCCTATAATTCCACTTAATATAATCAATGTAATCAGTGTTTTTGCAGAAGTTGATACACCCAGTTACCCCGATATCTGCCACTTACCAAACAGGTTAGCCATCCTGGGACTTGTTTCCTGAGCTGACTTTACTCTCTGCCTAACCAGTGCCCTCCACTGGTCCAGCCTGGAGAAAAAGGTACAGTTCTGTTTTCCCCCAGCCAGAGGTGCTGACTCTGAGTCTGACAGAACTAAGCTGTTCCGGTGTCCTGACTTTCCAGAAGGGTGTCCCTACTGTGTGTCTTGTAACATCTTTTTTAACCACTTTTTTTTTTCTGTTTAAAAATTATTTAGCCTGTAAGTTTTCATATAAATATGTATTACATGTTGAGCATATACCCTATACCTAATAACCCCTTTCTTTTCCCTCATCTCCTATGTCTGAGCTCTGTGCTCCCTTAGACAGTTTAGCTTCTGCAGTCATGCCATATATATACACATATGATCTTATGTATGTATATAAAATATAGGAGTTACAGATGAAAGAAGAGATATTTGTCCTTTGGAGAAAGCCTTGATTTGCTTAATATAATAATTTCTGGTAACATTCACTCCTGCAAGCAACATATCTTCATTCTTTTTTTTTTTTTTTTTTTTTTTTTTTTTTTTTTTTTTTTTCAAGACAGGGTTTCTCTGTATAGCCCTGGCTATCCTGGAACTCACTTTGTAGACCAGGCTGGCCTCAAACTCAGAAATCCGCCTGCCTCTGCCTCTCAAGTGCATATCTTCATTCTTTTTTGAAGAATGTAGATTCTCATTCTAAACACTCCATTATGGATATGTGCATTTTTGTGCATTCATTTGTTAACTTAGGGTCGCTGCATTTAGCCACTGCCAACTGTGGAACACTGGTGTTCAGCGGTCTCTGTGACACATTGATGTGATGTCCTTTGGGTAAATACTGAGGAGTGATATAGCTGGATAGTGGGAGATCTGTTTTCTCATTGTGTCAGTTGTCATATTATTGGTATGGATTGGGATCCTCTAACCAGAGTAGACAGAGAGTAAGGGAGCCCTTGCTCTGTGCTCTCTCCCTCATTGTTGGCACTGTGTTCCAGTTTTTGGAATCAAGGGGTGAAGTTGGGACTGGATTTTTTTCAGAAGAGCCACCCCATTTAGTTAACTGGCATTCAAAAGGTATTTTAGGGCACAGAACACATATGGTGTTGTCATACCATATCTCATTTAATTTTTATATTAGTTATTTTCCTATCGTTATGACAAAAATCCCATGAGGTAGCTTATAGAAGGAAGAGTTTGTTTCAGCTTATGGTTCCAAAGCATTACAATCTGTGATGGCAGAGTGGGGGCAGTGGGTAATGGGCAATGGGCAAGATGGCTGGAGCAGAAGCTGAGGGCTCACATCATGAACAAGAAACACAGGGAGAAGAGGACAAACCAGAAACAGTGTGCGGGCTTGTAACTTCCTGGTGACACACTACTTCTAGCAATGCCATGCCTCCTAAACCTGTCAAAACAGTGCCACCAACTGAAGACAAAGCATTCAGATGCCTGAGCCTATAGGGGGCATTAACAGTTAAACTACTACGATTTGCTCATCATCTTAGGTGAGGAGCAGAATGTTAAGTGCCTGCCCTCCAAAGACTCAGTAGTGTTGATTGAAAAATGAAGATGAATCCTGGAAATGTTTGTTTCCTTGCTATGTACAAAAAGTAAAACTAGGTTTCTCGGAGGCTTAAGTCATGGGCTGATAGCAGCTTGCTGTCAATGGACAATCTCAAGGCCTATCCAATGGGTTGGGGGGGTCTGTCCACTGAGCTGTGACACACTCTCATGATACCAGGGAGAGAAACCAAGGCCTGGTTTCCCACAGAGTGAACATCTAAGAACTGCAACAACTCTTCAGGGCGCCAAAGCAGTATTCGTTTAGGAGAGATATGAGCTACATGTAGTTATAAATGGATTAATAACAAAGAGGTTACAAGGCAGAACTCCATGCACCCAGTGAAGTTTATAGGAAAACGGTCATCACCATTTACTTGGAACCTTCTGTGCTTCATATCTTTTGAGAATAGTTTCCATGACCATCTTAACTGAACCTTAGGACTAGGGTGTATTTGTGTATCTGTGTGTGTATGTGTGCATGTCTATGTACAGGCCAGAGGACAATCTTTGGTGTCATTCCTCAGGTACTTTCTACCTTGTTTTTTTCACACAGGGTTTTTCATTGACTCAGAACCCACTATATAGGCTAAGCTGGCTAGCCAGTGAACCCCAAGAATCTTCCTGTCTCTGCTTCTGTTGTGTTGGGATGACAAGGGTGTGCCATCATGTCCCACTTTTTATTTTTTAATGGGTTCTGGGGGATTGAACTCAGGTCTTCACAATGGCAGGACAGTACTCCACTGGATAAGCCATCACCCTAGCCTTCCAGGGCTATTTCTAAATAAATGATGTGATTGCATTACAATAGCACATCTAACCGGTAGCTTGGACTGAAGGACCCCGCTCAAGTCAACCTGACAGGCATTTATTGAGCATCCAGTGACAGTGAGCTAGACAGTAGAAAAACCCCCAAGATAAACATGCTGTTGGGGGTGGTGGTACAATGTGGTGACAGTACAGGGTCTGACATGCAGTAGATGCTTAATAAATATTCATTTCATGTAGGAACAAGGAAAGGATGAATGCTACAACTGTCAGTAGAATAAACTTTATTAGAAAAATCTAACATCAGAATTTATGAGAGGAAGCGCATGGAAGCTCTAAGATCACACATCAAGAAGGGATATTAAAGAGTAGATGAGCTGGGTGTGGTGGCACACACCTTTAATCCCAGCACTCAGGAGGCAGAGGCAGGTGGATTTCTGAGTTCGAGGTCAGCCTGGTCTACAGAACAAGTTCCAGGACAGCCAGGGATACACAGAGAAACCCTGTCTTGAAAAAAAAACAAAAACAAAAACAAAAAAACCCCAAACAAAACAACAACAACAACAGCAACAAAAAGAGTAGGTGAGCTGAGCCTTTACTTGTGAGCTGAGAAAACATAGACAACAGTTTGCTCAACGTAGCAGAACTTGCTTGTGGCAGTGCACATGGGAAAGCATCCTTACTAATCCAGTGCTCTAGGCTTCATGGTTTCCCTTCCTGTTGGCATCTGTATTAGTCAGGGTTCTCTAGAGTCACAGAACTTGCAGATAGTCTCTATATAGTAAAGGAATTTATTGATGACTTACAGTCTGCAGTCCAAATCCCAACAATGGTTCAGTAGTAGCTGTGAATGGAAGTCCAAGGATCTAGCAGTTGCTGAGTCCCACACCGCAAGAAGGNGAAAAAGCGAGAGCCAGACTCCCTTCTTCCAATGTCCTTATATGGTCCCCAGCAGAAGGTGTAGCCCAGATTAAAGGTGTGTGCCACCACACCTTTAATCCCAGATGACCTCAGACTCGGAGATCTCCCTGTCTTAATCTTCTGGATTCAATCACCACTGTGTCTCAAGATCTCCATACCAAGATCCAGATCAGAAACTTCTATCTCCCAGTCTCCAGATTAGGTTCACTGGTGAGCCTTCCAATTCTGGATTGTAGTTCATTTCAAATATAGTCAAGTTGACAACCAGGAATAGCCACTACAGCATCCCAATGAATACCTTACTTTAGTTTCATTTCTCTTTGCACACAATCATGTAAGCACTGTTATTACGCATTTCTTTGGACAGCATCTCTCTATGTTCCCCAGGCGCAGGGATGTGGGCATTAGCCTGAAAAAAAGTAATTATGGATCAATCATAACAAGAAGGTTCTTTTGGGAGAAATGAATCATCCTGCAGGTTGAACTTTTAATACAGAAAGTCTGTCGATGGCTTTTATGGTTCTCCTAAAACCTCTGAACACATAGCCCATACACATGTTCACACACACACACACACACACACACACACACACACACACACACACACACATCAAACGAGATCCCAATGCTGCATCTGCCCTAAGGCCAGAGGGATACAGGATTCTACTACAGCAGCATCCATGAGGATGCTCACAAAAACTGCTGACTTATCTAAGGGCATCGTGGCTCTCCATCACCCTTTACCTTCCTTCCTTCCTTATCCCTCCCAGTCTTGTCCATCACTTCCCAGTCACCCTAACTAAGACTGTTATTGGAGGTACCAGGAGTTACATTTGATTCTGCTACAATCTCCACTAATGTTTTTTCTTATTTCTACCACACAATAGCACTTAGCAAAACACTATAATTGTTTTTTACTAAGTATCCAGACTAAACAGTTCTTCTGAGGAAGCCATGGAGGCTTCAATTGATTCCTCCTCTCATTAGTGTATGATCTATGTATCTGCTTCCTAGGACAGGAAGCCTCAAGACATGTATTGAAACTGTTTAGTTATTCCAAATGAGATAGCTATAATAGCCCATGCAAAAACTCAAAGCTGGCAGACTCAACTTGAGCTTCACATTTTCATTCCAGTTCCCTAATAGCGCACACACACACACACACACACACACACACACACACACACACACACACACTGAAGGCTGTATGTCTGTTACATGCATATGCCATTTAGCAAACATTCACTGATAGTCTGTTGCTATGGTATGGCTGTGATCTGCTCCTATCAGAATTCACCTTGAATTTTTATTGTCAAGTGATGGTTAGCTGTAAGAGGAAATGAGTTCTTGTGGGACCTACACTCATGGGGAGATTTATGTCAATCCTGGAGGCCTGTGTCAGCTACCTTGAACACAGGTTGTCTGAGAGCTACCTAGCTCATTTGTCCCCTCCTGTTATGCACCTGGAGGTATACACACACCTGCCTTCTCTTTTGCTCTTTTGTCCTTCATGGAACACATGGGTCCTTGTCAGAAGTAGAAGATACTGACACCTTCCCAGCTTCCAGAACTGAATCAAAACAAAAGTCTAAAAAAATTTTGTATAAATTACTCTGTCTTGAGTATTTTTCTATAACAACAGAAAATGAATGAACAGGCTCATACTTTGGCTTTGAATAATATTTTAATTAAAAAAAATATAAACACATAAGCAACTCAGCCATCACATGGTAGATTCTTTTTTTTTTTTTTTTTTTTTTTTTTTTTTTTTTCGAGACAGGGTTTCTCTGTGTAGTCTTGGCTGTCCTGGAACTCACTCTGTAGACCAGGCTGGC
>NC_034597.1:58962461-59025496 GCF_900095145.1 Mus pahari
CACGCCCGGCTACATGGTGGATTCTTAAATATCATCTTATGCAACAAATAATCTCCAAGCAGCCTGGGAAAGGTTGGAGTCTTGGAACAGGTGTGGATCTAGCCTGAGAGAACCTGTCTCTAGGGAACATATAGAGGTCTTTCTTTATCCTGAAGAAGCATTAGGAGAAGTGATCTCACCCAAATTCAGGCAGGAACAGGTATTTCATAGCTTGGACTATTCCTGTCCTGGGTTACTTACATATTCCACAGCTATCAGAGGGGGACAAATTCTCCATTCTATCTCCTTCCAAATAAACAACATAAGACATGTGGAAAACTATAACCACAAACATTTCCACAATTGAATGAAGTCCTTTACACCTGACCCATGTTCCCAGATTCCTATGTCATACCTGATCATTTCACATAACTAACTGTAGTTCATTTAAGACCTACAATAAAGACTGCGACCACTTTCTGAAAGCCAAGATTCAGTAAGGCAAGAGGGGAATTAGTGATGCACATGAGGTCTGGCCATGAGCTCCACCCACCAGGCAAATGAACCTCTGAGGACTGGCTTTCATTTGTGTTGAGTAAACCGTCCGACAGGGAAGGTCGAACGTTTTGCTTTAACCTTTGTTTGGCTCTATTCATTCTAAGATGTCATTAACCCAGGAGAGTGAGAAACTGTAAGTCACAGGATCCCACAGGGAGTAGATAGGAAGGAAGATTCAAGTCACCATGAAAAGAGAACTGAGCTGGAAGACGAATGATGCCAGTTCTCAAAGGAGTCCAGTCCAGTCAATGGCTCACATATGGATGCCTATGGCAGGTTCACTCAGCCCAGACTTGGAACTAGCCAAGATATATCCAGAAAGTGAATGAGCACTGTAGCATATCCAGACCGCAGTGTATTGCTTGGGCCATGGAGATGGCCCAGTGAGTAAACCACTTACCAGGTCAGTATGATATCCTGAGTTCAGATCCCCAGGGTCCACTTAGAGCAGGATGCAGAAGCATGTATCTGCAATCCTATGGCTCCTATGGTAAGATGAGGGGCAGAGACAAGGAGGAAGTTTGCAGGGTGGCTGGTTTGGCTTATAGCTGTAGCAAATAAGAGATCAGAGAGCCTAACTCGAACAAGAGAGAAGGCAAGGACCAACACCTGAGGTTGTCCTCTGACTTTGACACACTCTGCTGTAGGTACATGCCTACACACACACACACACACACACACACACACACACACACACACGCACACACATGAACATGCACATACATGAAGGGGGGCTATAAAAAAAAAAGACATAGAGTGATCTTAAATGAAAGAAGCTATTTTGAAAACACTACAAATTATGATTTCACATAAGTGACATTCTGGAAAAACTATGGACACAGGAGGAAGATTGTTTTTGGATATTATGAGGGAAAGGGAGAATGAAAAGGCAGCTCAGAAAGGATTTTTAGAGCAGCGTTGCCAGGAGCCTGCCTGAGCACCAGCTCTCTCTGGAAGGCAGTGATGGGGGGTAGAGCTGGCAATATTTGGGGGCAAAACTAACTTTTGCAGGGCTAAAATGTCTCTCATTTTGTAACATTAATCTTGAACTCTTTGCTATTCTGAGGCCAGAAACTGCTGTCTTCAGGTGATTAAGTATTAAGGAAAGGATTTATCACTAGGGCTCTTTTCTCCCCATGTTGGCCAGGCAAGAGGCTTGGAGCTCATTAACTCTTTGTGAACCAGACAGAAAAAGAAAAGAATTTAAATCTTTCACACAGGCAATATGCACAGACTTACACACATGCATACACACACACACACACACTCTGGTCAGGCTCTACCACCTGTCTCATCAACTTCACTAGTGTTCATGTGTACTTACATCCATACATATTGTATTAGTTAAGGGTTCTCTAGAGTCACACTTACGGAATGTCTCTCTACATTGAGGGAATTTATTGTGATGACTTAGAGTCTGTAGTCCAACCAACCCAACAATGGGCAGCTGTGGGTGAAAAGTCCAAGAATCTAATAGTTGCTCAGTCCCACAAAGCTAGTTGTTTCAACTGGTCTTCTGTAGAAGTAGGTTCTAACAGATGTGCTGGCAAGTAAGTGCAAGCAGTCCAAAAAGACTGAGTCTTCCTTCTTCCAATGTCCTTATGTAGGCATCAGCAGAAGGCGTGGCCCAGATCTGGGACTTGTTTTATCCCTGGCTGGTCTTGAACTCTGAGATCTCCTTTCCACAGTCTCCTGGGATTAAAGGTGTGTGCTTCCTTTGCCTGGGCCTAAGCTTTTCATGGTCACTATCTCCTCAAGAGCGCCATGGCAAGATCCAGGTCAGAAATTTGTGTCTTCTAGCCTCAGATCTGGATCACAGGTGTGCCCTCCAATTCTGGATTGTAGTTCATTCTAGATATAATCAAGCTGACAATCAGGAATAGCCATTACACATATATAACTACACACATATGAACAGACATATACATATATACATTTGGTGGATGGGGCAGAGCCCGCCAAGCACACACATACATTTGGTGGGTCGATGATGCAGAGCTCCAGATGCCACACTTGATTCCTTCTCTCTGGCAATCTATACCTTCTTAGATAAAAGTTCTTTAGAAATTACCTCATAGATAAAGTGTTACACAAAAGGAGAGTTACAGAAGGATGTTGATACTAAGTTCAAAGTAGTGTTTCTATAAGCTCATTATAAGTTCAAAGCAACAGTTTCATGTGGCCTTGCCTTATCATACTGCACACCTGTGGCTTCATCCTTGGACCTGACCTAGAATGAATGTTTTTCCTTGATCATAAATTTATCCCAAGCCTATTTCTCTTTTTAGTATAATTGTGAAAGCTCATTGTATTTATTATTATTCAGCCTTTACTTACTATTCTATGAGAAGGGGGCAAGTTCTATTCTTGATTCTAACTTTATTATATCTTTCTGGCAAAACAACTAAAACCTAAAGCTATCTTTTAAAACTTTCTCCCTAAAATTATTTGATTCAAATCAGGAATTCTATAAAATCATTCATTAATCTAAACATTAATTAATTTAAGCATTAATTCCTGAAAATTCATCTTTATGTTAATCTGCAGGAAATCTGCACAATAGGGTGAGCTAGTGCACAGGAACTTTTAGACTATGTAATAGTGATAGGAAAAGACCTATCAGCTGCAAGAAGCAATCCTGAGATGAAGTCTCTTGTGGCCTTGCCTCTCAGACCTCGCCAATGATAAGCCATGCAAAAATGGTGGACCACATCCGGGAAAGTCACCTGTTATCTTAGACTCTCCTAGTTGGCTCCTGACACAGTATTGTACTTACTTTTGTCAACTAGAGACATAAGCCTCTGGTCACATCTGTGAGGAATTGTCTAGATTCAATTGGCCTGCGACATTATCTTGATATGATAATTATGGTGGGAAACCCTGCCCACTGTGAGTGACACCATTCCCTAGGAAGCAGTTTCTGAACTGTGTAAAAATGGAGAAAGTGAGCTGAACACTGGCATGTATATATTAGTCCACTGTTCTCTGCTCTTGACTATAAATGCAATGAGGCCAGTTCTTTCAAATTTTGATGGATTATAATCTGGAGCTCTGAGCCCAATAAATCCTTTTGCCCTCAAATTGTATCTGTCAGAGTATTTTAACAACTGGAAAAGAAAATAGGGTAGGCAGTGAAACTGTTCTATGTGATGATTAGTCCTGGACATTTTGTGTCTAACCTGCTGTGTAGCCATTTTCTTCAGGTTAAATGTTGTTCCTAGAGGGAGGCTCTAAGACTCAGAAAACTAAGTAGATAAAGCTCAGAAACTTATGAGTCACAAAGCCGACCCTCAAGGTTATAAGAAGTAGTGAATTGTTGTTGGGGAGAGGAGACTCCCCAGTGGAGCTGCCTGAAACTGAACCCACAGCCCCTGGGGTATAGGTGATGCATCTACTTTTAAGTCATCTGTGCTTGTGTTAAGTAATTCCAGTAAACCCATTGACTCACCAAGCTAGACTTTGGTGGGACTATTTCTTTAGTCTGTTGCTAGTGCTATATCTAGGGTGGATAGATATCTTCACAAGTCACACAATAGAACCCTATGGAGTTGGGCTGACAGTATCATCAAGTTTAGATTCATCAATTGAAACAAACATACCATGATCTGTGTGTTTTGGACCAAGGAGTGGAGAGAGACTCGCTGTGTATTCTAATCATTTTTTTCTGTGATCTCAAAAACCACTCTAAAGTATACAGTCCACTAGAAAATCTAATGTGGATCCTAGCTCTTTCTTCTGCCACAAGTCCTTGATTTACTAGTTGACCTAATAGCCCAATAACTGAGAATCTCTTCTGGGGTCTCACTTACGACCCAAGCCCACATCCCACTCTCCTTCCTTCTAATCGGCTCCTCGAGCGTCTCTTAAGTGAGGACTGCTTTTCTAGTGCATCCACTGAATTTTGAGTATTCAAAGGTTGTCAGCAGTGCTGTCACCTCCCTAAGTGCTAGAACATTTCGCCCCCATTGTCTTGTGCATAGTCTTCCATGGACACACTTCTCTCAGGGTTAACTTTCATCTGTCTTCCTTATGGAATCTTTTATTTTGTGTACTTTTAAAGCCTTGCCTGGAACAGCAAGCTAGATGGCAGTTTGCTGCTGGAAGCCATTAGGCATCCAGGGAGGTCCCCTGACATCTTCCTTTAGCGGCATCTTAGGGCCATCCATGAAGCTGCTTGTTTTATCCTGAGAGAATGCTTGGGATTTGGAGAGTGCAGCACTTCTGGATGCTGGAGGGAATTGATTTCAAATCCATTAGCATAATTCTGCATGGAGATATTGATCGCCTGGGAAGGACACCCCATTACTAGAGATGTTGCATTACTTTTCCTTAGGATGGTCAGAGAGATGAAAAAATGGGGCTCCCTAGTGGAGAAATATCTCTGCATTGGAGTCTTGGATGAAGGAGGCTTTCTGAGTTTAAGGCTGAATTGCTTATGGTAGGACATATATTACTTCATCCCATCAGAGGCTGCAGTTTACTTTGTTCAGAACAAAGACAATGAGATCGGCTTCACAGATGGCTCCCTCTGGCTTTCTCTGGAGAGCCCCTCAAATCCATCAGGCTCTGTCTTCTCTCCTCATTCTTTGATAAAGAACTAATCTAATAACCCATCTTCTGTCATGCTCCCTTATTGTTAATTAAATGGGAGTTGGTGATCAATTGGTCTGGATTAACATAATTAATCTTTAAATCATACATATTCAAAAGGTTCTAAGAAGCATCTGGGTATTTTCCTAACAATGGCTAGAGATGATCAAATTAATACCAGCATACTGAATTAGCTGATGTCCTTGAGAGAGGTATCTCCTCAGAGTGGTATCTTTAAAAATAGGAAATCTCATTGGAATTAAGGGAGGATGGATATTCTTTGGGAGGATTAGTTGTCAAAAATAGCATTTTTGCAAAAGAAAAAAACCCTCTGTTGGGGTTCCAGAATCAGCACAGTACAGAAACCGTGCCTGCATTTGTCTTTTTAGTGGTGGGCTGGCCTTTCACAGCTGAGCCATCTCTCTAGCCTGCCCATGCCTGTACCTGCTAGTCCTCTAAGGAGCTTTTTGTACGGCATCACTGTGCAGATGGACCTTCCATTTCGCAAGAAACCCAAGGACTAATGACATTACCTACACATACTTGACTTTATGATGTTTGGACCCAGGATTACCACATCAAAGACTCACCAATTCTGTTTCATAGGCACTGAAAATGAAGGGTTCTTAAGTGATCATTGAGTTTAAGTTGCAGGAACCAAAGCGAAATGTCAGACACAGACAGACAACTGCAATACTATGTTATGAGTTTGCAACTTTTTATCTACCCTCATAATCATCAGGTTTGAAGCAAAGGGCCATTAAGATTATGTACCTGTGTGGTCACCCTTAGTCTTCCTACCTCTTTCTGCTAAGAAGACATTGGCAGGTACGTGCTTTAATTAATAGCCAAGACCTCCTGTCATCCATCACCTTCTTCAGGCTAAAGTCAATTCCCCTGACCCAGTGGGGTTTTCATTGCTGCAGTCATCCCTGGTCTGCAGGAGATTTGATATTGAATGCTAGTGGCATGCAGTGCAGCAGAGGGTGTGTGTGTGTATGTGTGTGTGTGTTTAGCTGGAAGAAGCCAGTTTATAACAATAGCTTTTGTTTAGCCAGCAATCCAGAAGAGCTGGCCTCAGGAGCTAACTAACCATCCACATTATCAGAGCAGCTGGCTTCTATGTCAACCTGCATCCTCCTTCAGTTCACCAAGCTGCTATTTATGGAGGATTTTTAGTCCAAGAGAAACTTTTAAATAAAGCATGCAGCTTTAGTCATGTTTTTTATACACAATGCCTGTACTCTTTAAGTACATGGTGTGCACATCTGCCCCATTTTACCTGGATGATGTGGGGTTTCTACTTTTTACCTTTTTATTGGTTCTTTGTGAATTTCACATCATGTACTACAATCTCACTCATCTCCCCCTCCTCTGCTCTCCACCTTTGCAACCTCCCCCCAAAACAGAGGAAAAAAAAATCTGATTGTGGAAGCTGAAGTGTATCACAGTGTGTCCCGCAGTGTACCCACCCTCCTTTGCTTGCAGATGTTCATTGCAAGGACTTGTTGGCCTGGCACGAGTCCTCTGGCTTGGATCTGAAGGACTGGTCCCTTCATGCACTCCAGCAGTTCATCATAGGGTAGATGTTGGGGTGGGCCTATTCAAAGCCCTGGATCCAGGCCTGAGAGGTGTCTGAGTTGGTCAGTCCGCCAGCTCTCTCACCCCCAAGGCCATCTCTCTTCTGCAGCCCAGATGAGGTGCAGAGCCTACTCTACTGAGCATATATGGCTTTTGTATAAGCTGAAATTTTGAAGAAGTAGGTTCCAATAGATGTGCTGATAATTAAGTGCAAACCTGTCCTTTTCCTGTTATCCTTAGGTAGGCCTGCAGCAGAGGGTATGGCCCAGATTAAAGGTAGGTATATACCACCACGCTGTTCTTTACTTGGAGTTTGCTCTGTCCCAGGTTAGCCTTGAGCTCAGAAATCTCCTTGTCTCTGTTTCCCAGGATTAAAGCTGTATATCGCATTGCATCGCTTGGTCCTAAGCTTTTCATGGCCACTGCCTCAAGATCCAGATTAAAATTGTGGTGTGTCGTCCCATGCCGAGATCCAGATCAAAAGCCGGTGTCTTCCAGCCTCAGGATCTGGATCACAGGTGTGCCCTCCATTTCCTGATTGCAGTCCATTCCAGAGGTGGTCAGGTTGACAATCGGGAAAAGAAAACTTGCAAGGAAACTTGAGACATTGAATAGTAATAGTAACAGCAACAATAGTAATAGCAATAGAGACAAGATTAGACCAGTTTATTGGTTGGCCTGAAGCTGGAGAACAGATTAAATATCTCCATGTCACTGACCTCCTACTCTAGCCACAGGCCTACCTGCATTAGGAATGCATGGCTTTCTCTCCTGGTCTTTCTTAGTTCAGACTTGATTCCCTCTGTAAAATGTGTCTGGTCGTGTACCAGGCACATAGGAAGAAAAGCGTTTCCACTAAAAGAGGTAGGGTCAGTCTTGAGAAGAAAGATATTTTTAACGTTCTTTATGCTATTCTATAATTTCCAGGTTTTGATAACAAACCCATCAAACTAGAAAGAAGATAACATATTATATAAAAATCAAGGCATCCTCTACTCTCAGGCATCCTCTACTCTCAGGCATCCTCTACTCTCAGGCATCCTCTACTCTCAGGCATCCTCTACCTCTCAGGCATCCTCTACTCTCAGGCATCCTCTACCTCTCAGGCATCCTCTACTCTCAGGCATCCTCTACTCACGGTGGCCCAACAGCACCCCGAGCATTATGTAACCCAGGGTTTTATAATCCCCTTTCAAAGTACCTGTCCATCTCATTAGGCTGTGGACACACACAGGGCCAGTAATTTCTCCTTGAGCTCCTTTTACAGAAGTGTCTGTCACACTGGAGGCAGGGTGTATGCTGAATGAGTCAGGAAAAGAATTTATGAATAATGTTATCAGATGAACAATGGATGCCTTCACTGCACTTTGCCTTTATCATCTGCCTCCGCAGTGGACAAAGATGCCTCTAAATAGCAGGAGAAGGAGCTCTCTATGCCATCTGACTGCTCTCTCCCGGAAGGGCTCCCTGTCTCCTCCAGACACCTACAGGCAAAGGCAGACTTTGTACATTGCCCTGCATTCAGCTAGGCAACACTTTAAAGGGTGTCTGTCCCACCCCTGAGAACACTGTGAATAAATTCAGACTCGGGATCCCAGAACAGGTATTTTTCTAAAGTTATAGCCCCAGGATAGCACTCTCACAGGGAACAAGGGAGACCTGCACACGTTCACTGGAGGCTTCATTCTCTGGAGGGCTCCTTAACATTTGTGGTGCCAGTGAGTTCTTTTGTCTTTTGATTCCAGCCCACAGGAGCCTAGAAGCAAGGGCCTGCATAGGAGGCAAGGCCACAGGGAGCTGCAGGAGGCATTATGAAGAGGGTGGCAGAATCTGCCCTCCTAGGATTGTGTTCTGTTGTTGCTTAGGGACATTGTTTGGTTTCTTTCTGCAACAGAAGAGCTGAGCTGAATCCCAGGTTCCCTTAGCTAATTAGGACAGCTATTCCTGGTGTGACATCTCGTCATTTTAAGAGGGAATACCAGGAATCTGTGGTTTGAAAGTCATTGGCATCCTAAAGCAACTGTACCCTTCCTCGCCCATCCCTGCATGCATGCTTTTTGTTCTCAGCTAAGCTCTGCAAAGAAACTGCTGATTCATCTCCTTCCTCTCCCCGTCGCCAGGATGAAAGAGCATAAATAATTTACAGTAAGATATGAAGACAAGCAGTGGTTTTAAATTTGTTGCATTCTTGGCCCGAATTGCTTTCGTGACAATGAATTAAACTAAAAAGGCCACCAATGGCTGCTCTAAGCATTTTAATATGGTTGGAACCATCCCCCTTTCTGCAAAGTCCTAGCTTGAAGGTCAGGAAGTTTTATACTGCCTTAGTTGTGTGTCAGGAACATATATAGATACGTACACACACACACACACACACACTCTCTCTCTCTCTCTCTGTGTGTGTGTTTGTGTGTGTGTGAGAGAGAGAGACAGAGAGACAGAGAGAGAGAGAGAGACAGAGAAAGGGGGAGGCAGAGAGAGACAGAGAGATGGAGAGAGACAGAAAGAGACAGAATGATAAAGAGACAGACAGACAGAGACAGGCAGAGAATGGCCTCAAATCTCATTTCTTAGGTGCACCCACCGTCATGCTTTTGAGACAGGGTCTCTCCTTCAGTTGGAACTCACTATGTAGACAGGCAGACTGGCCAGTGAACCCCAGAAATCCTTCTCTTTCAACCTCTACACAGTTGGAAATCCATGCCCCAGCAAGCATGGACTGAGCCATCTCCCCTGCCTACTGCCAGGGTCTTAATGCATCTTGTATTTAGAGAAAGAGCTATTTCATGGGCAGATGGGTGGCACCAGTGGCCCCACACCCGCCTCATGCCTGGGTAAAGGATCTCATTAAAGGACAGCACCTGCTGAAGAGCAGACGCTCAGAAGCCTCAACACAGTTGAGTGGAGATGGAGCCACTTTGTTACCCTTAATTAGATAATTCTGGAGTTGATTTCAACGACACAGGGCATCCCTGCAGGCAGCAGCAGGGCAGGAGCAAAGGTTTTGTGGCTCCAGGTTAAGTGTGGGCTCCTGTTGGGATAATCAGCCTGAGTGCCTTTCCCTTCTACAGAGCTTGCTTTGCTCAGAAGATCTGACTCACTTGGTGGCGCCCTCAGAGTACTTCATAAGCAACTATGCAGCCCTTGTTCAAGATTGATGATCGTGGTTCTTGTCTCCTATTGTCAGGAGTCTAAATCTGCCACCTTAGTGGAGGTTACAGCTCCACTAACATGTACATGTGTATGTATATATTACATATAAATGCATCATTAAACATATAATATTCTATGAATTCATTATGAGTTTCAGAATACAATATTTTAAATGTATGTCTACTCCCCACTACCTTCTGGCTAATTCCACCGAGATGAACCCCTTCTTCACATTTACCTCTCACTGTTGTTGTTTAGCCCCCAAACCCCAAATGCAGTTTGTTCTACTCACATCCTCATGGGTATGCTAGCATTCCCCTGGAGCGTGACTGACCCTCCTCTATACCAACAACTGGCAATAAGTCCTCAGGAGGGTCTGTTGCGGAGAAACAGTCCCCCTGTGCTTATTCTCTGCACTTTGGGCAATTTTGTTCTGTGCTAACCTTGGTCCTCTTTGAAGCACTCCTTTGAGGATCTCACGGGAGCTTGTAAATCACAGCATCTATTCTTAGCTCATAGTTATCTCGGACTTTGCTGAGTTTGACACTATGCATGTGTGTTCCATTCACACATCCCTCCCACACCTCTTGCCGTTGTGGACTGTGATACCCTCTGAGGGCGTCACTGCACTTCAGTCTCTGGTTCTCCTGTGACTCACACGGTACCCTCGCTCTCCAGGCCGCCTGCTCTGTTATTTGCTTAGTGTGTGCTGTGACTGCAGGTGCCACCGTCACCACTCCACTGATGTTGAAACCCAGAGCTTGTGTCCACTCTGCACATATACTGACTCTACGAGAAACAACACACAGAGCCCATATGTTTCTCTGTGTAGCCCTGGCTGTACCAGAACGTGCTCTGGAGACCAAGGTGGCCTTGAACTCATATAGATCTACCTGCTTCTGCCTTCTGAGTGTTGGGATGAAAGGCTTGTGCCATCACTGCCCGGTCAGATCCCAGTCCTTTATCTTTAAGAACCCCAGGTTTCTTTCTTTGACAGTACATAACTGCACCCCGATATCATAATTGCATCATTGCCTACTTTCCCTCACTCCTTTAATAACACCACTATTTTGCAAGCCACTCATATTTAATAATCTGAGGCTCATTCACACCAGGCAGGTACTATATTCCTGAGCTGCATCCTTACTTACCCTGTGTCTTAGTTCGGTTTCTATTGCTGTGATAAAACACCATAAGCCGGAATGACTTAGGGAAAGGGGGGTTTATTTCCGCTTACCTGTCCAGATCACATGTCTTCACGAAGGAACTCAGGCAGGAGCTGCAGAAGTCACAGAGGGGCAATGCTCACCGGGTCAGAGATTTGATCTTATCAACACGCAGGACCGCCAGCCCACGGGTAGTCCTTTCCACAGTGAACCAGGCCCTCCCCCATCAATCAAGAAAATGTACCACAAGCTTGCCCATAGGCCAATCTGGTGGGCACATTTTCTCAATTGAGGTTCCCTCTTCCAAAAAAGGTTCCAGCTTGTGTCACGTGGACACAAAACCTAGCCAGCATACTTTCTTTTTCCTCTTAGGTTGAAATTGTGTTTCATGGTGTTGCTTCCATGGTAAGAAATGTCCTGCCACAGCCAAGCTTCTCATTTGTGGCATTATTTCCAGTCCTTCACATGACCTTTTCTGACTTAGTGAAGTGTCTCACCATCTCCGCCAGTTTGCCATTTTACTTAATTACTTTGTTCTCAACTAGACCATCTTGTTCACTTGTGGTCCAGCTGGCCACACTGCAATCGTATAAGAGTCTGTTTGCTGGTGTTATCTTCTACTATGTGATAGTGACGCCTTTGATGGTGATGCCCACGATGTTAGTCCTACCATGCTACCATGGAGTCCACCATTGTCTACTAGCTTGTTCACTTTAGTTGTGAACTTACTATGCGAAAGAGCCTCTAATCCAACTCTTGCAAATATTATGTGCTCAATAAACCTTTCATTGATTTACTAGTTCTCAATTTAACTGACACGTATTGACTGAATAAATTATTGGGTGAATAAATCAACTTTGGTTGATCGACTCATTGACTGATTATATTGATTAAATGCAATATTGTGCACGGTTCCCTGCATTTTAATTTGAGGGGTGAGTAACACTAATGTTTTATTTCTTCCCACCTCCCAACAATTCCAGGAATAGAGTCCCATAAATAAACTCTTGGGATCGATATGTCTGCAATCACTTCCCGCTGCAGTTATGGTGAGCAGAACATTGGTATCTGAATATTAATGACAGCGTGAACCACTGTCCAATGGCTTTTGCTTTGAAACATCTAAGACATGATATAAATCTCAATGGAAAGGCAAATTAAAGCCTGGCTTTCTTCCTAGAAGTGACACATTAAAAATCATATCATTTTCCTCTTTAAATTGAGAGAAGCCAGAAGGCAGAGCAGAAAAGGCGATGTTTCCAGTCTACAACCTGCAGAGTGAAAATCACTTATAAAGGACTAAATGAGAGGCAAGAACATTTTTGCTTATATTGGTCTTGAAGGGCGTAGTGTCTTTCAAACTACCCTGCCTTAGCTGGATGTGCCAGGCATTGTGGTTTGTACATGAAGTCCAAGCATTCATGTCGTAGAAGCAGGAGAATCAGAAGTTCAAGGCAAGTCTATATGACTTAGAAAATTTGAGGCCAGCTTGGATCTGTGAACCTGTCTTAATAAATAAATAAATACCCCTCAGAGGACACAATGGAGAAGAGGAGGGAATGACCTGAGGAGGAACGCTGTCTTTGGAATATGGCTTTACTGTTGGACTCCTGTCACACAGTAGTTGTGATTACTGGTGTGTGACCTGTAAATGATTGGGGCGTTGCATACTGCCATATGGGGTGGGGAAAGGAGACGTGAGGCCCTACCCATCCTTAAGGGCTTGTAGGTAGATATGGTATGAGGTAAGGGGGATCACACGGACCCACTCATCCATGATTGCTAGAGAAAGAAGAGACAGTTTCTTCAGTGGTATGACCTGTGGTAAAGGGCCGTGAATCTGTAAACAACCCCTCACCCACGTTCCTGTAAGCAACCCTCCTAAACACACTGAGTAAGGAAAAAAAAAAAAAAAAAGACAAAGTAGAATCAAGACAAGGGAAGGTAATAGGGAGAAGATGCTAAAGATATAATACATGAAAGTGTGATACTGCAACCCGTTGTTGTACAGAATTAACATATGCTAACAAAACTAAACAGCCATTCTCCAAACAAAGATCAAACTACATTGTTTTTCAGTAACAGCTAGGCTTTGTTAAAACCTCTCTCTTATCTATTCAACCTTTTAATTATCTATTCAATCTATCAATTATATTTCTGTAATATAAAGCTTATTAAGGATGGAATTATGGCCCCCACATCCATATCTTGCAGGCCTAACCCTGCAATCTTCAGAATGTAACTAAATTGGGAGTCCAGGCCCTTCAAGGGGCGATGAAGTCAAATTACATCTTTAGCTTGGCCTGGTCTGGTATCCTCACCAACACAAAGAAACCCTGATAGATAAGGGCAAGGTGACCTTCCGCAAGCTGAGGAGAGAGAGAAAAGCCACCCTGGTGACACCTTGATTTTAGACCTCCAGCTTCTGCACATGAGGAAATTACATTTTGAGGCTGAGGCCTTTACCATTGGTGATTGCCACGGGCAGCCCAAGGAAACTTTGGATCTGTGTGGAGAAGCACCCCAGTCTCCCCACCAGGCCGAGCTGCTCACGCACCAGCCCTGAGTGAAAGCGTGGCCTTCACTAAGGTTTGGAATGCTTCACACACAGCTGAGAGCTGAGCTTCTAGAGTCCCATGGGAACGCATTTACACCTTGTCTAGGCTTAATTAGAAAGCTCACTGTTGGAAGGCATGTCCTGGATTTCCATATGCTCAGTACTAAAGACACAGACCTTGTCTCCAGAGAAAGTATTTCTTATGGACCCATACAAAATGAAGAGCTAGCAGACTTGGAAAGATATGCTATCTAGGTGGTTATACATTATAATATTAGGTCAAGATACAGTTCAAGAAATGGAAAGAAGTTATGGTATAGGAGATATATGTTTCTGACTTCTCAAATGCAAGGTCAAAGATCTTGTGACTCTGCAGTTGCAGACCTAAGCACTGTTTTATGAGGTTCCACAGAGAGGGAAGTGATTTCTGCCATGCACATAAAACCAGCCCCATTCTGAGTGGCCCATGCCATGCAGGTGCTAACATACTTTGAAGCCCACTTTGGACTATCCCTGTCTGTACTTATACACAAAGTGTCCAAGGCGAGTCAGTAAGTAAGAAAAAAAGGCACCCTGCAAACTAGATACTTAAGAAAGAAAATTAAAGAGACATATATATGTAATATCCTGCTAACTTCAGTCGCCCTGTGCACAGAATATCAGACTTCCTTTCTGCTGTCTGTGATTTTGTATTTATTATACACTCCCTCTCAACCTCAGCCTGATTCTCTCCCCCCTGCCCAGGTCCTGGTAATCACTTTGCTTTCTCCTTACAAGAGCCCAAACATGACCAGATCCCACAAGAGGAGAGGTTGGCCAACGGCTACAGTGTTGGACAAGAGGAAGAAACTCTATGATGCAGTAGGGTAATGAAACAGGGCAGTAATAGGTAGTCTATAGCAAAGTGGCTCTCTGCCTGAAACACTATCTAGATTGAGAGGTCCAGTCATAGTGAGGTAGACAGGTGAGCCTACTTGAAATGGGATGGATACTTCCTTCCCACACGTTTCTGCCCTAATCTACGCCGTCTCAGCAACCAAGAAAACGATGTATGCACAATTCAGTTCAAGTGTACGGGAGGAGTCAAGGGCTGAGGGAACTCAGCCCATGCAACTGTTAAATTCTAGGAAGTCAGAGGTTGTATTATGTAAAACAAACTCTTTGATAGAAGACTGGGAACTCACGGGTCTGAGGCTTGTCTCCTAAGTGATTATAGATTTGTCAAGTTGACAATCAATGTTAACTTAATGTTCACATATATGAATTCCTTAGTAAATTTAAAGAGTAGGTATTATTACCCCATTTTACAGATGAGGAGAATTAAGACACATAGCAAGCATCTTTACCAAGGTTATGTAACTATTGAACAGCAGAGCTACTATGTAACTTTGGCCCACACCTAGACTATCATGTGTTTGTTAATAAAGTTTTATTGGGATACAACTGTGTTTGTTTATTTTCTTTTTTTTTTTTTTTTTGTTTATTCTCGTTACTTGTTTTTGGATGTAAAATATTTACAATTTGGACCAAAATAGGAAGGGATTACTGATTGATGGATCATTGAAAGCAATCTCAGTTATTTTTCTGTTACTATGATAAAATACTTTGACAAAAGCAATTTAAGAGAGAATGGGTTTATTCTAGCTTTTAGTTCAAGGGTTCAGTATACCATGGTGGTGAAATCATAGAGGCAGAATCTTGAAACACCTGGTCACATCCCATCTTTGGTCAAGGAGCAGAGAGTGATGAACACACGCTCAGCCCATTTTCACCATTTTGTATAGTCAAGGGTCCCTTGTTCAGGAAACACTCATGACTAACATGGGGCTTCCCATACCAATTCACATAATCTAGCTAATCCCTAAGAGGCTTGTTCAGAGGCTCATATCCCAAATGATTCAAGGTTCTATCAAGTGGACAATGAAGACTAAGCCTCACATGGAGCCATGGGGCTCAATGATGCTCTCCATACATTTCTAGACTCTCCGTTACCTTTGTATCTGTCCAGTTCTTGACTGATGCTTTTCTGGCCACCATCTGAGGATACAGGATTTCCCTTATCTCTCCTACCTTAGGATGGATGTGTCTTTTTAGAACTCCAATTGTTATTATCTGGGACTGGACCAAGACTGATGCACCAATAGCCAGGTTCAAGGCTAAATGTTACATTAAAATGCTCTCAGGATAATGGAGCAACCAGGCTCAAACCAAGGAAGCAGAAAAGTACAGAGTAATCATGGGAGTTGGTTTAAGACTTGGAAGGAGACAGAGATATTCAGAAAAGCTTAGTGGAAAAGAGCAGAAATAAGAAATAGGTTCCAGAATGTAGTGGGATGTTTTTGTAGTTCAGTCGGATGCCAAGAATCCAGAGTTTGAACAGAGCCAGCAGCAGTGCTGGCCTCACCACGAGCTTCCCCCGAGGAGCTCTCCTGATGGCCTGGCTCATGGCCCACAGTTGATTGCTACTCTGATGAGGTCCTGCTTTGTCCTTACGTTCACTACGAAAATGCAGAAAAACTTGCTCTCACAGGGTGGGAGGCGGTCACATCCTTTGTGAGAAGAACTTCTCTGTTGATGTCCACTGATCAGCATTTCTGTAGTCACGGCTGACTCCTCTCTGCCTTACCTCTGCTTCTGAGAACTGTACTTTTCAACATAACTAAACATATTGGAAACTTCCTTGATGACCTCAGTATAATGCCTTGGACATATTTCTGACCTGTTTTCATTCTCTACAAATTAAAATGTTTTCTTTATCCCCTTTCTTCCTCAACCTTGCAAGTAAAACTCTCTAGGACTCTGTTATCTTTGTCTCTTGTCTTCATCAGCAAATTATCCTAACAGAGATGAAACTTCAAGGCCACCCCACCAGGAAAGCAAATCTATATCGAATCTAAATAATTGAAAGCAAACATTTCTCTCAGCCCATTCAGTCTTGGACTAAGAGCTACGAGACATGTTTTGATTGTCTGGACTGCCTTGCATACAAGCTAGATGCTTTCCAAATATTTAAAACTCAAGGATGGAGCCCTTCATGAATAATGTATTTTATACAGGTAGTACATGACTGAGGCAGGATAATACTTCCAGGATCCTGAAGTTCAAGAAAGTGCCTATGACCGAAACACAAAAGATGGGGAAATAAATTCTGTGAATTCATTCAAAGAAAATAGAGGAAGAAAAAAAAATCAATAAAATAAGGGACATAACAAATTGACAATAAAAAAAAACAGTAATGAAATATATTTGGAAATTTTAAAAGCCCCATCGGATTAGCAAAAAAGAGAAAAAACCCACAAAATTATTATAATAGTAGTAATAACAGTAAAAACAACAACCATTTGGGTAAGAGAACATACTACAAATTCTATAGACATTAAATAATAAAAAAAAGACATTATAAACTAATTTGAATAAATTCAACAACTAGAGTAACATGCAACTTTTTGAATATATAATCTACAATGCACTCAAGAAGAAATAGAAAATCTGAAAAATTCTACATCTATTAAATAGCATAGATAACTAAACACTTCAGAGAGAAGCTTTAAGCCCAAATTTTACTATAAACACTATATAAAACAGCAATAACAACAAAAACAAATCAAGCCAAATTAGCACTGAATGATGAGACACCACCAATTTTACACAAATTATTTCTGAGGCTGGAGGGAGATTTTTTTTCTCAAAGGATTTAGTGAAGACAGTATAACTCTGATACTTAACCCTGACAAAGACATCGCAAGAAAATTATAGACCAAAGACGTCAGCTATCATTAGCAAATCAGACCCAGCAATAATACCAAAAACATAATATGTGGTGTAATGGCTATTCCTGGTTGTCAACTTGACTGTAACTGGAATGAACTACAGTCCAGAATTGGAGGGCTCACCCTTGATCCAGATCTGAGGCTGGAAGACACAAGTTTCTGACCTGGATCTTGCCATGGAGATCTTAAGGCATAGTGGCCATGAGAAGCTTAGGCCCAGGCAAGGTAGTACACACCTTTAATCCCAGGAGGCTGAGGCAAGGAAAGCTCTGAGTTCATGGTCAGCCTGGGACAAAGCAAGTTCCAGATTCAGGAGTGATGGGGCACACCTTTAATCTAGGCCACACCTTCTGCTGGAGGTCTACATAGGTACTTTAGAAGAAGGAAGACTCACTTTTCTTTGACTGCTTGCATTTACTTGCTAGCACATCTGTTGGAACCTACTTCTACAGAAGACCAGCAGAAACAACTAGCCTCATGGGACTGAGCAACTAGTAGATTCTTGGACTTCCCATCTACAGCTGTCCATTGCTGGGTTAGTTGCACTATTGTGCTGGGGAAATGAAGTGATCCCCCAACACACACAGACAGGAGCCAATCTGGTGCAACTCACAGTAGGGTCTTTATTCTATTCATGCTAGCTTGCCTTCCCCCAACCCCAATGCACCACCATCACGAAGGACAGTTCTGATGGTGGGGAACCCTGAATGTCTATTGGGGAAAGGCTTTATAGTAAACAGCAAGCAGGGAATACATATGCAAGAATCTACTTGGAAAGCTACTGTGGCCTTTAACATAATTGGCTGGTGCTGGGAGTCATATCATAAATTTAACTTCTGCTACCTTCTTCATTGGTGGTTGTTAGGCAGGGGGATGGGCTTGTAACTAGGGGTACAGGTTTATTGGGGGGAATAACCTGGAAACACTGGGCTTGTTGGGGATTAGCCTAGAGACTGGAACTAGGCTCCTGTTTTTTTGGGGACAACTTGGAAACTAATGCTAGGTACCAGCCTGTTAGTTTACCTGAGTTCAAACTTAGGTCAGCTTCTCTAAAATGGAGTCTGAACTTAAAAGACTACAGACTGTAAGTCATCACAATAAATTCCCTCAATATATAGAAGCATTCCATAAATTCTGTGACTCTAAAGAACCCTGACTAATACAAATAGTTTTCACATGCTGCTTATCTCAGGAGTAACAGGCGTGTTTTGCCCTGACAAAATAAAAAGGGAAAAATGTGCAATTTCAATGTATAGAAAGTCACTTGATAAAACCCAACAGCTGTCCATGGTCTTACTGATGAAGGGAAGGGAGGAAGTTCTGTCAGTAAGATGGAGAAGAGCCACTAAAGGCCTACAGTTATATCAGAGTTAACACTGGAGACAAAGTAAAGGAACCACGCTCACTGCCACTCCTTTTAAGTGATGTTGTATGCTTAACTGTCACTCCTTGTATGTGATAATGTATCTGTAGCGGAAAGTACCCCTTTCAAGAAATATCAGAGCCGCCGGGCGTGGTGGCGCACACCTTTAATCCCAGCACTCGGGAGGCAGAGGCAGGCGGATTTCTGAGTTCGAGGCCAGCCTGGTCTACAAAGTGAGTTCCAGGACAGCCAGGGCTATACAGAGAAACCTTGTCTCGGAAAACAAAACAAAACAAAACAAACAAAAAGAAAAATCAGAGCCAAAACTTGGAAAGGAGGAAGAAAAAAAATCTTGATTCAAACTTATCATTAGGATGTGTCAACAGATCCCAACCTATCTGTAAACTAGTTGAACTAGTTAGTACATTTAGCAAGACATTAAAATATACATTATTAGTATTTTAGAAATCTATTTCTATGCACTAGCAACAAACCATTGAAAAATGGAACTTTAAAAACAATGCCATTTCTAACAGCCCCCCCCATCTCCATATCACCCCTCTTCCCCAGTATCTGGGAATAGAGCCATCAAAGATGAGTAAGACCTCTATACGGAAAAGTTTGCAATACTGCTGAATGATATTAAGTTAATATTAAGGAAAATGCAATCAGTGGAGAGATAAAAATCCACTGACTGCAAAAGTTAAATATTATGTCAATTCTTTTGTAAATTGTATATTATGTTTATGGATGTTTTGCCTGTATGTATGCCTGTGCACCATGTGTATGCTTAGTGGTCTCAGAGGTCCAAAGAGGGCACCAGATCCCATGGAATGGGAGTTGAAGACAGCTGCGAGTCACCATGTAGGTGGGTGCTCTGGAAGAGCAGCCAGTGTTCTTACCCACTGAGCTGTCTCTCCGGCCCTTTCGATATCAGTTCTTGCCAACGCAACTTATAGAATGCTATTCTATCTCAGTTAAGTTCCCATAGATTTGTCATCTGTGTAGAGGTTGATAAGCAGAATCCCAGGGCATAATGAAATGGAAACCACATAGAACAGCCTTGAAGAAGTATGTGGTTGGCAGACTCACCCAGAATTTTGAAACTGGCTTCTGTCAATTAAATTTTCTTGAAGGCAAAGAAGCTAAATCAATAAGTGAACATTTTCCAGCAAATGGTACTAGAATTGGGTAATTGTATGAACGACTTTGACCTGTACCCCGTCCCGCACATAAAATTAATTTAATATGGGCCATACATGTATAATTAAGATCAAAATAATGTTTTTAGAGAAGAAGAATATCTTTGGGCAGCAAAGATTATTCAGGACACGAAAACTACTAACTGTAAATGAAAAAATATGACCCTCATCTAATTAATAAAATTTATGCTTGCCAAAAGACAGTGTCAAGATATTCAAAGGACAGATCACAAAGGGAGAGAGAATTTGGAATGCAGGTAGTTGAAAGTGCTTGTGCTCAAAGTCTGCAAATGAAAGACAACCGATAAAACCGAAATGGCTAAAAGACTTGGAAAAGTGTTCGATGAATGAAAGTGGCTAAAGTCACCTGTAATCCTATAGCTTTGGGGCAGAGACAGGAGGGTGGCTGGTTCTTGCTGGCTATGAGCCAGACTGGAGATTCAGATGACCCCCTTTTTCCTGGCAACCCACCCCCTCCTATAGCCTTCATAGCTCTATAAACTGGGGGTCAAGTATTCAAAATGTCTACCTGTAGTAGACATTGACAATTCAAACCATAACAACTTCTACCAAGCTGTTAAGAAATTCCCAAGTCTTCTAACGTGCTTCATATTGTTTAGGTATTAGTATTATATCTCCTCCTCTTCCTCCTCCTCCTCCTCCTCCTCCTCCTCCTCCTCCTTCTTCTTCTTCTTCTAGATTTGAGAGAGTGAACCTAGGACCTCGTGAATACTAGTCACTCAAGAGAAAATAGTTGTAAGCAACAGAGCATGTCACAGTTAGCTTCAGCTGTTCACTTAACACAAACCTAGAGTTACTTAGGAAGAAGGAACTTCAACTAAAGATCAGAGTGGTCTGTGTCTATGTTTTGTGGGGTATTTTCTTAACTGCTAGTTAATGGAGGAAGGCCCAGTCAACTGTGGGTGGTGCCATCCCCTAGGCAGGTGCCATCCCCTAGGCTGTATAAAAAAGCTAGTGGAGCAGATCAGTGGAAGCAAGCAGTGAGCAGCATTCCTCAGTGCTCAAGCTCTTGCTCTAGCCTTGGCTTCTTTCCATCCTGGACTCTAACTTGTAATTCAAATAAACCCTTTCTTTCTTCCCTGAGTTGGCTTTGGTCTGTATTTTGTCACAGCAACAGAAAACAAGCTAAAGCAGAATGAGATATCCAACGTCCTCCTCTGGCCCCTGTGTTTGTGAGCACATACGTATTCATCTGCACACTCAGGCACATCTATACCACGCTTATATATCACACACAAATTTTCTTCTTCTTTTTTTAATGAAAAAGTAAAGTTTCAAGTTATACACCTAAGCTCTGCAAAGTCTATAACTTCCACTGCATGTACATTGCTCTTAAATAAAACAAAGAATTTCTGGTGGGTGCAACAAAGCCTTCTGCAGTTTGCACTGCAGAGGATCAGAGAGAATGACTCAACAGGAAGGATGAGTAAGCTGTAGCACATGGGAGGAGAGCAGAGCCTTGGAGGATGACTGATATCCTCAGGGGTGAGATGGGTGCCTGTAGGTGGTTTCTCTCAGACCAATCAACCATCTAGTAATTGCTGCAGCTCACAGTAGCATCCTGACTCATCAGGAGTCTATGAACCACTGGAGCACACAAAAATAGAATATTTCTTTGTTGTAGCTAATTTAAATTGACAAAAGTGTTTAAATTTTTTTTCAATCAACTCAAATAACAGATACTTGTAACAGCAATATTCATCACTTCTCAAGATCTGAGTTTATTCTGAAAGTTTTTAAAAAGTAGTATAAGCTTTTATTTCCAACTACTCAGGAGGTTGAGGCAGGGGACTGAAAGTTTTAGGCCTGTCTAGGATTCAGAATAAGTTCAAGACTGGTTTGGGCAACCTAGGGGAGCCCTATCTCAAAATTAAAGATGGAAAAGAAGAATTGATCTGTAGCTCACTTCTGTAGTATGAAGTAGCTAGCATGCAGGAGGTGGTAGGTTCATTCTTTGGAACTAAAAAAAAAAAAAAAAAAGAAGAATTATCTTTTTGCTTGATTGTATAATAACAATATCCAAACATTAGGAAACAGGTTGGAAGAGTTGAGAAATTCTCAGCAGCTTGGTGGAGGCTGTTATGTCATTGTCTACTGCAGGTGGGCATTTTGAATACTTGATCCCCAGTTCATAGAACTAGGAGGGGGCTGCCTGGCAAAAAGTGGGTCATTAAGGATGGGCCCTTTGAGGTTCTACTTACCCCCAGTTTGGCCTGCTTCCTTGCAGGCTAGCAGAGAGTATCTGCTGCAGGGTACCAGTAACCACGACAACCATGTGCAGAGTTGCATCACCAGCATCCCTTCTCCACCAAGGTGTGAAATCTCTCTGAAACAAAAAGCCACAACAAACCCTTCGTCTTGCCTAGTGTACTTTAGTCACGGCATCATGGAAGAAATGAGTACTGGGCAGACGCATTGCTGTTCCCAGTAGATCAGAAAATGTATTGAGCACTTGCATTGTAGTTTTCTCATTTTAGGAATTTGACATTGAGTTCTCAGTTTTCTTCTGCTGGTAACACTTCCTGGACAGCTCTGGCTTGCTGCGTACTTGAGTCATGTCTTGATATAGAAGGCCCTCTATTATCTGGTCCCAGGTCCTCTTACCATTTAAATCCTTCTTTTTGATTAAGTTGCCACATCTCCATCCTTCCTTATGTAGCATCTCTCTCATGGGAAAGCAGTCTCCTTCTGCGGTGGTTTGAATACGCTTGGCCCAGGGAGTGGCACTATAACGAGGCGTGGCCTTTGTTGGAGGTAGTGTGTCACAGTGAGGGAGGGATTTGAGATCCTCCTCCTAGCTGCCCGGAAGCTAGTCTTCTTCTGTTTGCCTTTGGAACAAGATGTAGAGCTCCATTTGTGGGCTGGAGAGATGGCTCAGTGGTTAAGAGCACTGACTCTTCTTCCAGAGGTCCTGCCTTTAATTCCCAGGAACCACATGGTGGCTCACAACCATCTGTAATGGGATCCGGTTCCCTCTTCTGGTGTATCCGAAGACAGCGATAGTGTACTCACATACATTAAAAAAAAAAAAAATCTTAAAAAAAAACCCCACATGTATAATTTTTAAATAACTGTTCAAAAAATTCTATATGATTAACTAAGGATTTTACCCACCTTTAAAGAAACTGTAAATTGCTCACACTTTTACGATAGAATCTCACTACATATTTCAAGCTGGATTTGAACTCACATCCCTGCTGTCTCTACCTCCCAGGTGCTAGGATTTCAGGCATTCCATGTGGCAGGAATTATTAAAAGGATCGGCAGGCTTCCTGCACGACTGCTGGCAAGTCTCTGCCCCAGCAGGCTGACTGGCTATGCACTGGCAGCAACGGCCGGCCGACCTGTTCTTATCTCAGGGAGACTCTCTGACTCAGAGCTCCAAAAATCTCTCCACTCAGCTCGCTAAGTTCCCACTGGCGGGTCATTACCACACCAGCCCCATGCTTCAGATCCCCCATGGCCTTTGTGGTGCACATCTAGCAAACCTACCCTTTGACGCTGTACCTTTCTCTCTGGAAGCCAATCGAGCTGCCACGTGCAGAAAAACAAAACACAAACTCGGATCAGGATCAATGGTAACAATCTCTGGGTGCAACAATTAGAATCCTCTAATCTTGTAAGCCATGTTAAATCTAAATTCTCCGGTGGCGAATCCTGGTAGATCCGCCATAGAAACGATGAGACACTAGCAGCTAGAGCTTGTCCTTACACTATCCCTGTCCACAAGGTCCTCTCTCCCTCCTTCTTCCTCTCTTCCCCTCTCCAACCCGGAAGTCCCGTCTACTCGCTCAGTGATTGGCTCCTTTATTCGTTAGGGGATTGGTTCACAAGAAGTCACCTGAGTACTTGACTTATTTCTTGTTCATAACCCCTTCTGGGAGAGCAGAATTATCATCAAAATACAAGCAACCCCAGGGCTATCCACAACAGTTCCATCTGAGGGGAAAAGGAGGAAAAGACGCTTAAATATGTATAAATGAAGTTGCCCAGAGGAAGACACATTTAGTGGAAAAATGGCCTCAGACGTGGCCCGTATGGATGTGCCATGATGCTGATGGATAAGAGAACACTATTAGCAATGGCAGCCAGCTAAATCACAGACCAAGAAGTTTAAGCTGCCTTGGCATCTAGTAAGCGTAACTCAGTTAAAGTTTAACAGGGGATGGCAAGAGTAAATGAGGCAGCTACATGAAGAAGAATCTGTCCAATGCAAGGACTGCATGCAGGTTCCAGGCCACACTTGATGCCCTTTGGATACCAGTCAATCATGAAACTAAAACCAGCTCCCGGGCACGTGGCTTGCTTGTGACTCTGCTGAGAATGGATGCTACACATACAAGAGCTACTATCTGGATGCACAGCGCATTTGACTGAGAATTGATGGCCCAGTGCGTAAAATGATTGCTATGCAAACCTGATGACTTGGGTTCAGTCCTTGGAGCCTATGTAAAGGCAGAAGGAGAGAGCTGACTCCAATGAAGTTTCCCTCTGACTTCCACGTGCAATCTCTCTCTCTCTCTCTCTCTCTCTCTCTCTCTCTCTCTCTCTCTCTCTCTCTCTCTCTCTCTCTCTCTCTCACACACACACACACACACACACACTTACATTGATGGATAAAATTTAAAACTCTAGTCTGATGTAAGCATCAACCAGGCTTGTGTAGACGGAGGCTGTCTGAGGGGACTTTAATAATAATGCCCATTTCTGCTTATAACGTGTTTATTCCTTCCCTGACCCTTGCTGCACCATTCTAAACCTTTTGTATTCCACAAGGCCCAGCAAGCAGTGTCTATTGTCTCTTCTAACAGTTTTCCTGTTTCCTTGTATCATCCAGTTGTTCTTCAGTTATAAACTATCCTTGTATCCTTGACTCAGAGCCTTAACAAGAATTTCTTCCTTTTGTCTGCAACACTAGACTGCTGTTGGCTATATCCGTGCATGTGTTCCTGTTGCTTCCTGGGGATGTTACAGGGTATCCTTAGTCTTGAAGCAGTCTGTTTCATCCAGCAAAGAGAAAGCAGAATAAACTAAGAGCACTTGTAATTTTTCCTTGACCACCTGCCTTCTGTACTAGGTTTTCCTCAGGGTGAATATTCTCTCCTCTGATCTCCTGTTTCCAGTGCACACATGTCTTTCCCATCCTCTCCTAGATAGTGAATTGTGAACTCGGAGCTTGAGAAAAAGAACAAGGGTGTGTGTGGCTTACCCTCTGCAATGCTGATTTGCATTGAAACAGAACTGCAGACTGCTACATACACTGGGAAAGAGAAAGGAAGGAAGGTCCAGCAGGGTCAGTCCCCTAGGTGGAAGAGCCGATAGCATTCATCAATACAGTTGCGGATTCTTCAGTTTTTAATCAGGGGTTTGCTGTCTTAATCTCGCTTGGCACAAAACTCAAGAGAAAGGACAAGAAGGGACTTTAGGGAAAGTCCTGATAAATGATTAGCTTGCTTTATTATAATGCCAAGAATTAGCACCCAGCCCAGTTCTTTAAGTATTTA
The DNA here is from genome assembly GCF_900095145.1 of Mus pahari. NCBI lineage: Eukaryota > Metazoa > Chordata > Mammalia > Rodentia > Muridae > Mus > Mus pahari. The sequence continues at coordinate 58,987,906 of NC_034597.1, forward strand.
TTAACTGCATGAATTATTTAACCGCACTAGCTGCTTGCCTTAAATATAAAGTGGTGCCTATGCCTACAAAACTAGGTGTGTTTTGTGAGTTTTCAAGACACTGTGTTCAAGTGCTCAGCACAGTACTTGGCAGGGGGGTAAGGGCTAAGTTGGTGGTAGTTATTATCTGCCTGAACCAGCTGAGAAGAATTCTTGTTTAGAGGTGCTTGCTTCAACTCCCTGTCAGAGTAATAACCCCCACTCCACCACATCATTGGCCTTTCTTCCATTCTTTGGGATTAACAGTCTACCACACGGCCGACCTTTGTACCTATCTCGAATGGCACGGCTTTATCCTTCTTATCTTCCCAACTATCAATCTCAATAAACGTATGCCAAGGAGTTTGGGGTCCCCTTTTTGGTTCTTAATTTCATTAAAAAAAAAAAAAAACTTAAGAGGGAACACAAATAGAAGCTTTAGGAGAATTTTATTAGCATTTAAAAGAAAACCTCCCAGAGCAGAGAAGCTGGAAAAGGACAAAACAGCCTTGCCATTTAAGCTAGCAAGGAGGTCGGCCATTTGGCAGATGAGCAGCCACATGGCAGGGAGGGGACTTTTAGAGAATGAGAGAGGAACCATGAAACACTCATCCTCTGACCTCTGTACACATGCTGGGGTGCACAAGCACATGTACAGCAATCCTAACAGACGAATATATTTTTAACAGGAAAGAGAGAAATGACCCGTCTATTATGCTTGTGATGCTGTGATCTAAATCCCTGACAGAAATTACACTGCGAGGGGACTTCAGTCCCTTGCAAAGGGAGGAAGGCTGGCAGAATAGCTCCTGTGGCCGCGGCGGCAGCAGCAGCAGCAGCAGCAGCAGCAGCACAGGGCAGTGGCTTGTTCACATGATTGCAACCAGAAGCAGAAAAAACAGACTGAGAGGAGAGGTGAGTATCTCAGCCAGCAAGCAAACAACCCAATCCAGACCAAACCTGATCAATACAAAACAAATAAGCCCCAAACACACACACACACACACACACACACACACACACACACACACACACACACACACACAGGAGTCTATTGGTAGATATTTCAAATTGAAGCCTTAACAGTAGAAGTTTGCGTTGCATCCTGACAGCTCTAGCAAGCTGTGCCCCTGAGCCACAGGGTAAATGTCCTCAGTGGGCTTCGAGACACCAAGGCAAATGGCATTGTGGATGTTTTCATCATAGAGAACCAAACTCGTGAGTTGGTAGACACTAACTAACCTGACTAAACAGTGTGTAATGTCGGTGGGATGGATGTCAAATCGTTCCATGTGAATATGGACAGAAGGAGGGAGGTGAGGGAGGAGAAGGTGGAGGAAGGGAAAAGGAAGACAGAGAATAAGAAAAAGACGGAAGGGAGGGAGGGGAGAGGAAAGAGGAAAGAGGAATGAGGAACGAGGAAAGAAAAGGAGTGGAGAAGAGGGCAAAGATGAATCAGGCCAGGTTGCTGTCTATCCAGGCTCTGCTGGGAGCCTGCCAGGAGCAGGGACTGGAGTAACCTGGCCCTCTCTCCAGGCCTCTGTTTTCTCACCAGCAAATTGAGCTGAGACATGGAATCTAATTTTTCTTCCAGCTTTGACACTGTGCCCTTAAAATATCCCCGTGCCCAGAGAGGGCACGAAAGCATGGCACCCTACCTACAGCCAGTTCCGGCCCATCTCTTCATCTGTAGCTATTGTAACATCCTCACACAAACCATTGAAAGTAGAGAGCCGGGCAGATGGCTGTCCGGTTAATTAAGGTCCTTATAAATTACCCTAACAAGGGAGGTTCATTTACATAATCAGGGGGGTGGTCTGCACAGACAAGCTCGTTGCTAGCTTGGTGAAGCACACCTGACAACCCGCCGCGACAGGGTTATTGCTTATTGCTTTTGGGCACAGCGGCAGCTGCTCCCCGGGTTGCCTCAGAGCTGGGAGGACAGAAAAGCCTGAGTCACTCAGGGCTGGAGGGAGGAATCCTGAATCAATGCCTGCTGGGCGGGCGGGACTCAGCTGCTGGAGAACCCCATAGTCCACAGACTCCCTCGTGTCTGCTGTCAAAAAACCCCTCAGATTCCTCTTTGGAGAAATCAAAAACAGGCAGGGGTTTAGCGGTGTCGAGGGGTTGGAAGGAGAAGCCCATAGTAGCATACGCGCCGGAGAGAAAGTGATACAGTCACATGTGGAAAATTTCAACCAACTTCTTCGCACAAAAATGGTGAGAGGAGACCAGAGAGGGGAGCATGAAATCAAGTAGCAGAGACTAGAGCTCAGTGTGTCTGCTTTAAGGCACACACAATGTTTTCTTGTTTTGGCTATCCCTCTATCTGCCTTCATCTGTTATCTGTCATGGCTGCCTTCCCCTCCCGACTAAAGAAGGGAAAGAGAAACCTGGGGGGAAAAAACCCCAAGGCTCCGAGGTATTTATTTATTAATCTAGTTTGTTTCAGAAGAGCAAGCTTTTTATAGTTCTTTACTACCTAGTCTTTAAGTTCAATGAAAAAAAATTAATTATGAGGATGGAAGAGAAGGTTCAGTGGGTAAAAGCGCTTGTCATGCAANCCTGAGTTTCATCCTTGGGTCCTGCAGCGGAGGGAGAGAACTGACTTCTGAACGCTGTTCTGTGATCTCCAAACACATGCCCTAGTGTGTACACAGATACACACAGACACACACACAGACACACACACAGACACACACACACACACACACACACACACCAAACAAAAGAGCTGAAAGCAAACAAACATGTGAATAGCTATGTTGTGTCCCTCACAGAGAATCCAAGAATTAAAAAGAAAACGAAGCAATGACAAGAGCCCTTTGGCCTGTTTTTTATATTCTTCAGTCAACTTGCAAAGCCTTCCTTCTGCATGCATTCCTCCTTATTCTAGTAAGGGGCTAGTCATCACCACAGGGGCTCTCTGCCTCTAATTCATCTCTTTCTCAGATTCCAGGCTGCCTAATGTCCTTCCCAGCCTTGTCCTTCCCAGAAACAGGAGTGGACTTTCCATTGCAAATTTTCACTGAAATTATGGGTAATGCATATTATGTTCTTTTTTTAAAAGCGAGCAGGGATGATTGAGGGGCCTCCTTTGCCACCATAAAATAAACATGGATAAAAATGCACAGTCATTGCCCAGAGGCACAGCGGAAGAATTTTATGGTCTGCTTTTCTGCTCGCCGTGTGGTTTTGAATAAAAAGATCCTAGGAGTAACCCATTAGTGTCTTCTCAAGTTCGGATTAGTAATGTCACCTGATAAGGGTCCAATTGGCTTATAGCTTGTTTCAAGGTGATACTAGTGAAATTGGGGTCTTCCCTTGGGGTTTTAGTCTCAGTAATAAAATAATTTAAGCATAGACTCAAGTGGAAGCTGGGAGGACGATTTTATTAGGGTTTAGAAGAAAAGCTGAGGGCGGGCAAGCCGTAAATCTCAGCAGCTGCCTGGAGGAGGAAAATGGACACACATACGCGCTCTCGCGCACACATGCACACACACACACACACACGCACACGCACACATACACATACACACGTACACACGTACACACGCACACGTGCACGCGCACACGCACATGCACACATACACAGCTACGTCTTTTGAGTTCAGCTGGCATGCAGGCCAGCCACTTGGCAGCAAAGATAGAAGAAAAAGAGAAGCTAAGCTTTTCTGAATCATTCAGAAAAATGGGCAGGTTTATGACATCAAATGACTGTGGCCCTATTAGCTACCATACTGCAGGAAGCAGGAATTTTGGGAAGGAACAATACAACATTGCATTAAGGGGTAGTTATTCCACCCATTTCTTCTCCAGAGCTTAAAAGGAACCTACCTCCTGCTGCTCACCCCAGCCCTTCCAACTTAAGGAGAGAGCTGGGGAGAGAAAGCACAGACAGCTAAAACTGTAAGCTATTTATCTCTCAGAAGATAATTTTTAAAAACAGCTTTTCAATATCCAGTCTCTAATTTGATGAAAAGAAAAATAAAATTATGAAGGGCTGGTCAAATGGCTCAGTAGGTAACTACCATGTCACACTAACACGACAATAGGAGTTTGATCCTTGGGTCCCACAGTGGACAGAGAAAAGCAACCTCTGAACGTTGCCCTCTGACCTCCACGTATGTGCTGTGTGGCACACATGTGCTCCGATCCCATGTATGGACACAGGTACAAACAAAAAAGTGAAAATATAAAAATAAAAAAGTGCCGGGCGTGGTGGCACACGCCTTTAATCCCAGCACTCGGGAGGCAGAGTCAGGCAGATTTCTGAGTTCCAAGCCAGCTAGGTCTACAAAGTGAGTTCCAGGACAGCCAGGGCTATATAGAGAAACCCTGTCTCAAAAAAACCAATAAATAAATAAATAAATAAATAAATAAATAAAATAATACTTAAATAAAATAAAAATGTGAGTAAGCATATTGCACCTCTCATAGGAGCCACGGGAAAAACACAGCACAACAAAACACCCGTCGGTCCGTTTATTAAACTCCCCTTCAGTTTGCAAAGCCAACTGTGTGTGACGTACTCAGACACCCTCGAGCAGGCGCTACTGCAAACCCTTCCTATATTATAAACATGGGACTTTACATTGCAGGAAAAGCATCCTGAAATATGCGCAGCTAGTTGTCGGGATGCACTGCTCATTTGCACTATATGGAGAGCTGTACAATAAAATCCTGATATGAAACCACCTGATGCATGGCTTCTTCTCATTCGGCACTTACACTTTTGTTGTGGGGATGAAGGCTTCTTGTCCCCAGGAGCTGCCGTAGGTCAACTGTGTAGTGCTGTAGCCACTGAGAAGAATATAAATGTCGGAGAAGCACAGAAATGTTCTCCTTCAACCCTCAAGGTCCCTTCTGAAGTGAGGAAACCATGGACGGTTGGTTTGTCTTCATCAGCACTGGGGCACTGGCTTTAGCCACAATCTTCGTCAACCAGTTGGGTCCTATGACTACAGGGGACTCTAAAAGGTTTCTTCCCATAGTTAGTTAACTGTATTCCTCCATTGATTGGCTCTGTTTCAAAATCTTCATGAACCATGTAACTTAATCCTCTTCCAGTTTTTTTTTTTTCTTTTGAGGAATGGAAGGTTCAAAAATGAAGCCAGCCTGCCGTTTGAAGATTGGAAGAATGTTCTTTCTACCCCCCTCTTTAGACTTCAGGTTTCATTTTGAAGGAGAGGGGATTTGATGATGAAGTATGACCCAGTCAGGAGTAAGCTTCTGCAAAGAGTGGAGTCTGTGAGCTTTCACAGTGGGTGGAGGGTTGGAAGGAAGAAGAAGAAATTGAACGCTTTGATACTTCACAGCTTGGTTCAAGTTTAGCCAACACAGCATCCCATTCATGTCCATCTTTTACACTGATATCATTTCCTCCTAAGTGACAAACTTTAATAAAACAGACCCATACATCAGCCATTGAGAATAATGAATGTCCCCTTCCTAAGTGAGAATTTATCAATTGTGCCAGGATGGTATCTTTATCATTTTGCTAGCCACACAAGCATCAAGCAGTCTGATGGCTTTAAATGGTGTGGTGTCTTTTCTGCAGCCCTGGGCTTCCATTTTGTACCCAATACTTTCTGTGTTCTCATTGTCTCATTTAAAAAAAGAAAAGAAAAACAGAAAGAAACTTGAAAGTGATAGGGACAGCCTATGCTGTCTTGGCTTACAGTCAGTTTATTCTTGTTGTCCTAGCAATAAATAGTAGCTAGAGACAAAGGCAGCCACAGGAGAGCAGTGTTCTTGCATCGGCTTTGAAGATTAAACTCCTAAAGCATTTGGGATGTCTCTGCACAGCCCCTGCACCTCCACCCAGAGCGTCTGGTTGCCATTTTCTCTTTGTAACAGATTTGTGCAGAGTTAGGGAGGGTTCATGGGCAGATCTCTGTTTCCTGTCTGAAAATCCGGAGGCAAAGAAGGGAGAGAGAGAAAAAATCAGAGCCCTCCTCCCACAGATAAAAACAGAGCTACTGTGTTTGGTTTGAGTCAAGAAAATTTTGTACCTGTGCAAAACCCACACACACTGGGTATGTTGGCTGTAGACTGGAGCAGAGCTCTTCTGTCAGAGTCTCAGTGAGTCAGCATTCCTCGAATCACACCGTTCAAGCTTTCTCTCTGAAGTGACAAGTCAGGCGGAATCATGATTCACTACTCCCCAGCATAGCTGGGAGATTGGAACCATGCTAATTATGCCTGCCTCCTAGTCTCCATCAAAGTCACTCTTCCATCTATGAGTTACGAGCTCAAAAGAACACATTAAGTTTGGTTAAGAAATGTATAAATCAGTTTTTCTCTGTTTTGATCCAAATATAAAGAGAAAGGCTTTAAGGTTTCAGAGGACAGATAAGCTTGAAAGCTGAATGTAGGTGCAGTAACCCATGCTGCTTCCAGTTAACAGAAAAGAGATTCTGACGTGACTTACACACTCACCACACACACAGACACACACAGACACACTCACCCCCTCCACACACACACACTCTCAGCACACACACACTCACCATACACACAAACACACAATTCACCACACACACAAACACATACACACTCATCACACACATAAACACACACACAAACACACACACAAACATACTCACCATGCATACACACTCACACTCACCATGCATACACACACACAAACACTCTCACCATGCACACACACGCACACACAAACACACTCACCATACACACACACACACACACACACACACACACACACACACACACAAACACACTCTTTCCTTAACTGACACGTAGTTTTAATGAATGCAGTATTTTCTCCTAAAATTTGGAAGCTTCTCACCAATAGGGTGCAGTAACTTAGGGCCTTGGGAGATCAGAGGACCACAAGTTTGAAGCCACCCGAGATGTACAGAGCAAGACCTCAAGAAGGAAAAGAAAGCAGCATCCCGTATGTGTGATCTCCTATGTCGGAGCAGAGACCTCCAGAGTTAGTAAGTGCCTGTGCTCAGATTTGGCAGTAGAACGGAGCCCAACTCTCTCCAAGGAAACCTTTGGAAGAGGACATTTCAGAAAACAGTGTTCTCTGCTGCTGAGAGCAGAGCCATCTCTAGGGCTCATGCCTGACCAAAGAGCTGGTGTTAAATGATCACAGGCTTGTCCCAGAGACTCTCAGTTGAAGGCTCTGTAGCCACTCTCACCACAGAGCTGGTCTTGGTGTGGCTTGTCTCCCCTCTTTTTAGGAGGCCCTAGCAAGTTCAAGCTCTGTTTTTGCCTAAGAGACATGGTATTTATTGGGGTGGGAGAAACCATATCCTTGGACCCTACCCAAGAATGGATCTCAGCTGGGTGACTTGCCCCTCCCCCCCACTAGACTCCAGACTACTGAAAGTCTGCCGCGTTTCTTGGCTTTGTAATAGTTTTCATTACTTTGGAAAGAGTCACACTCCTCAATGTCTTCCTGCACAACCTACCTTCCTCCACTCTCTGGAGTTCTGTTGTGACTTTGTTTGACTGTTGGGGCCACAGTTTCTTAAATGTGTAACAGGTTGGGTTTTTTCTTTTTTTCCCCTTTGTATCTTTAGATTAAATCGTAGGAGTTCTTTGTCTTCAAGTTCCTTGCTTTGGTTTCTCTTGCCATGCCAATAAGTGAATCAAGGCAGGAAGCGCTTCATGTCAGCTATTGGTACCTTTTAATCCAATCCACTGCGGTTTCCTGTTTCTTCGTTATAGCATGTTCTCCTGTTTCTCCATCGCTAGAGCATGTTCTTCCTCCCATGCTTTGAACGCATGTCCTTTATCCCAGTGCACTTCTTACAGCTGATTTAAAATGCTTTCTTACTTGGTTCATTATCCGAGCCATCTTGGCTTTGGCAATAATCACGTGGTTTTCCTTACTGTGAATCTTGTTTTCCTGACTCCTTAACTGCCTGCTGGTTTTTAAATCAATCGATGGACATCATAAAAAACATATTCCAGCAGTCTGAATCTTGTTTTCATCCAACGTATGTTAATTCTTGTTCAGCAGACCCTGCATCATGGCCTGATGGTCTCGCACTTGTGTAAGTTTAGTTTTGTACTATTTACAAGGTCTGGGGACACCCAAGGTGTTTCTCAAGCCCCTGTACCTTGATGAACAAGGCTCCATGTTGTCATTGTTGCAGCAGATCTGCAATGGTACTTCCTGTAAATGTAGGGTTGTCCAACCTTTTGCCATTGTGATGTGACACCAGCATCTACAGATGTGTTGGGATGCATTCATAGCTATTCTGGGGTCTCTGCTAGAGCTTGTGTTGACTCTCACACCTATCTTGGGTATCCCATGCTTTTTTTTATTTTTTATTTAAAGAACCTTACTGGAACACAAAGAAGCAGATCGCTTAGATGTTTTCTATTATTGATTTTTTTTTTTTTTACTTTAATGACCCAAATTAATGTAAGTCGCACCATGCGAAGCTGCATAGACAAAACTATTTGTAATAACATGCTTCTAAAAAATATTTTATTTTTAATTATATGTCTGTGTGGGAGTATTTTAATGTGAGTACATGTGTCTATCACTTGATTAAAAACCAGCCTTCTAGGCCTGAGGCAGCCGATCATCTCAAATTGGAGTTACAGGATGTTTACATAAATAATGGGGACCGAACCTTTGTCCTCTGCAAGTCTCATGAACAGTGAGCCAGCTCTCCAGCCCCACTGTGGTATCCTGTATAGAGAAAGTTGACTGACCAGGAAAGTAGTCCTGTCCCTAAAGCAAACCCCTTCTGATATGTTTACTGGATTCTGGGGCTATTGGTAAAGTGTGGGTGAGGTGTCCCTCATCTTTGGGGATCAGAACTATACTGGGGACGTGGGTCTTCCCCAGTGCTATTATAATCTGCAGTATGGTGCCTCTGCCTCCCACTGTAGCAGCAACCTAGTCAGCCCCTATGTTCTCCCCTGCTCTCTCCAACTCAGGCTTCAGTCATGGTCTAGTGAGGCGTCCTTATGGACCCTGGGTAGCTCCTTGTCTTGCTAAAGTCCCACATCAACGATTCAGTCATTTCATCTTTGCTAAACCCTACTTTGTGTGTATTGAGCTCAGTTTTGAGTGGCTGCTTGCAGACAGATATGCAAACTCATCCATTGAAAATCCAGTCAATTCTCATCATAAGCCAGGGAGATAGGAAGATGACCTCACTAAAGAGGCTGGCTCCTCCCATGCACACGATTTTTGCGACTACATGCACATTTTATGATGTCTCTAAGTCTGCCCTTGGTTAAAGCCAATTAGATAAAAATGTTGAGGATGAGGGGTGCAGACGCCAAGAAGCAAATGTAGGCGTAAGAAAGCAAATTTCCAATTGGCTTTCTTCAGTCTTAGGGCTAATAGAAATTAACATCCATTAAACATGTTCTCTGCCTGTCTTTGTGTGTGTGTGAGCGTGTGTGTGTGTGTGTGTGTGTGTGTGTGTATGTGTGTGCCTCTCTCTGTGAACACACTACTACTCGGAGGCTGAAGGATGGCCTCTAGTGTTCTTCTCTATCACCCTCTACCTTCTTTATTTAAATAAGATCTTTCCCTGAACCTGGAGCTAGGCTGACCAGCAGCCAGCTCACAGACCCTCCTGTCTAGCCTCTCCACAGTGCTGGGGTTAGAGGCTCACAAGGCCTCCCCTAACTTTCTTTATGAGATACAAATTAGGATTCTTATCCACGGAGTTATCTCTCCAGACCCATCTCTCTGTTTAAACACTGAGACATTGTGAAGAACGTATTTTTGATACACCTCATTTAAAAAAATATTATAACAATAAAATTTGGGAAAATTAGTCCCAGGCCAACGGTAAGCTGCAGAGTCAAGTTTTGCTCCGGATGGCTGGATTTCAGTTTGCGCTTTAAGCCTTTATGCTATCTTAGTAGCTAACTAACCACACCTACCCTAAACCAGATGATTCTGTAATGCGGGAGTTCTAAACAATTCCAGGTCATTTTGACTTCTTTAGCTTTCAGGTCCACGTATCTTTACTCAGACGACAGAAAGGGCTTTCAAGCACTTAATTCAAATCCTGATTTTAACCTTTTCTGTAAAGATGAGGACAGTCATTCTCACCCTGCAGGGGCTGTGAGGGTTAAACCATTTGGGACATTAGGGGAGGCCATCAGATGTTCATTACTGCACTGTGTGATTACAACAATAAACAGGAGCCCAGAAGACACTGTGTGTGTGGGGGCTTGATTTAATTTCACTTGACAGTGGCTGGCAGGGGCAGGCCGTACTACTCTCACATAAACCCTTCATGTGTTATGGAGCAAGGTTGCCCAAGAACAAAGATAAGGCACCGCAGCCACCGCAGCGCAGCCACCGCAGCACAGCCACCGCTAGAGTACTTGCCTTCTCTACTATTTCTAGGTAAATGAAACGACTGTTAGGTGGATCCTGGGGTGAGGGTTAAGGGGAGGAAGCTGACGTCAGTGGTCAAAGTTTCATAGGAAAAGCAGAAAAACAAACTCCCAGTGTGGGGTGTATGTAGTGGGGCTTAAACCACTAGGGGGTGGCTCTTACTTCAGTGGGTCCCAAGGACAAGCCATTAAAATCCCCAGCCTTGTTCAATGGCCAGCAAAAGATGGTAGAAATCTTAGCTGTGGAAACCTGACTAATCAGTTCCAAGGTGTGTGTGTGTGTGTGTGTGTGTGTGTGTGTGTGTGTGTGTGTGTTGGGGGAGGGGGTTTGAGGGAGAGGAAGGGAGATAGACTGGAAACACTTCAGGCTGGTTTTCTCTTTGGTCTCCCAAGGGCCCACCTGCTCTCCAGAGAGGGTCCCAGTCCTTCCTTACATGGCCGCTCTTTGCTTTAAAAGGATGTTAACTGGAAGGGGCGGGACTCGAGAATGACACGCCTGTCCTGTGAATCCTAAAGAGTCTTTCTTCACTCATACCGGTCTCAGAACGGGAAGTTTTGTGGTCCTTAGGCCTGGCTCAGGGGCATCCTTTGTGTCTACAAAGTGGCACTCAAGATCTTTGTGGACCACCTCATCACCCATTCTGGCATGGGTCATTAAGTGCTTAAAAGCCAAACCATTAATAGGAAAGAAGTTCAAGAAGGATCAGGGTAGGCGATAGTGGTGTGTGTGTGTGTGTGTGTGTGTGTGTGGTGAGCTGAGTACAGATCAGCAAACCCCCCACGCTGGGGACTGCAGCATTTTTCAGCACAGGGCATTGCAGGCTTCTGCAGTAGTAACCGGGACGCCAAACGCATTGTGCTGGGGTCGACCGAGATAGGCTCCATAGAGAAATTACAGAAGTTTTTAACAAACAAAACAAAACAACAAAACGGACAAGGTAGATGCTTCCTGCAGCGCTACAATACCCTAAGGAGGAAATCCAGTGCGACACCCAAGGCTCCCTTTCCTCTCAGCAGCACCATGGCCCCTCCAAGAGAGAAGTTAAGCTCCCCTTACTTAGTCCTGCTCATCTTAAAGAAAATTATGTGTTCATTTCCCAGAAACGTTAACCTTGCTACACTGGGGTCCCCTTGCAGCCCCGAGACCCCCAGAGCCCCAGGTTCGAACTCTAGCTCCCCGGGGCGTGGGAAGCTTAGGGGACTCTGCTAAGCACAGGATGCGGGAGGCTGCGGAGGCTGCGGCTGGGGAAGGAATGACTCAGCGTGATCCTGTGGCAGGACGAGCGGGAGGGGCGCAGACTACGCAAGGAGCCCTAGCTCCTGTTCGTATGAGGACCTCTAACCTTGATGTATCTTTTGATTGTCCTTTGTTCCCCGCGACAAGTCACGCCACGGCCCTCGTGCAGCTTGAGTCGCCTACGCCATGCCCAGAAATCTAGTCTATGAGGGGACATCCTAGCAGGAACGCCCCACCCTTCTCCAGCCGGTGCCTCCTGGTCACTAGGGGAGGAGGATAAGAACCATTGTCCCCTTAGTCCAAAGAACGCCCCTTATGTTTCTGCAATGCTTCTGGCTCCGGGTCTCTCCACCAGCCTGTTTTCGGCATTAAAACAAACTTCTAGAAAAGTTACAACTTTGAACTTAGGGATACCGCAGCGCCAGCTCCCCCGCCCCGCCCTCCTGCGGGAGAAGAAGAAATGGATAATAAATAATTGGATGCCAGAGAAAGCGAAACAAAGGTGTCCTGAACACTGTCCATGGAACTGCTCAACAAGGAAGACCCTCGACTCCGGGAACAAAAACTGCAGGCCACGCCCTAGGAGGCTCTCGCAGTCTCGCGCTGCTCCAGGCCGCCAGCAGGGGCGCTGTAGGAGCGGCAAAGGAGGGACATCAATGACAGATGAATTCCTTGCACACTCTCAGGGGTTCAGGGAGGAGGGCACCCAAAAAGCTCTTCCAAAAGAAAGGTCTTGGAGACATATCTCACATTTAGTCGTCTGTCAACCTTTGAACTTAAAAAGAGAGACGGACAGACAAGTGTCATAGGCGTAAAAACAAATACTTCTGAATTTTGCTGTGTTCACCATTCTCCAGGGTCCTCATTTTATTAATTTCTACGATATCCATACCCACGGTCTTTAGACTTGTTTTCTATGTGTCTTAGAGCAGGATACCCCTCTAAGGTTTGTTTGCATTGCTTTCAAACTAAGCCTGGTGGAGAAAGGGTCTTTCATTTATCCATCTGGATACCCACCAGGCTTCTCTTCTGCAGTTCATACCCCTGGGTTCTCTTTTAGAATAGAAGTTTTGCTCTTTCTCTTTCTCTCACTACTTGGAAATCTGTGGTTACATCATGGTTGCTTGCCCTCTGCCTTGAATTGGTTAAACACAGCCTCTTCTTTGCCGTGTCCCCACAGGCAAGGTTGCCTAATGACAGAGCAGAACTATAAAACCAAACGGGTGTCAATGACAAAGCAGAATTTCAGTGTTCAAGAGACTCTTAATGAGACATCATCTGCCTCTGGCTAGACCTGCCGATGAGATAATGTCTCTGGCTGAGAAGAGCTTGGGCTGTAACCTGTTAATGGCCAGAGGGGTCGAAGATGCTGTGTACTGTTTCTGGGACAGTTCTGATCCTCGTGGTGCTGGGGGCTAGCTTTCTCTGGCTGCAGCTTGGAACAGGAGATCTGCTTTGAGGACAGCAGAGTCACATACAAAGCTGATCCTACAGTGCTGTGTAGCTTAGGTGGGAACAGGCCTCGGGGTCTCAGGCAGGGAGAGAAGCCAGTGCTGCGAGATAGGAGCAGAGGCAGTACCTGGAAGGTTCCTTGCTCTTCAAACTTCTCTATTAGCCCGAGATAGCCCGGATACCCCACACTTGGGGAACAGTCTCCTTTCTTCAATGGGAAACTGAGGCACAGAGAAGTTAGTGTGTTTGCAACTTGAGGATCCAGATCTCCTGAGACTCTGTGTAGTCTTTGCTGCTGCACAGGAGTTATTTTTCTCGTGTGTGTGTGTGTGTGTGTGTGTGTGTGTGTGTGTGTGTGTGTATACCCACTGAGGCTAGAGATTAATGCTGAGTATCTTTCTTGGTCAATCTCTACCTTTTTAAAATTTTTATTTATTATTTATTTATTTTTGAGACAGGGTCTCTTCCTGAACCAGGGGCTTACCAATTTATCCAGACTGCTGGCCAGCAAATCCCAGAAACCCTCCTATCCCATTTCCCCAGCATCCTGACTGCAGATGCTCTACTGCACTCTGTTTTCGACATGGGTGCTGGGGATCCAAACTCACTCTCGCACAGCAAACAATTTACTGAGCATTTCCCCAGCTGCTAGACTTTCCTTAAAACATCGCCGGGAATTCCCTTGCGTATGCCCCCCTGCCTCTCTTCTCTGTTTGGGAGAATTGGTAAACTGATGATTTAAGATCTCTACTTGAATTCTTTTTGAATTACAAGTAAGTCAATAAATAATACCACCTGGAAGGATGAGGGGAGTTGCAGCATTTCAAGAAGAAGTGAATAGGAAAAAAAAAAAAGGTGTTGCCATGGAATCCAGTTGACATACTGGGGTAATGAGGTAAGAAGGGAAGCAGACAGTGTGTGGACACAGCATCCTCTGTGAAAAGTAACATTGTCCTGTTCTGACTCCATTTTGTATCTGCTCAGACAGTTCTCAGCCCTTTACCCAATGAGCATGTCTACCCTGGCAACACCTTTTCGATTTCATGACCTTGACCGTGGTCCAGATGTATTAACCAAGATAATTGGCAAGTTATGTCCAAAATAACTGCTATGCTTTGCCAGGAAGGAATATTTCAAAGTTACTCTGACTCTCATCTGAGTTTGATGTATCTTTATGGTTTTTACCTTTAAAAAGTGTATATCTGAGCTAAAAAGTATGTAAGAGACTTCTTGGAGTCTCAAGTCTACTCTTGGAGATCATCAACGAAAAGAACTTAACACTTTTAATTGGCTTAATCAGTGTGCCTAGTTTTCTCTTTCTTTTTCTTTTCCTTTCCTTTTGTTTTGTTTTGTTTGTTTTGTTTTTTGAGACAGGTTTCTCTGTATAGTCCTGTTGGTCCTGGAGATTTCTCACAGCCTGGGCTGGCCTCGAATTCACTACTGCACCTGCTTCTCCTCCTGAATGCAGCCAGTGTGGGTTTACGTAACTATCCTACATGGATCATTACACCCTGGTGTGGAAGAGAAATGGACCATCTCTCACTGTGGGTCAGCACACAGCTCCGTCGCTCACACGGTGCACCCGGAGATGTATTGTTTATGAGCCTCTGTCCACTTTGTCTTCCTTCTCACAGATACTTCCCTGCATGGAGCAGTGTGAGGGATTATGCATCAGGGAGTTGCACCCTCAGGAAAACACCTTTAGCTTTCAATTTAAGCTGTCTTCGGAATGCCTGACATTTTAATCCATCTAAGAGCTCTTTCCTAAGCGCCAGCTACAGACAGCCACTGTCAGCTTCAGGCTGTGAGCTAAGGGGAGAGACACTGCCAAAATAAATGCAGTTGGGTCTTAGAGATTTGGAACTAGGGTCTGGGCAGGGCTGCTAGCTGCAGAGAGCTGACAGGAAGAAAGCACGGGGAGTGGGAGAGAGGGATAGGGTTCTGAATTGTGAGGCTGACTTTTTTCCTCAGCAATTTGCCTATTCCCTGATGTGTACTTCCACGGTTTCAGTGAGTCTGAGTTTTAGGAGCAAAATAATGAAGAGCTCTCGGGTCCACCATTTATGGAATTAGAAGGAACTAGGGGAAGCTGGTTCACGGTGTAAGAAAAACAGGGGCCGGAATCACTGCCGTTTCCTTCTTTTAAAACGATAAGCATAAAGGCACCACTGTCAGTGATTCATTGGTGCGGATCCCACAGCCATTACTTGCCCAGTCCTCGAGGGTCTTGTAATGTCACCCTGCTGGCTAGAATAATACATTTGTGACCCATAGAGGTCTTAAATTGTACGATAATTCTTTCCTTTAAAACACACGGGTTATGGCTAGGGTAGAAAGCACGGGATGCAAACTCAATGCATAATGCAGCCACTAAGGCTGCTTCGATTTGGTTTGGACCGGAAATAAGGTTACATTCAAAGGGCATTTGATGCAAATGTGATTTTCAAAAGTAGAATAAGGATCTCACTGCAACGAATCATGGAAGTTTCCAGAAAGAATATTAAGAGATGCACATGATGTGTCATTGAATGCGGTTCCCAGCCCCCACATATGGCAGCTCACAGCTACCTGCCACTCCAGCTCCAGGGAATCCAATTCCCTCTTCTGGCCTCCATGAGCAACTTATGTGCACAACCCCCCACGACATACAAGTACACAGAAAATTAAAAATAATTAATTTTATTCTGAACCTATTCAAAAGTGCAAGGAGAAGAATTACAAAGTTGTCCCCTGACCTCCGCATGTGTTACAGTACACGTAGGATCACAGCACACTTATGCATATATGGACTCACATCACACACAAACACATTTAGTAAGGCCTACAAGAAAAGAACAATGGTTAAGAAATGAAAAGACAAAATAATGGGGTGGGAAAGACAGTTCAGTGGTTCAAAAGCACTTGTTCTTGCAGAGGACCGAGGTTGGGTTCCTGGCACCCACCTGGTGGCTCACAATGCTCTGTAACTACAATTGCAGGGGATCTGATGCCCTCTTCTGGACTCTGAGGGCACGAGACACACACATGGTGTGTATAGACGCATACAGGTAAACACGCATATACATAAAATAAAAAATAAATGTGAAAAGACAAAAAAATAAATGTTGTAGTTCACTATAATCAGACAATGACCAGTTAAAACAGTGCCAACCATGTAATAGAGCTTTAAATATGACTGCACTCAACACTGATGAGATTTGGGGGCTTTCACACTGCTGGAGACCATATGAACTTAAACACTGTCCCTGTGCATGGAATACTGCCTAAGGAAATGCTATAACATGCGACAAACGTTATGTCTGTGTTTTGCCTTATGTGTGTTAATAAGAAATCTGGAATCTATTTTCTCAGTCAACTAGATGATATACAAGAGATTCACACCTTTGGAAGAATATTAAATAGCCTCTCAAATGAATTGTGGATATTTAATGACTTGAAAACATCATATACATATACACACACATATGCACTGCATATAGACATATACACACATTATATAAATCACACACATGTATATATAAAACATTAAAATTACATTAAAAATCAGAATGAATGATTACATAGAGTATGATTCCACTTTAGATAAAATCTTATATAATATATAATATGCAATGAAATAATATAAACATATAATATTCAATTAAAAGTTTTTATATACATTTTTCTCATTTTCCTTATAGATTTCCCTCCTATATTAGACATGCGATATTTCCGGAAGTTCTACGTAGATGAGGATGATCTTAACTTGCTGATGCTCCTGCCTCCACCTCCCTTGTCCTAGGATTACAATTGTGTGCCACTACCTGGATTTACACTGTGCTGAGAAGCAAAGTCAGAGCCCAGCACACAAGGTGAGCCCTGTGTCAGCTGAGAGAAATCCCCAGGGCTGGACACAGGTGGGCCAGCAGACATTTGCAGGTAGGTGGCCCCCAAACCAACCTGGGGTATTTGTGTATCCTGGGTTTTCACTAGAGCATTTGCTACCCAAGAAGATTGGTAGCATCTCCATGTAGAGAGCTCTGCTGTGGACAGCTCCATCCTGCACACAGGACAGACCGTCTGCTGTCACTGAAGCTGTGACGTGCAGGCTTCTATGATTAGATTTTCTGTGGTTTCCTCACCTTCTGTTTGCTTCATGGACAATTTGTCCCACAGACTGAATATACAGAAAGGCTTGTAACATCACTGAATGTCCAAAAACGTGGCAAAGACCATTTGCTGGAACATGGACTATACAAACGCATTTCTGTAAGTGATATAAAAATCCTATGTTGCACCATTTCCTGAAAACCACCCTTGCAACCGTTGGCTAGAAAACATATTATCCATGAAGGAAGGGGAGGGGATACAGTATCCTTCTCTCTTCTTTCTCCCCAAACCCTCAGTTTCGATATCACACGGATGGATGGAAACAGCAGGGGCTCAGCTGTAATTACCTTATAAATAATGAATAAGGCACTATTATTATTACTTAAAAAATCCCATTTTGGAACGAGTCTCTTGATAGTAGATGAAGCTTAATTTAGCCAAATAACCATTCTGTATTAGCTAATGTGGTCCATTATTTTTAGGCTCAACAGATATTTCCAGATGTACTGTGACAGGGGCTGATTTATCACTGTTCTGGGGGGCCACCATCATGGCATGCCAGGGCTGTAATTCAGGGTTTATTACTGGTTTCCACTGAGACACCTGGCTAAATTAGTTTAGTAGTGCACTATCCATAGGCCCTTTTGTTGGAGAAGACATGCTAGTCTGTCCAGTGTTGTCTGCATTTGCAGAGTTCAGACTTCACATTAAACCCTCCCTTTAAAAATACTTCTGATGCGAAGTTATAAAGCCATTGGAAGTAACTAGGTGAAAGATAAGAGTCTTAGCTTTACATATCTTTCTTGTTGATTTTAATGTGCTTGTATTCAAAGACAGCCTGCCAAAATAATGTGATCACTTCAGAGTGAAGAATTATTAAAATCATGCTTTTTTATATTTCTCCTGGCTATATTTCTATGTTTTCTGCTGTAGAAATATGTTAACTATTATACCCAGGAAAGAAATGGTTTCAATAAAGCATGTCATTTTGAGGTCTTTGCCCCTCCTCTCAGAATGCATTAACTCACTTCCATGGTATGCAGAGAGATCTCAGCACGGTGACCCTGGCCCTGCATATCATCAAAAATAATTGACTGAAAATGTAATTCTTGGAGCTTAATTACATCTACCCTGGCAGCTGCAGCTCCCAGTGGAGAAAGCACCTAGTAGTCTACCCTAAGCAGGTGACACAGAGGCACCTCATGGTTCTACTCCCTGTCACCCACACAGAAGGCTCACAACTGCCTATAACTCCAATTCCAAGAGATTTAATTCCTATTTCTGCCTCTATGAGGATTTCACACCCATGGTGCACATACATATCCCTAGGCACACAAACACAAGCACAAATAACAAACCTTTACTATAATGTGTCACTGGGGCTGTGGAAGTTGCCTCAGTGGTTGCAAGGTTCCAGTTACTCTTGCAGAGAACCTGGGTTCAGTTCCCAGCAGCCACATGGTGATTCACAGCCATTCCATTCAGGGGACCAGATATCCTCTCCTGACCTCTGTGGTGCTGGGCATACACGTATGGTACATGCAGGCAAAATACTCACACACATAAAAGAAATCAAAATCAAAAGAATCAGTCAAGGGCTGAACTTGAGATGCAGGGGAGGAGCTATGCTTAGGATTAGGATGAAAACTCCCAGGGCAGCAAGAGGTTAATCATTCCCACTCAATAGCAGAGCACTGAGCACTGAGCATGTGTGGTACTGGTTTAACCCACTGGTGGAGCATGTGACACAATGATACTGTGTTCATACTTATCATATAGAGGGGTCCCTCCCTGGGCATTAGAGGGTAGCTTTGTGTGTTGAACATTGTATGACATGGACATTCTACATATTGTACTGTTGAAGTGCATTATGGTCGACCCCACTTACAGACCTAGAGACGAAAGCTTGAAGTAGCTGCATGTCCTAACCCAGTGCGAGGCATGCAAGGGGAAGTGGGAGCGGCTGACAGTGAGTCTGGCCAGCTGCCTGCAGAGCTCTCCTGACTTCTCATCCCGCAGGCTACAGGCCCTGCTGTGAAAGGCTCTAGACAGGGGAGGGTGGGTCAGGGTTGGGAGGTTGTCTGGTCGTTGGCTTCTCTCAGCTTGGCAGAGGAGAGGAAAAGTGCATTAAATATAGAAATCTGTCAAAATTCTGTTCCTAACTTAATGCTTCGGTGGTCTGATATTTTATTGTATGCCTACATCTGCATTTTTGGAAATTCCAATGGATCTTTCACACCATAATTAGTTCAAGTGACAGCTTTCGTGCTTTAAGGCACTAAATGGGAGAAATACACCAAGATTCTTGCTAATCATCTTTCCCTCAGGGATCATGGGAGCTTTTGTGAGCGAAGTATACTGGATTACTTACTTACTTTTCTAATTCTTTTTTTTAAAGAAATGGAAACTTGTTAAACAGACCGTAGGAAAGAAAAGTCAAGTCTCACAGCCCTGAAGATTATAGTCTTTTTTTTTTAAAAAAAAGATTTATTTATTTATTTATTTCATGTATGTGGGTACACTGCCACTGTCTTTAGACACAGCAGAAGAGGCCATTGGATCTCCATTACAGATGGTTGCGAGCCACCATGTGGTTGTTGGGAATTGAACTCAGTACCTCTGGAGAGCAGTCAGTACTCTTAACCACTGAGCCATCTCTCCAGCCCCCTGAAGATTATAGTCAACAATTCATTGCGTATTTCAAAATCTCCAAAGACTGGATTTTTAACCCAAAGAATGATAAATGTCTCAAGAAATAGACCTTCCAGCTGCTTTTTTCATTAGTGCATACTGAAATGTCCCATTGCAACCCATAGACATGTGTTAATTAAGATACATTTAAAAAATGCTACAGTTAACATATATTTGGTCCACATTTTCATAGTAGAAAAATTTGAATGCTTTCAATGCAAAGGATTGTAAATATTCATATAATGGAACCTTATACCAAGCTACGTAAATACATATCATTATTATGTGTGTAAATCATCAGTAGTGCTAACAAGCGCATGATGGGAAGGTTTTAACAAGAGCATGATGGGAAGGCTGTCATAGGCAGGTGTCGGCTGAGTCTCCATTCCCATAATACTCTAAAAACATCTACTCTTTCCTTTAAACTCCTCACCACTTCCATCCCAGGCCTTTGAATGTGTAACTCTTTTTATTTGAAACTTCTTCCTACATTGACCTGGCCATTCACAGACTAAGACTCAGTGTCTCTTGGCCTCTAGAGATAGGCAGAGCTACTGCAGCATGCTGGTGACTGCGGTGTCATAGAGCACACAGAGTTCTGTCCCTGTGACCTTGACTGTGCTTCTTGACTTCAGGGCACATCTGTTTGTCATCTGATCTATGAGGCTACGAGAAGAGACTTTACATGAGGTGGCAGTCGGGACTAAATGGAGGCACAGCCATACCTACTGGAAATGGCCAAAGTCATGAAACCAGCACAGTTGGTTAATGCAGTTCCGGCAAAGCTGAGCCTCGCGCTGTGACTGCCGCCACTTTGTCTCGAAGTTTTAAGTTTTGGTCTCTGCGTGTTGCATTCTTAGGGATTTTCTTCATTGTGATTAATTTTATGTCCTTTCCTGAGAAAATTATGTCTAAGTTTCTTTTAGAAAGCTCTAAACTTACTCACCCTTCTGCTTTCAGGGAGGTAGCTTTCTCTGGTCCTATTGGGAAGTCTTCCTATGCCCTGGAGATCGTGATAAGCACAGATAATCACGAAGATGCTAGGAATTTCTTTATGAGACAGAGACCCTGGGGATCTTCCCTCGAACAGTATAACTGGAACAGGGTAAACTTAGAGACAGGTGACAAACTCCAACTGGCCAGGAGACTTGGTAATAGATCCAAGGCCTTTTTTTACAGTGCATTTAGAACTCTCTGAAAATGTAGCTTAAAGATAAAGGATCATACAGGGTCTGCCCCCTGCCTTGGAGGACTGGAACTCAGTAAATGAGATAGATTTACTAAAATGAATTTTCCTACTTAATAGTAGAGATGACAAAAGGATATAAATAGGAGTTAGTATTTGTTATTCATAAAAGACTTATTCAGATGTTTTCTGTTTGTCTGGAGTGCTTTAAAACTGCAGATACTGCCAGCCCGAAACCAGGTTGTGATAGAGTGAATGTGTTTGCTTTCGTGGAGATGTTCCTTAGATTCTTTGAATTGGAGTTATAGGGCTGATATTAAAAATAAAATCTGTTCTACTTGTACTTTCTATTTGTGACTGAACAAGTAACCCCACACATATGATGAAAAAAATCAAAATGTCCGGAGACAGAATGGTATAATCTTCTTGGATAATCACTAGTCTGTCTGTGTTCTGTGATACCTGTATAAAAAAAGAAGCAACTTGATTGCTTTATTCAGTCAGAGCTGCAAGATTCCCCTGACTACTACACCCGACTCACCTCGCTCTCTGACTCTCTGACCCTGTCAACTGCCCGGGCAGGTCTCCACCAACTAATAATTCATAGGAAAATTTTTACCAAAATGGGAAGTGGGCACTTGGTTGATGCCGGCTGCCATGGCCTTAGATGCTTCTCCTGCTCCTCCCATGCCCACCCTCAAGCTGGTTAACAATTCCGTTGCTAAGGCTACCACAGCACCTGCCACGTGAAAGATTGGCATCCTTTTGCATTTTTCTTTATTTTGATTGTAAACTCTTCAAGGGCAAGAGTGTCTTCACTTTCAATGCCTGATGCAGGACCTGGCCCACAGTAGGCTTTTAATAAATAAATGAAGGGAGAAAGCACATTATGAAGTGCGTCTATTCCTTTGCTCATTGCCTGTGATAGACCACGGTCTCAGTGAAATCATGTGAGAAAGGCATGGCAGAAACGTATAACCGAGGACAGGATCAGGCATGCAGTCTTCAGTGCATATCAACAGTTTGGCCTTTGTGGCAGATGTGTTGATCTGCAAGACCCTTCTTATAGAAAGGCAGAGGAGAATGTGGAGCAGGAGCATGGGTTTAAAGGAACCTGCTGTGCCTTGGGCCAGAAGAGTGCTAAACATCCCAAGCATCTCTTTCTTGTCCCTTACAATGGGGCACCTGTTAGGACAACCTAGTGCCAGATTCATTGTGACTGATCACCCTATGGCAGCCCTTACTACAGAGACGAAACTGTCGCCTTCAGTCCACCACAACAGCTGCAGAGCGCATGATGATCTTTGTGGAACACAATCCCCTGAACATGGCATGGTTTTCTTTTGTTTGTTTGTTTGTTTGGTTTGCTTAGGTTTATTTCTTTTTTCTCAAATTACCTGCAGCTGTGACTACCTCCATGAGAACTGCACGAGATCGGGCCCATTATCATTCTGTAAGGGTGTAATCTCACGAGGCCGCATCTCTCTGAGGATTTATAGGCAATTCTGGGAGTGAGGAAGACATTTTCGTCAGTGGTATGGCCGCTCAAAAGCTGCCTGTTCTACAGTAAATAATCCTAATTAAACTCTTTTGATTCACAAAGCTGGACTTGGGTGGGATCGTTTTGTTTCTTTGGTTTGTCGTTGTTGCCCTACAGACAAGCCTGTGAGTGAGTGAGACTTGATCTCTGCTGTAGACACTTCGCTGTGAAGTTAGGGGGAACAGGCTTTCTTATGATCTCCCCCTTTCCACCTCTCACCTGGATTCATTCCAAGCATGGGTGGGGCCACCCCCACCACGAGTACACCTTCTCCCAACAGTTCAAGTAAGACCAGGCACAGGCAGTTTCCTCTCGGCATCTCCAGTCCAGCTCTTCCTTTGTCCTCAAATGGTTCTACAGATTTAATACGGAACTGAACCATTCGAGCAGATCCAAGAATAAAAACAAAACCGAGCCACGGTGATGTGATATTATGGAGATGTCCCTCGGGTTCTAAGAGACGAGAACTTTTGCTGGACCTGCAACCAGGGTTAGTAAGCCACTATGTAGTTGCTGGGAATTGAACTCAGAACCCCTGAGTCATCTCTCCAGCCCTGCAGCCAGGGTTAGTGATACACCTTGTGGCCACTTAAGACTTAGAACTGCTCTCCCGCTGAGCCCACCTGTTTAATATGTCTTTAAGAGGACAATATAACAATCAACCTTACTTGTCTTGGAGTTCCCATGAATCAACATTTACAACCCAAGCTAATGCGTAGCTGCAATCTTAAATTATGTGCTCATCCACGCTTTCATTCCAGAGTAATGCATGTGTTCTGATAGTCATTTGCGGACTCAGTAAGTGACTGAAAGCAGTCTCTTATAAATTAATATCCACTATAGATATTGAATAAAACATATGGCTATTGCTGGATAAACAATGGCTTTTGTAGTACTGTGCTCTCGGTGTCTAAGTCCCTATTCATGGAGTGAGAAAGGAGGTTTAGAAGGTGGCTTACAGGTGACTCAGAAGGAGAGAGATCTACAAATCCCAGAATAGAAGAGGAGAGATGAGGCAAAAGGAATCATTAGTGTCACAGGCTTAACTGTCCCCGCCTTCCCCTTCAAACGTTTCATGTATTGAGGTAAAACCGAGCCTGAGATGTAAATAGTAAAGAGTACATCTCACAAGGGCTCCCTGTGGATTTTGTAAATTATGGAGAAAGTATGTTTTGTTTTGTTTATTTGCTCATTTGTTTTTGCTAAGGCAGTATGGCCCTAAAATGGACATATAAATTAACTTCCCAATGAGAAGATTATTTTTACATCAAAATGAATTTGAAGCATCGTGAAGTCTCATCCATATTAGCAGTACCAGAAAAAGACAGAACTTTGATCTGTATCTTTTACATTGTTTTAAAATCCTCCTAAAATCTGATATATTAACAGCCAAGCTGGTGAGCTTTCCGAGAGAAGCTGGGTGACTATTTCCTCTACTATGTAAACAGAACACCTAGACTTCTACAAATGACAGCTTTGTTTTGCTGGGTGCTCTTCCAGGAACTTTGTTTTTTGAGAGAGGGTAGGTGTTTCTGGAAGTCTTCAACACATTCTTTACAATCTAGGGGCCCGAATTCATACTGCACTGTATGGCTTTCACCACTAGAGGGTAGTCTTGTGGCACTCTGGAACAAGTTATGCTTTCAGGGTAGACGTTGAAAGTGCTTTTGGATAAAGCGTAAAAAATTCCTTAAAAAAAATCAGCTAGTTACTAATTACTAAAACAAAACAAAAGCAAAAACCTTAGTAATTAATTAATTTGTTTGTTTATTTATGGGGGGTGTGCATGCTTTGGTGTGAGTGTGGTCAGAGGAACGTTTGTGGGGTCAAGAGAATCAATTTTTTTCCTTCCACATTGAGTCATATGAAGCTAACTCAGCTCTACCCATCTCACCAGCCCTTGACTAGTCAATACGTATCATGTGATATATAAGCAGGGAACTCTACACAAATTAATCCTGTATACTTCGTGCATTGTGCCCTGGATTCTGGAAACTGAGACAGAAGACTCTTTTGAGTGGAGAAATTTGAGGTCAGTCTGGGCAGCATAGTGAGATCTTGTCTCAAAAATAAACACAATATAAAATAAAATAAATTACATCTCCATAACCCAATAGCTCCAAGCCAAGACATTTCAGCCTAGTGCTTCCTAAACCACGCAGACCCATGGTCAGAGCCCGGATGGCCTGGACCATCTGTGAAGGGTTTGACAGAATCTAGAGCTCAGATGCTAATATCCTACTCCTCACAAGTTTGCTCAGAATCTTAGCGTTTCAAACTCAACAGCATTGAGCTTGATTTCTTTCAGCCTCCCTGCATGTGAGCTGGGCATATGTGATTCTGTTTACAGACTAGAAAAGGAAGACAGCTGACTGGGACCATGCCGTTAGTTTAGTTATGGGGTTGAAACCCCTGGCCCTTTGTACCTCCCACAAATAACCACGTGGTAGTCTGCACTGCGGAAATAACGTTGCGGCAATCCATTGAGTGACAGGCGGCTAGAGGGCACCGAAGGGCAAGCTAAAACCAGTAAAAGCAGAGTACATGGAAGGACTTCTAAAAGTGATGGAAATAAGCCACTTGTGGATGTGCATACCCTTAATCCAAGCACAAGAGAGGAGGGGATAGGCAGACCTCTGTGGGCTTAAGGCCATACATTGTGAATGTACAAGTTTCCAGGAGAGCCAAGGCTATATAGTGAGACCCTGTCACTTTTATCAGTTTCTAAAATGTTCCACTAATTCTTGATATTGTATCGCTATTTTCTTAAAACTAATGGCTCTATCCGGAGGGAAGGTTCTTTATTCACTCAGGGAGTGAATGAACCTTTACAAAGCTCAAGAAGTAAATAAACCTCACTAGTCTCAGAAGGCTGAAAACTACATAATCTTCAAGGTCCTTTCCCAGGGTTATTGTGAGCAGTGACCACGGCTGGGGAGAGGACTTGGGTTCTCGGTCAGCGGAGCCACGTGCACGCACGGTATGTAGGGAACTCTCCCTGGATGCAGCTTTTGTGAGTTGTCGCCTACACTGGTGACACAGCTGACCTTAAGTCACCCATGCTCCACAGCTGACTTTAAGTCATGCGTGAGATGAGAGACTAGAGAGTTTTACTGTATGGCTATGGCTATGTGAGCAGGCTTTACACAGGACTGTATACGTAAAAATGGCTGAGACAGGGAACTGGAGAGATGGCGAGGGCTTAAGAGCACTGGCTGCTTTTGCAGAGGACCAGGGTTCAGTTCCCAGCACCCACATGAGAGCGAGCTTACAATGTGTAACTCCAGTCCCAGGGGATCTGGCAACCTCTCTGACATCCGTGGGTACTGCATGTATGTGGTGCACGTCTGTGCATACAGGTAAGCAAAATGCCCATGCACGTAAAACAGTAAAAAAAGTGGTCGACACAGTAAATTGTCATGGATTTTCTGCTGTAATTTAAAATTTTAAAGAGAAGACACAGATAAACACGGAGTGAAAAGGGAAAACATACTGACAAAACCCAACAAAAACAGAAACAACAAAAAACTCGCCAAAACCCCACAAAACCAAACCATACAAACAACAACAAAACAAAAACATGATGAGAAAGTTTACCAATGCCAACAACTTTATGTTGATAAAGTTGAAAATTTATAATATGTAACTGCTTGTAAAAAATGTGGGCACTGCTATTTGTACAAGATAGCAGAGAGGACCTAATGGTACTACACTCATAAAGATATTTTCCAGTAGTTCAAATTCATACACTACAAAACCACATGCCTGGATGATTTCAGAAACAAATTTAGTCAAACACAAGAAACCAATAGCCCAGTGTTCTATGAATCCTACTAGAAATTACGGCACGACAGAACTCTGCTGTATTCAGTTAATGCTGTCAGTACAACCTGGCCCAACAACCAGGCAAGGGCTTAGGAGAAAGGAGAGGCTAACCTCACTGTATGAATGAATATGTTTGCAAAACTTCAAATAGACAAGGTTCATGGAGGAAGAATTAAACATAGATTTAGATCTATGCTTGCATCTAACCACCTATCTCTCTACTACCTGTCTATGCTGATTATCTAGTTCTGTCTGTCTATCAGCCTGATAAATCTGATACCCTCAGACTTACAGAAAACCTGTCTTATATAAAAACTCCAGAAAATTCTTTTAAGTTGGGAAAGAAATGGAAAGGCACGACATCAGACTTTAGAATTGTGCGTCAAATGAGATAAAGAATTATAAATTTTAAGGATTTGAAAGAATGCAACACAATTGTATTATTTATTACCCGCAAGCCTATATTGTGTATTCACATTATCTGTAGATATGAGTTTCAATAACCCACGAGAGAAGGAGTTACATGGGATTCAGTCTGCTGCTTGCCTCTGGGACAGGGAGGCAGGAAAGGAATGGGGGACGGCTACGCAGAAGACTTCCATTATGCCTATGCATTTTAAAGATTCCAACTAAATTTTATGAAGCATTAAGATTTGGCAACCAAGGAAAGGTTATATGGGGTTTACTGTAAAAATCTTTATTATTTTCTACCAACTTCAATTAAGAAATAACCTTTGCAGTGAGCTGCCCAGGTCTGCCTCGAAGCTTCTCGATGAAGATTCATTGTTTTTATTTTATGTATCTACTTGGGACTTTTGAGGTAGGGTCTTGCTTTGTAGTCTTGGATGATTTTTAACTTGTGTGATCCTCCTGCCTCAGATTCCTGAGTGCTAGAGTTACAAGTATGAGTCATCATCCCTGACTGCTACTCATTTTGAAAAGTACCATTATCATCCTTTCATCCTGAAGCAGACAGTTTGGAGAAGTCTGACCTTAAGATGCAGACACAAACCTCTAGGGAAAACGTACATGAAGATATATGTGTACATGTGTATACCTTGAACTTATGAAAAGTGTGCGTGGCAGATGGGAAACACTTTATAAGGAATTTTTTTCAATATTTTGAGAAATAATAATAAGATAATACTGCTGTTTGATTTAACGTAGAAATATTTATCTTGTGTATTGAGATGCTATCAAAATGAAAATTAAGAAGCAAAAAATATATACTTCACAAGCGCTTGCAGGGCAGGAGTGAGAACACACAAATGTGGCACACTCGTGGAAGCTAGCCGTGGAGGAGAGGGTTTAACCTAGGGAGAAAAACACAGAAAGAAAACAACGCTCATGATTCATGTAGGGAGTGCAGAAGTGAAGGCACTGCCTAGCTGCTGATGGGTAGGAAGTACCCTGTGGAGAGAGGGCAGGGACAAAGGACAGGATGTGAGGGTTGCGGGAGGGGGCTCCAGGATGAACAGGGGCTTCCAGGAGCATCCCTCTCTCCCCCTCCCTTACCATCTCACCAGAACGATTGCCATGTGGACATGTGCATCATTCTCTCTCCTCCACACCACCCCTCGTGTAAAGACTGGGAGGGAAAGGACCTTGGTTTCCTTGAGAAACTGACCAAACTGTGCCAGAAGGGCTACAGGTATGGGTAATAGAGCCTTGAGATCAAGTCAGCTTGATTTTGCCATTTGGTGGCAGAGGTAGTGGGTGGCATAGAAGTAAGAACAAGGACCTGAGTTCAAATCCTCTGCACCCATCTGGTCACCTAAGAGCCTATAACCCCAGCACTGTGGAGGACGGTGGGGACAGGCTGCTAGCTGATGGTCACCAGCCATCAGCCCAGTTCCAGACTCAATGAGAGATGCTGTCTCTAGGGAATAAGTCAGAGATTGACAGTGCAGGACACTGGAATCTTTCCTTAGCTTTTGTGCAACACACACACACACACACACACACACACACACACACACACACACACACACACACACGATATCTGGGACATCTGCATCATAAGAAATGAGAAGGTTATTTTTTGCCTTAAGTAAAATTCATACCCTGACATTCTAGACTTGTAGTAACAGTGCCAAGTTGTTTCTCTGGAAAGTGGTTAGTCGAAAAGTTCGATCTCACAAGCATGGATTATCCCCCTTGTTAGGGAGACCCGGATATCTGTCCCACCCCTCCCCACACTCTGAGGACACAGCATAAATGACAGAAGACCACAATAAAGTCTCTCTCCCTCTAAAGCAAACCCACTGCTCTGTGATGCTCTAATTCCCAGGAACAGTGAGGGGTACTCTTATTCTTGATAATATCTCGAGTCCACAGCATTTGTTATAGAAGTCTTAATGATCTAATATGCTAACAACATAGAACAAGAACCAGATGTATGATACTTTCAGTAATCTATATCTATCTATCTATCTATCTATCTATCTATCTATCTATCTATCTATCTATCTATCTATCTATCTATCTATCTATACAAATTATCTAAAAGCACCAGGAGATGTATTGCAGTATGATACCTATACATCTGATGACAGCTTCAATGTAACAGGAAGGCAACCAAAAGCTTATGAAATAGACTGGAAAGTGTTTTAGCACCTTTACTGAGAAGTAAATTGGATTTAACAAAATACATTTACTCTAGTAAATTACATGACTTTGAATATTTCCATACAATTGTGCACCCACCCAAATAATGGAATTTTGGGAAATTTCAACACTCAAAAGTCACCTTGTGAGGGCATTTCCTCCCCATTTTCCCTCTTCCCTTCAGTTTAAGTGCACAGCTCCAAATTATGTTTTCAGAAACAAATGACAAACCCAACTGTCATTCTTTTGTGAAAGTTCATCTTGTAAGAGGATTTTTTTTTTTTAAGGGTAGCAACGTTTCATTTTGATTGTGAGTGCTGTTTCTAAATAAATATTGTGTGGCTCCAGACACTGGATGATTTATTAAACAAGATGGATTCCACAGATGTGGAAGGAGTGCAGTCAGTGGGTTCTGCTGTCCAACGGACTGGTAACTGTTTGAAGAGCAGCTTGTGGCCTTCCTGCTCATACAGCAGGCTGGTATTCTGAAAGAATATGGCCATTAATTGATTAGAAAAAGGAGGCTACAACTGACTGATTGAGTCTTGGAGAACCCTTAGCATTTTTTTTTGTGCCTGAGGACAAATGAGAAATTGTTCCAGGCTCCCTAGGGCAGGTCCAATTTTTGTACGGGGTTATTGACACAGCTAGATCTAGAGTCAGTGCCTGGGCCCCATCTGCTATTATTTCAGTTGTATACTGCTGCTTTGAAACTTTGAAAGAGATATTGGGAGAAGGTGATAAAAATGTGATCTATACACACAAAGCAGTCACAATAAGACTTACCTTTTTGAATAATGAACACACACTAAAGAGCAAAACAAAACAAACAAACAACAAACAAAAACCAAAAAAAAAAAAAAAACCCAGACTTTAAAACCTATCTACAGAGAAACAGCAAATCGACACAACACAGCTGTCAGGAGGACATGACAACGCATTTATCTGACTTGGGTGATTTTCTTTCCCTAGTTTGCAGACTCCGATTGTTGTGCAGGATGTGTTACCATGGTGACAACTACAGATGATTCTCCTGTCCTCTCTATAAACCTCAGACTTCAGGGTCTACGAGTCCCTAGACATTGACTTCAGACTCTTCATTTCTATTTTTCAAAAGACTATCAATCCATAAATCTTAGGAAGATATAATGAGAGAGAGAGAGAGATGTAAGAAGAGGGAATTCTTCAAATTCTCACACTGGGCTTAGATGAGACATGCACATAGATGCCAGCCAGGATGCTTTAATCTGTAACCTTGAAGCCACAATAAGAAAAGAATATGCTTCTACATAATCCATGAATTAAAAAAAAAACATGGGTGCATAAGTTCATTGTATTATGGGAGGGGGTCTGATTTGATAGATAAAATATGGCCAGTCATCTGACTATTTATGATTCAGCCCCATCTGGCAGGAAGGACAAATTTATGCAAGTAATCAAAGGTGTATGTCCTGCAACCGATCCAACTAGTAATTCTTTCCTCAAATACCTTGTTCTGCAGGTTTCTGCCTAGAGGCCGCTGGTATTCACATCTGGATTAGGCACAAGCCAGCCTTACTCTCCCAGGTCCTCACTGCGATCACCATGAGACTACCCTGTCTGTTGAGTATGGTCTACCATTTTACTTCTTTTGAATCACAGAATATCAGGTTGTCTGAGCCTCGAGGAGGCCAAGCACGGTCAAGGCCAGCTCAGAGGTGGAGTGAACCTTGTGAAACATTCTTGCTTCATCCCTGGGGCAGCCCTTCTGCCTTTGAAACGGAGCCAGGCCATCACTTTCTACAGCTGCCGCCTGTCCGTGTCGTTCACAGCAGACAGCCGTGGCCCTTACATAAGCCATCTTTCTAAATTTCTCTTTGGAAACGGAATTGGAAGTCAGTTTTAATTTGGATGACTTCTAAAGTAAATCCTAATCATCGTAATGGGCAAAACATTTTTTTTTTCTTTTTTCTTTTTGGCACGAGGTAAAGGGGGCCACTTTGCAAATTGAAATATCTCAGGCCTGTTCAGAAGCGCATCTGTTATGCTAACATGATTTAGTGGATCTGTTGATTAAATTTGCAGGATAAAGTGAAACTGAGAGATGCAGGGGATTGTGTGTGTGTGTGTGTGTGTGTGTGTGTGTGTGTGTGTGTGTGTGTGTGTGTGTGTGTGTCTTCTTTTTCCTTCTGGATAATATAATAATAAAAAGGGAATTGCTAGTTAGCAAGCAGGCATCCAGCCTCTATCTGAAGAAAGATCCCAAAACTATACTGTTCTTATAATTATTTCAGCGATGGTCCTCGACACTAAGGAGCTACATTAAGGATGATATATGTATTTGTATATGGTTTAAACATTCTTAACCCTGAATATTTAAGCATTAAAAAAAACACAGAGTATATATTTAAACTTTGTAAGGGGGGGGAGAGATCCTACTGATATAACAATTGCCCAGAACATTCTGTGCTTTGCCCTTAACAGGGAGTGTGAAAATTCAGACAGAGTATGACCTAGCTGGGTGACCTTGATCAGTATTCCTAAACTCTCCGAACATCATTTCCTTAATTGTAAAATGAAAATAATTCTCCTCTCTGTGAAGACCTAAGGACAGAGATGTATCAGGTTCTTTAAACTCGGTGTTTAGACACTTGTCTGCATGCCAGCTACCACATCTCTAAGATGAGAATGACTCCGGGATTCAAGTCCTTGGGATTCTGTGGTAATGAAGTGAAATTATCCAAGAGAATCACTTTGCATAGTGTTTGGCCCATAGACATTATTAATAAACATTATTGATTAGACAAAGTATCTTAAAACAAGCCCTCCTTTCTCTTTTCCTCCTGGGATATCCTCCGAGGATAATTCTTACAGGATTCTGACTTCATTCCCCATCAGTCTTTCCGAGTGGAATGTCAGGGCTTATCTGCCAATGTTTCTTCTAGGACTACTTCCTCTCCTTTTGCTTTTTGGTTGGGTGGCTAACTAACATCTTCCCGG
Source organism: Mus pahari (assembly GCF_900095145.1). Classification (NCBI taxonomy): domain Eukaryota; kingdom Metazoa; phylum Chordata; class Mammalia; order Rodentia; family Muridae; genus Mus; species Mus pahari. The sequence continues at coordinate 59,019,886 of NC_034597.1, forward strand.
AGTGCCTATGAAAGAGGATGAGCTTAAACCAGTACCTTTTAATTCCCAGAAAATTTTTTTGGGGGTTGGGAAATACCCAAAATAAACCTTTAGGGTATTCTCCTGAAGATCTGAATTCATCCTGCACACCCCAAGATTAACTGGTTGAAATGAATACAGCTAATATCCCAATCAGATGGTACTGAGGTCTTTGCTGAAGCACAGCAAACTCCAGTCTGCAGGGAATGTTGTCCCCACCGCTGCCGTCATTCTGACCACTGTGTGGCCACACACTTCATCCCACAGGGATCATCCAACGATCACTGTTTGAATGTTTTTAGCATCCTCTCTCCCACCCATTAATCATAGATACAGATCAGCGGTGTAACAGTTCATCCATACCTCTTCCCTGGACACTGGTCTTTTAGCAGTTAAGTCAAGCAAAGAGAATGGAGTTCTTATATTTGAGTAGAAACACTGGAGATAGAGTCACTAAGTAAGAGGCCACAGGGTTGCCTTTCCTTCTATGTATTTGTTTATTTTATTTTATTTTTTTTTTGAGACAGGTTTGTATAGTGCAGACTAGAATATCCTGGCAGGCTAGCTTTAAACTCTAGGTAGTCCTGCCTCAATACTCCAGTCTTTCAGTCACAGGTAGGCACTATTATACCTAGATGTCCCTTTGCCTTTTCAGAATTGCATTGCAATGACATCCAAACATAAGAAACAATAAGATTTAGAGGAAGAACCCCAAAGATCACTAGGACAAGAAACCTGGGTGGTAGGCCTGGCTTCATTGCCTATACTTGTCCCCTTACCCCTTCAGACCTCTTTTCAGTATCTTTTGAGGACCAAACACCTGCAGCATCAGCTCCTGCCTCATAGAATGGCTGTGGAGATTCAGTACCCTAACTCAGAAATGTCTCTACAGTTACTGATTCGAAGCAGGATGCTGCAGACTCACATGGAGAAGATATTAAAATTTAGGAGAATAAAACTATAAAAAAGCATAAAACCAAAATTGTTTTTTTTTTTAAAAGCATCGGTGTTCTCATGTGTCTCTAGAAATGTCTTGTGTATTTCTCTTAGAAGTAATTCCGGTGGCTGCAGGATGGGGGAACAGATGAGAAAGGATATTCCACACCCCGGGAGAGATAGCAAAGCAGATAAAGGTTAAAGTCCCCAAGCAGACAAAGAAGCAGATAGAAGACTCGCCTGGCAATCATATAAATTACAGATCCCTGTAGCCAGTAAAATAACTTCTAAGAACCAACTCTAGGGGTACTCAGCCTCAGATACCCTGAACCAGACATCTATTTATTCTCCAATTTGACCTGATGTTGGGAGGTTTTTGAATTATTTCCTCAGGTTTGAATGGACCAAAAATATTTAAAGAGGAGATTTAAAGAAAATGAATCACAGTTACAGCTTAGGCTTTACACACAAAGGTCTCAGTATAAATAGCTTTTAATGTTTCCTAAAGTCAATACAAAATCAATATGAGGCAGCAGTGTAAGACTGAGTTGGGAAAAAAAATTAATGCAACATGAGGCTAGGATAACTGGAATATAACACCACACACACATCTCTAGAACTTAGAGCCGCTGAGTTTAAGTATAATGCCTCTAAAGGATGAAGCACGGGGGTCAGCTACACAGTCACCGGCTTCGGGCTGCTGTCCCCTTTCCTCCCACACATCGTCTCAATTACTGCTTGTACCAGACCCTTCCTCATAATAACTCTTAAAATTTTCATTCTTTGAAATTTCCTGTAAATAAGATTTTTTTTCTGTTTCTCTGTTCTTAAAAAAAAATGTCTGATACTTTTGTTTTATACTATATTCATTTTTATAATTATTAATATAAATGTGGCCATATATACATAGATTTATTTATTTATTTATTTGGACACAAGTAAATTCAACAAAATGCATGGCATCCTGACAAAGGCAAACCCCAAATGCAAAGTCCAAACTGCTCAAGAAATAATCATATCACCATGCAGAAAGTTCCTTTGTCATCTCCACCCTCAGAGAAGCAGCCACTGGCTGCTGTAGTTTTCCTTGCATGGGTTAATTTGTCTGTTGTAGAATTTCATGGAAATGGAAAAAGAGAGTGTGTAATCCTTTATCAAAGATTTCTTGCGGTCAGCCCGGCTTTCTATTTTTTGACGTTCATTTGCATTGTGTGTTTTCAGTAGCGACTTCTTTAGATCATGTTCAGCTATCTCTCAGTCCCTTTGAAGACTGTGGCTGGGCTGCGACTCTCCACACCCACTAAAAAGCACATGCATGGATTTCTGCACGTTCTGAGCTTTTTGTTGACATTTTGTGACTCAATGGGTGCCTAAAGATAGGAGTTATTTAATCAATCAATAAGCATTTAGCCACGACTTTTCTAACGCAGGCAGTGCCTGAATGTTTAACTTACCAAAGAACCTGATAGACACATGGTTTTCGGAAGCTGGTGGGCCTGCAGTGTCTTCAGAGTCCCGGGATCCGCCCCTTTGCATCTGCTGCCATCTTGCAGTAAGAGCTGGTGAGGGAGTGAACTGCTGCCCTGGCTGGGCTCCAGCAGGGCTGTGAGGGCGCCAGCCTCAGGCTCTGTCTCTGGCAGGTGGAAATGCTTATCCTCTATCTTTGAAACCGTTATGCTTCACATTCCTTCGATTGATTTATTAAGGCACAGTAGAGGTCAGCAAAGACATCCAGGTGCGGCATGGTTAGTTTTGTAGCCAGTTACGAACTAGATTGCAGAAGCAGCATGTATTTCTTTGCAGTCAGGAAAGTGCAACGGAACGAACAGGGTTAGCACTGTCAGGTCTGACCTGCAGCAGTGACCTGCCTGAAGTGCTGTCCACAGCAGAGCCTGTGACTCCTACTGGTGACTGTGATGGAGGGTGAGACACCCTAGAGCAGGCCTCTGGGGAGAAAAGACATTGCCTCGGCTACTTCCATGGAACAAGCCTTTAGGGGTCTGGCCCCATCACCATCATTTCTGCTCAGACAGCACCAAGTTCCTGTCAGTTCCAGCGGCGAACGTGCTCTGAATGGAAATGAGCTTTTCTCATCTTTAATGCATCCAAGTGTCACCCACCCTTCTGCTGCAACCTGAAGTCTATACAGTCCTGCGGCACATTTGTGATGCAGTGATGCATCAGTTTCAGAATTCAGAGCTTTGAATCGGATGCCCTTTACATTAAATGGCATGTTTTCTTTTAAGCATTTCCCTAGAGAGGAGAGAGAGAGTCAACTGTGAGTCTAGTTACGAGTATGGCTCCAGTTATACAAAGAAATTAAGAAAGATATCCATAGCTTCAACAAGTGTACCCACAAGATGATATTATGCTCATGTTTCTTTGGAAAAAGTTAAAAATATTTGGCAAACACGGTATACTTCAACTCTGGGCTGCTTCCCTTGATCTGTTTTCCCTTTATCTGTTGCAGAGATTTTAAAGATAATCTTGAGGAAATCCATTTACAAAGAAGGAGTGAGGGAGAGAATGATGGGAAGGATGAAGCGGAGAGTAAGCCCAGGAAATTGGAAGTCAGGGTGTGGGTACTGCAGTTTGGAGTCTGAGCTACTTTTTTGGCTTAGCAACTTCTGAAAAGGTTATGTTACAAATGGGTGTGAGGCTCTATCTGAAAAGGAGTTACAGCCTTATGTTACTGGTCATTTTTCTTTTTAACTGGGAAAATCCATTTTATTTTACATTGGGATGTTTAGGGAAACTTTTAACAATCATACAGTTCATTGTCTCTGCTAGTGGTCCAAAGAGAACATTCTCGGTTTCTGCCTTACAATATAGATCAGTCCATGTTAATGTTACCCAATCGGGAAATGTTTACGGCACGCCTGTTAGGTTCTGCATCCTGCAGCATGCTTATCAAATTTCACAAAGTCAGAGAAGATGTAAACTCAGATGGACAGATCAGTGTTCCATTTGGAGGCCCACACAGCTTGGGCTTGACATAGCTGTGTGATTTCAAATGACTGTTTTCTCTGAATAGCCTGCTCATAGAGATTTTGTCCTTATTAAATAATAGATAGTAAGTGCCTGCTACTTGGTGGGTATCCCTTCAGTGTTTATTTACTTCCTTCATCTCACCTTGGATGGATGTATGCACACCAGCACTGCTGCCCTTGATGGTGAGGAAGATGGAGACCCACCTACTGTTCTGAGGTAGGACTGTTTGACTGCATTGCTATTGGGAGGATAATTTGGCTCTCAGAACCATGGACAGAAGCCTACCGCTCCCCTTGACCTGTAAGAATTCCAGCCAATTACTGTGTGTGAACACACACACACACACACACACACACACACACACACACACACACACACGCACGCACGCACGCGCACGCGCGCACACGCACGCACACGCATGCGCTCGCGCGCGCATGCGCGCGCGCGCACACACACACACACACACACACGCACCAAAACAAACAAATCAAAAAGCCCTAAATACAGAAATTGCTGTGCCAAAGGATTTCAGAATAAGGAACAGAAAAGCTATAGTCACCAGCTGACCACTTGAAGGGTAAAGAGTCTATTGTCACTGAAAAAGAAGAGAAATATTTTTAGTGGTCCTAAAACAGTTGTACATTGTTATTGTGTAACTGCAATGCAAATATATTTTGCTTTCAACTGACTGACCTGGAACAGTTCTTTGAAGGAATAGAGCGATGTTGAAGATGAAATAGTGTGAATTTTGTCACCAACTCATATTTATCTTTATTTTTCATTTTATGTATCTACAAATCATTTCTTATTGGAAACTTTCAATTTTATGTTTGTCCTATAGGAAAATAAGTAGATAAGGGTGAAAAGACTCATAGACATCATTGGGAGAAAGAAGATACACACATGCACACATACAGAGAGATCGGTGACAGAGACACACAGAGAGACAGACAGACAGGCACTCAGAGAGAGAGACAGAAGCAAAGACAGAGAGGGAGGAGTAGACCAAATGACCTACTACAGAAATTACCAAGGCAGACATACTTATGGACAGGGGGAAATGAAAGTCAAGCTGTTCCTTTTAAAAGTGTCTCACTCAAACTTGGCTCAGGCACACCACGCAAATGTCACTTGGACTCTGAGAGCTAATGCTGACAAGAGGACTGGGAAGGGAAGATGACTGAGCAGAATATTTAAAAAGAGACAGGCACCTAGCAGAGGAGAACACAGAGCAGGGTAATGAAAGGGTGGGACACAAAATAGATTCAGGATGCCCCTCCATCTCCATGCAGGTCTGAAGTGAAGCAGTGATAACCAGTGCCTATTGACAGATGCTATTAAAAAAAAAAAAAAAAGAGTAGAGTCACACTCATTCATGAATACTGGGACTGTCCCTTTCCTCTGCTTGTTCTTGATCAGAATTAGCAAGGGAAAGGGTCCTGGATGCTTGCCATCAGGTCCAAGTACTTGCCTCCTCTCCCTGCTGCCTACTGGACCTCAGAAGGTGCCCCGTAGTTTATCTTCTCTGCAGCATCTCCCGGCCCCTGCAGCACCAGATGCACCACTCCCTTGTGGGCAGTCTGCTCTGCAGTCAAAGGCATTATCAAGGAACCCTGCCCCTCAAAGGAAATCTCTCTCTCTCTCTCTCTCTCTCTCTCTCTCTCTC
>NC_034597.1:59025531-59034876 GCF_900095145.1 Mus pahari
ACACACACACACACACAAAAGCACTTAAGATCTCTGAGAATGATCTGTAACTCTGGCAGAAAAGCGCTGACAGAATGGAAGTGAACCACGCCCAACAGAGGTGTGTGCAGACCCTTTACAAAAGATTGTGAAATAATACAAGTAACACGGAGCAAGCTTGGGGGAAGCAATTGCAACTCTTCATCTATATGAGTAATGGGAAAGAAGAGAAGCTTTGGCTTATTCAAGACCTTCTCTGTTCCACCCCCCAACCCCTTCAGTCCTCTTGATCAGAGATGAATAAGAAAAAAAAAAAAAAGATACAGGCTACGGAGAGCCATCTGAACAAACACTTGACTCTGTATGCCAGCCACACTCAGGCAACCTGGTGATTAGGTTTGAAAGCTTAGATTGTGTAAACGTGGGTGGGCTTCTAATATGGCTTAGATGTAACAGCTTTAAGCCACCAGCAACCTTACAGAAGTCCTCTGTTTCAGCCCACTTCTCTTCTTTGAAGGGGCGAGTTATCAGAAGCATAGTATGTGTAACATGAGAAAGGAATATGCAGAATAAAGACCCCTTCATCCTCTTTTCGGTCTCCAGAAGCGACTTAGTACAGCTCCAAAAATTTCACTACTTTTTTACTTGAAAACGGTAACCTCCCACTGTGCCATTTAAAGGAATCAGTAAGCCAGTGATATGTTGAACAAATTAAACAAAATTCCAAATGCTTGCTTAAAGGTTTTAGTTATTTCTTACAAATCTCTGCAGTATCTCTTTGGAACTGCAGATACTCACAACGCGAGTATGAAAATGTTGCACCCACGCGCGTTTGGTGTGCCCACTCTGGTATCTGGGTGCTTCCTTCAGGAAGCCTATAGGTTCCTAAGTGTATCTATTATCTGTAAATTTCAGCAGGCTCCTTGCTGCGTTCTCTTCCTGAAGACCACACCCAGAGTGGGTAGCCCTTTGCAGCATCTTCTCTCTCTCTCTCTCTCTCTCTCTCTCTCTCTCTCTCTCTCTCTCTCTCACACACACACACACACACACACACACACACACACCATCTACCTTCATGGCTTGTCGAAACCATCAGGTTGGGGTACCACACAGGTGTTAAAAAGAGGGGAAGAGGCTTTTGATGCGATGGAGGTATGAACAGCTCAGTGAAGATAAAGGCACCCTGAAGTTCTCCTGCGCAGAGCGCTTCCGTTTGTCTTTTGCCTTGCAAATCTTTACCTGGCTAGTTCCAACCCCTCCTAAGCATTCCAGACTTCAATTCTCACAAAGAAAGGGGAAATTCTATGAAAGGTGTCAGGCAAATTAGCTGTAAAGGTTTTAAAATGCCAAAATGAACACCCGCTGTCCTGCGGTTCCCATGGGGTGTAGAGGTGCACGTCCCCTATGTATTGAGAAGCAGAGTAGGTACGGAAAGAAATAGAAATAAAAATAAAAGGAGGCAGGAGAAAGTGGGGCGAATTTAAGAAAACGTCAGAAAATAGCTACAAAGACATGCAAAAGTTTTCCTGCAGTAATGCCGCAAGAGCGAAACCTTAAGCTAGTGTCAGTAACCCAAACATGCTGCTTAAACACGAATCAGGGTCCTTGAGAGGGTCCCTGAGGCAGAACGGGAGAGCTAGGGGTGGGCTGGGGTGGGGTGAGGGTGTCTTTGTGACATTGGATGTTAAAAGTTGATGTGTCAGTAGGGATCGAGAACCTTTTTATTTGGAACATTTAAGAGTCCCAGTGATGTGGGCTTTAGGTATTAAGAGGCAGGATGGGACGGGCGAGTAGGAAAAGAAAAGAATGAGCAGGGAAATTACGGGGGTCTCAGAGAAAGTAGGGGTCCTCATAGAAAAGCAACCAGGCTGGAGCCGCAGCTCACTAGCCTCCTGTCGCTCGCCCCCGCCTTTGCTTTTGCGCAGAATCCTCCCCTTGGCTGCAGCAGCGCGCTACCCCCACTGGCCTGCGCACGGCGATCGATCACAGTCTGCGTCAGAGTCCTGGCGTATAAATAGAGGTGGCAGGACGGCGCCGAGCCGCACACAGCCATCCATCCTCCCCTTTCCCTCTTCTCCCCCGTTCTTCTCTCTAGGTCCCCCATCTCCGCCCGGGGCCTGAGGGGCGCACCGGCCGCCACCATGAGTTCGTTCGGCTATGACCCGTACTTTTCGACCTCCTACAAGCGGCGCTACGTGGAGACGCCCCGGGTGCACATCTCCAGCGTGCGCAGCGGCTACAGCACGGCGCGCTCCGCGTACTCCAGCTACTCCGCACCGGTTTCCTCCTCGCTGTCCGTGCGCCGCAGCTACTCGTCCAGCTCTGGCTCTTTGATGCCCAGCCTGGAGAACCTTGATCTGAGCCAGGTAGCCGCCATCAGCAACGACCTCAAGTCTATCCGCACACAGGAGAAGGCACAGCTGCAGGACCTCAACGATCGCTTCGCCAGCTTCATCGAGCGCGTGCACGAGCTGGAGCAGCAGAACAAGGTCCTGGAAGCCGAGCTGTTGGTGCTGCGCCAGAAACACTCTGAGCCTTCCCGCTTCCGCGCCCTGTACGAGCAGGAGATCCGCGATCTGCGGCTGGCAGCAGAAGACGCCACTAACGAGAAGCAGGCGCTGCAGGGCGAGCGCGAGGGGCTGGAGGAGACTCTTCGTAACCTGCAGGCTCGCTATGAGGAAGAGGTGCTGAGCCGCGAGGACGCCGAGGGCCGGCTGATGGAAGCGCGCAAAGGCGCCGATGAGGCTGCGCTAGCCCGCGCCGAGCTGGAGAAGCGCATCGACAGCTTGATGGACGAGATAGCTTTCCTGAAGAAGGTGCACGAGGAAGAGATCGCCGAGCTGCAGGCTCAGATCCAGTATGCCCAGATCTCCGTGGAGATGGACGTGTCCTCCAAGCCCGACCTCTCCGCCGCTCTCAAGGACATCCGCGCTCAGTACGAGAAGCTGGCCGCCAAGAACATGCAGAACGCCGAAGAGTGGTTCAAGAGCCGCTTCACGGTGCTAACCGAGAGCGCCGCCAAGAACACCGACGCTGTGCGCGCTGCCAAGGACGAGGTGTCGGAAAGCCGCCGCCTGCTCAAGGCTAAGACCCTGGAGATCGAAGCCTGCCGGGGTATGAACGAAGCTCTGGAGAAGCAGCTGCAGGAGCTGGAGGACAAGCAGAATGCAGACATCAGCGCCATGCAGGTATGGCACTGTTTAAGCTCAGTGGGGGTGGGGAGGTCCAGAGTCAGGGCAGGGTGGGGGGAGGTCAGGGTGTACCTAGAGAGTGAACGCTAGGGGGTCCTAGAGCATAGAGCAGCTACCCTAGGGCTTGGCTTCCGAGAGGTTGTGGAAAGGATGGGGCATTTGGAGGGGGCGGGGCGCGACTGCTGTTTGGGAATTGCTTGTTCTGGTTGAATCAGGGTGGTTAGGGGTGAGTTGGGAGGAAGGGGCGGAGGGAGTCGGAGTTGGGCGTTGCCACCAGTCTTAATGCCTTCTCTCTACTGACAACCCTTGACTCCCAAGTTACCCTCAGTACTTCCTGGACCTCCTGGTTAATAAATATGTCTGCTAGCTCTCACTAGTTTTGGGCCACCCAGCCTTGGGATAGTTTTGATTTTAACAGGGACACAAGAATACAGTCAAAATATTTTAGCAATTAATCACTGCAATCCATTTTTTTTTAAAAAAAATAAGTTCTTCATCTTTTGGGGAGAGCATTTTAGACAAACAGCTACACAAATATATATAATTTTATTTTTATTTATATATTTATTTAGACAAACACACACACACACACACACACACACACACACACACACACATTCCCCTCCCCAAATGCGACCTGGCTAAAAGAAGTGTGACAAGGGTGGTTAATAATAATAATAATGATAATAATAATATCAATTTGGTAGTTTTAAAAGACAGCTTACCATAATCAATTGAGAACAGTTTTCAGAATTGTTCACATCAGTCTATACCCCTCCTCTCTTGCTTCACTAGACTGGGCATTTTAGACCAACCCCTTCCCCCTCCCCCACCCCTCCCCCATTATTTTAAGGGAGATTTCTTGAAGGTGTACACTTTGGAGTTAACTGAGGCCAGGCCTTAGCATGGATACTACAGTAAAACAAATGCAGTAGAGATTTGTGTTTAGAATTCGTTAAAAACAATCTTCCGACAGGACACAATCAACAAACTGGAGAATGAGCTGAGAAGCACGAAGAGCGAGATGGCCAGGTACCTGAAGGAGTACCAGGACCTCCTCAATGTCAAGATGGCCTTGGACATCGAGATTGCAGCTTACAGGTAACATCCGGGTGGTAAGGGGAGTGGGCGTGGCGGCTCAGGGCAGTGGGCGTGGTGGCAGCAGATGACCCAGTCAGTGCAGAGTTAGAGTGAATCCCAAGTGCTCTAGAGTAGTCCTACTCTGGTCTTCCTCCAAGAGGGTAGAAATGTGTAGGGAATTAACCCTGAAGTAACATAAGCCTGTTCTCAGCATTCATATTTTAAACCTAATAGGGATGCATAGAAGGTCTTTTTGGTGGGGTCTCTCATGAGCTCCTTATTAAATCTTGATTATGCCTAACCCTGTTTGTCCTTGTATTTGCTTTTGAGGTTGGTTATAGAGGAAAGTGATGAGTGTGGGCTTAGGGCAATGAATACATCCAGCCTTGCTCTAACTGTACTCTTCATTCCCTCCCCACCAGGAAGCTCTTGGAAGGCGAGGAAACCAGGCTCAGTTTCACCAGCGTGGGTAGCATAACCAGTGGCTACTCTCAGAGCTTGCAGGTCTTTGGCCGCTCTGCTTACAGTGGCTTGCAGAGCAGCTCCTACCTGATGTCTGCTCGCTCCTTCCCAGCCTACTATACCAGCCACGTCCAGGAAGAGCAGACGGAGGTCGAGGAGACCATTGAGGCGACGAAAGCTGAAGAGGCCAAGGATGAGCCCCCCTCTGAAGGAGAAGCAGAAGAGGAGGAGAAGGAGAAAGAGGAGGGAGAGGAAGAGGAAGGTGCTGAGGAGGAAGAAGGTATGCAAAGCATTAAAAAAGAAATCTTTCAGAATCTCTATTACAAACTGGCTGTGGATGTTTATTGGGAGATCCATGACCTATGCAGGCCTTGCTTACCTAAATTCTATGTGAGTTTTGCAGTCATAAACAATACACATATAACAAGAACACACACGTTTGGTAAGCACAGATGGTAAATTGTAAAGGGTTCGTATAACACTCATTTAACATAGTGGTTTGGTACCCAGAGGAACATTTGATGTTGGCCAAAAGATGAAGAGTTGATTGTGCCCTAAAGAACATCAGTGCCAGACACATGAAAATATTGAGGGCAGGTCTTGGAGAGGAGATGAGCTTCCAGCATCTAGAAGCAACTTCCTTTTACATGTCCTTCAGGAGAGTGGGGCCAAGAGGTTTTTAGACACAGTCTGACAATAGTGTTTAGTAGCCCGCAAAGCCTCAGTAAAAATTTTTTGCCTAGACCTAACCTGGAGTTTGTATTTTCTTCTTATGTCCAAGCTGCCAAGGATGAGTCTGAAGACACAAAGGAAGAAGAAGAAGGCGGTGAGGGTGAAGAGGAAGACACCAAAGAATCTGAAGAGGAAGAGAAGAAAGAGGAGAGCGCTGGGGAGGAGCAGGTGGCTAAGAAGAAAGATTGAGCCCCATTCCCAACTATTCCAGGAAAAAAAACTCCCCAAATCAGGTCAACCTCGTCACCAACCAACCAGTTGAGTTCCAGATCCTATACAAATTAAGAAGTCAATACATGTACATGAGATGACTTAGGTTGGACATTCAATGTTGTGCTATGAATTCCCTCCTTATGCAGAGTATCTGTTTGCTTGCAGAGTGGCTTTCTGGCTTGCTGCCAGCCTGTGCATGGTCCATGCTTACGAGTTCAGGATCTATGGCAATGTGAATCACACAGATGTTTACAACAATAATAATAATAATAATAATAAAAAAACCACACACAGAACACGAATAAATGAATTCACTAATGTTCATGTGCAACCTCATGGGAAAAAAATAGTCATTTGAATCTTCAGTGGTTAGAAGTTAAAGACCTCGAGTTATGTGCAATAATAGTAAATAAAGTTTCACTGAATGACATATATTTTGCTGTGGTTTTTACTTAATTAAAGTACCTTAAATAAGGCACCAACATAAACCATATATAAATGGACGACTGACCTCCAGTTTTTCATAAAGTAAAAATTGTAGTGGGTGCAGTAGATAATTGGACATTCCGAGGGATAGATAAATAGGTCAAGACTAGAAAATATCCCAAAATTTACTGACAATAAATATGAATGAGACCATTCATAAATAAGAGTGTAATTCAGCATGCAAAACATAATGCTAGCTGGAGGGATGGCTTTCTAAAAGACAGTTTTGAAATTATGATGAACTATTATATAGTAATGCAACCTGGATAGACTATGAATCCACACAGTTGTCACTATGGTTACATTTTTAATATATCCTTGAATATCATGGGCATAAATTGAAACCTGAGCCCATGATACAATTAAGAGAAATGTCCTGTGTGTGTGTGGGGAGGGAATAAGATTATCAGAGGTTATCTGCCACTGCAAACACGTTGCCTGGAATCCTGAGCTCATGAATGGTGTGTTGTCTGCTTAATTCTACTGCCTCACATAATTGCCTTTGATGCTATACATTTTGAAACCCTTTAAAGACCACACAAGCAGATAATGGAATTACATTACTGTCACTTCTTGGGGGAGAGAATAAATTTGCGTGCCGCATTGGTATTGCTCTGCATGTCTTAATTGGTAACTATTTGGATTTCAATGCCTGGTTGGACACTACATCTTCTTTCCCCCATCCATCCACATCCATGGTAAAGCCACAGCAAAGCTTGCACTTGTGTTTGGTGTGGAATATAGATGACGTCTTTGCCTATCTACAGCTCTGGTGTACTTCTGCAGCTGTGATGTTTTTAGGAACTGCTTGGTTTGTTGATTTCTTCACTACCTGGTTTTTAGGTGACCTTTAGACTTAGGGAATCTTACCTAAAAATCAAGTGGTCTGCATTTCAAGTTACACGGTCTCTTTGCATCACTTACCTCTACTTGAATATGTGTTACTACACAAATAGGCAAAGCATTTCTTCACTATGATGTGAGTTTGAACTATGAAGGCTCTTGGCATTCCTTTGTAGATAGGAAGCTCCTGGTCTGCAAGCTTTTCACACGTGTCAGTCATGAGTGGATGCAAACATCTGCTTGGTTTATGAAATACTTGAATGAAGAACACAGTTCCATATTCAATCCTGTGTGCCATAATAAAATATTAAAAAATCTAAATTCTATGAGTGTGCAGTCTTTTTTTAAAAAATCACTCCTCTAACCTGAATCACTGGCCAGTCATTTTTCCCCTGACTCCACACACGCACAGGCTGTGGCTCTCACTCTTCATCCCCTGTCTCAGTGGCCCTCCTCCCCAGTCAGCCAAAGTGAGACTATCCAAGGTTATCTTGGAGAAGTACAAACTATACACTCCGTCATGGCATACCCTTGTTTTTTTATTTCCTTTCCCAAGCCCATTGATCTGTTGTAGGATCCCTATCTGGATGAGTAGACATGAGTGTCGCATGTCTCCAGGACTGACAAGATCTCATCCATTTCTCTGTACCCACTCTGTATGAATTTCTCTGGCCCTCACTTTAGGTGCTCTAACCTCCTTGCTCTTTTGATCCCATCCTCAACCCTGCCTGACAACTTATGCTCTCAATTCAGTTATAGGCTAATTAGTCTTTTTTTTTTTTTTTTTTTAGATTTATTTATTATTATATGTAAGTACAGGGTAGCTATCTTCAGACACACCAGCAGAGGGTGTCAAATCTCATTAAGGATGGTTGTGAGCCACCATGTGGTTGCTGGGATTTGAACTCAGGACCTTCAGAAGAGCAGTCAGTGCTCTTAACCACTGAGCCATCTTTCCACCCCTATGTGACCTTGTCTTAGAAAGCCTTTCTGACTTCTTCAGTCGGTCAAATGCCTCTGTTAAATGTACTCATAAAACTTTGCAGACATTTCGCACTTGACTTTGCTATCTGTTTTGTGGTCCTTGGATGATTTTCTGTCCAACCCTGACACCATGATCTTCAGGCAGATGAGAATCTGAGCTTTACTCGTCACTTTTCTTTTTTTTTAAGATTCATTTATTTTACTTTACACACACACATGAGTGTTTTGCCTGCATGTATATGCATGCCCCCTTTATATCTGGATCTCCTAGAAGCCAGAATAGGGCATCTGATCCCCTAGAACTGGAGTTAGAGATGGTTGTGCATCCATGTGGGTGGGTGCTGGGAACTGAACTTGGCTCCTCTACAAGAGCAGCAAATGCTCTTAACCTCTGGGTCATCTCATCAACTCTGTTTACTAATTTTTAAACTTTTAATTAGTGTACATTCATTGCATGAAGTTTTATTAACATATTTTGTACATGTTTCTCATTTAGTTTATGTATATATTCATTCTATAAGTTCTGTTACTCAAGAGAACCCTGACTAATATAGGTAGCACACCCAGGATGACAGTTCTAGTCCCATTCATTTATTTGGGAGTTTTATAATTTTATTTTTAAATGTATTACATTAATTGTATATATTTATTACAATATTAATTGTATAAATCTGTACAAATCTGCACTCCCACCAGCATTAGAAGAATGTTTCCACTCCCTTTATTTCATATCCTCACCAGCGTGACCAGTCATTTGTTTTATTGATCTTACCCATTTTGACAGGTATAAGATGAGATCTCAAAGTAGTTTCAATTGCCAGGTTTGTTTGTTTGTTTGTTTTTTGTTTTTGTTGTTGACTAAGGATGTTGCAATCTCTTTACGTGTTTTTCAGCCATCTGAGTTTCCTGGTTTGAGAATTCTGTTCAGATCTGCACCCCATCTTGTATTTGGGTTACTTGTTTTTTTGATGTCTAGTTTTTGAGTTCATTATTTATTTTAGATATTAGCCTACATCAGATGTGTGATTGGCAAAGACCTTTCCCGCTCTGTGGGCTGCTGCTTTGTCCTCTGCTGTAGAGGAGCTTCTTGATTGTACGATGTTCATTTTTTGATTGCTGATCTTAGTACCCGAACTAATGGTGTTCTGTTCAGAAAGCCTTCGGTAGCAATGAGCTCAAGGCTATTCCCCTTTTCTCTTCTATCAGGTTCAGTGTATCTGGTTTCATGTCAAGGTCATATATATATATAATTTCATAGATTTCTCTGTTTCTTTTTATAATGATCATTGTTTTATTTTTTATTTTTTTAACATGTATAAGAAATGAATGTAATAAACCAAACACATGGACAAAAAAAATACAGGAATCATATGAT
>NC_034597.1:59035647-59054760 GCF_900095145.1 Mus pahari
TTCCCCTGTGCTGGGTCATATAAAGTTTACAAGACCAAGGGGCCTCTCTTCCCAATGATGGCCGATTAGGCCATCTTCTGCTACATATGCACCTAGAGACTCGAGCTCAGGGGGCAAGGAAAACTTTAAATGTATGAAGAAAGAGATTAAGAAACACACTAGAATTTGAAGACCCCTCAAGTGTATAGCTTGGTAGAATTAACATTGTGAAAAAGACCTTCCTACCAAAACAGTTCAGTGAGTCAATGAATTATTCACAGTCCACATCCTCATCTCATTCTTTACATAAATAAAAAGAAAATCCTCAATTTGATATGGGACAACAAAAGACCCAGAATAGCCAATTAGTCCTAGATAAGTGCTTGTTTCTATGAAATCTGCTCGTTTTAAGTGCTAACTGCATCTGTCCAAGACCCTAACTTTTATACATCTGTTTCTATTGTATCATTGATTTTTAAGTCAGTCGTACTTTCAATCCTCCATTGTACCCATTTGTTCTCTTCTTCCACAGTTAGGAACCTCAGAACTCACTCTCAAATTCTTTGAGTCTTAATGTATTCAACCATAGAATGGGTATTGGTTGTATATGACTGTCTTAGAAAGGGTGAAGGAATTGGAGGAGAAACAAATGCAATCTTTATGAGTGCTTTGAAAATCTGGTGTAAATTGATAACTGTAAATTGTTATGTGATGTTGCTATTGGTTTTCTTCTCTAGATTCTCAGCATCCAACAAAGAAGCTCCAATGTGTTTACTTCAGTCAATTCCAGGATAGATACTGTAGATATTCCAAATCAGTTCAGGAACCATGGGTAACTTGAAGACTGCCATCATTCCATTCCAGAACTGAAAAAATCTTGAAGGACATTATATACTCAGGTTTCCAAAATTACTTGAGACCTGAAATGTTTTGACTAGAATCTGCTGCACCCAAATGCAGATTGATATCATGTCTTTTCCATTTGAACACCATTTTGTGGAGGGGTCATTTGACATATTGAGGTGAATAGTCTGGGGTAATTGGTTCTGTTTTCATTTCTTCAGGTTGCCTATGTTACTGGTACTGTGTTCATGTGGATTCCATCCTTCTTGGGTTCTTCTTAAACATATTTACTTGTTATAGCCATGCATCTCTTGCTAAATCAAAGTTTTTTCTCATGTAAATCATAGTTGTGTGTGTTATTTTAGTTAAATGTCGCTTTTGTTCGATATTAGAATGGATACTCCAGCTTGTTTCTTGGAACCATTTGCTTGGAAAATTGTTTTCCAACCCTTTACTCTGAGGTAGTGTCTGTCTTTGTCACTGAGGTGCATTTCCTATAGATAACAAAATGCTGGGTCCTGTTTATGTATCCAGTCTGTTAGTTTATGCATTTTTATTGGGGAGTTGAGTTCACTGATGTTAAGAGATATTAAGGAAAAGTGATTGTTATTTCCTGTTATTTTTGTTGTTAGAGGTGGAATTATGTTTGCGTGGCTATCTTCTTTTTGATTTGTTGAAAGATTACTTTCTTGCTTTTTCTAGGGTGTAGTTTCCCTCCTTGTGTTGATGTTTTCCATTTATTATCCTTTGTAGGGCTGGATTTATGGAAAGATATTGTGTAAATTTGGTTTTGTCATGGAATATCTTGGTTTCTCCATCTACAGTAATTGAGAGTTTTGCGGGGTATAGTAGCCCGGGCTCGCATTTGTGTACTCTTAGGGTCTGTATGATATCTGCTCAGGATTTTCTAGCTTTCATAGTCTCTGGTGAGAAGTCTGATATAATTCTAATAGGTCTGCCTTTATGTTACTTGACCTTTTTCCCTTACTGCTTTTAATATTCTTTCTTTGTTTANTGNATTTGGTGTTTTGATTATTATGTGATGGGAGGAATTTCTTTTCTGGTCCAAACTACTTGGAGTTCTATAGGCTTCTTGTATGTTCATGTGCATCTCTTTAGGTTAGGGAAATTTTCTTCTCTAATTTTGTTGAAGATATTTACTGGCCCTTTAAGTTGGGAATCATCATTCTCTTCTATACCTACTATCCTTAGGTTTGGCCTTCTCATTGTGTCCTGAATTTCTTGGATGTTTTGGGTTAGGAACTTTTTCCCTTTTGCATTTTCTTTGACTTTTGTGTCAATGTTTTCTATGGTATCTTCTGCACCTGAAATTCTCTCTTCAGACTCTTGTATTCTGTGGGTGATGCTTGCATCTGTGACTCCTGACCTCTTTCCTAGGTTTTCTAACTCCAGCGTTGTCTCCCTTTGTGATTTCTTTATTGTTTCTATTTCCATTTTTAGATATTGGATGGTTTTGTTCATTTCCTTTGCCTGTTTGATTGTGTCTTCCTGTAATTCTTTAAGGGATTTTTGTGTTTCCTCTTTAAGGGCTTCTAGCTGTTTACCCGTGTTCTCCTGTATTTCCTTCTTAAAGTCCTCTATCATCATCATGAAAAGTGATTTTTAGATCTCAGTCTTGCTTTTCCAGTGTGATGGTGTATCCAGGACTTGCTGTGTTGGGAGGGTTGGGTTCTGATGCCAAGTAACCTTGGTTTCTGTTGCTTATGTTCTTATGCTTGCCTCTCACCATCTGGTTATCTCTAGTGCTACCTGCCCTCGCTATATCTGACTAGATCCTGTCCTTTCTGTGATCCTGGTTGTGTCAGAATTCCTCAGAGCTCAGCTGTCTCTGTGATCCTGTGGTTCTGGGATCCTGTGATCCTGAGATCCTGGGTATGTCAGAGCTCCTGGGAGTAAAGCTGCCTCTGGGATGCTGAGATCCTGGTGTGACCAAGCTCCTGGGATCCTGTGATCCTGTGATCCTGGGATCCTGGGATCCTGTCATCCTGTGATCCTGTGATTCTGGGCATATTAGAGTGCCTGGGAGTGGAGCTTCCTCTGGGTGTTGTGGCACTGGCTGCAGAGTTTGTGCTCAAGGTTGGCTCAGGGCTCCAGCCTAGACTAGAAGGAACCTGTGCCACTGGTCGGATGGGGTTCCTGTGTCCTTGGATACCACTGGTCCCAGTTACTACTGGTGGTGTTGGGACAGATGTGTCCTCCTCACCCCTGATCCTATGATCCTGGGTGTGTTAGAGCAGCTGGGATCTTCCTCTGGGTGTTGTGGAACTGGCTGCAGAGTTCATGCCCAAGGTCTGCTCAGGGCTCTGACCTGTCAAGGTCTTTGATCCACTTATGGTTGAGTCTCATTCAGGGCAGTAAGCATGAATGTATTTGTACTCTTTCATGACCAGCCATCCAGTTTGACCAGCACCATTTGTTGAAGATGCTTTCCTTTTTCTAGTGTGTGTTTCTGGCTCTTTTAAAATAAAAAGCCAGGCCCTCATAAGTATGTGGAATTATGTCTGGGTCTTCAGTTTGATTCCCTTGATCAACATATCTAGTTTTAGCCGGGCCTGGTGGCGCAGGNCTTTAATCCCAGCACTCGGGAGGCAGAGGCAGGCGGATTTCTGAGTTCGAGGCCAGCCTGGTCTATCAATGAGTACCAGGACAGCCAGAGATATACAGAGAAACCCTGTCTCGAAAAACCAAAAAAAAAAAAAAAAAAAAAAAAAAAACATATCTAGTTTTGTGCAAAAACCATGGTGATTTTTATGATAATAGCTCTGTATGACAATTTGAGGTTGGGGATGCTGATACCTCCAGCAGGGTTTTTGTTATTCAGGGTAGTTTTAGATATCCTGCTTTTTTGTTTGTTTGTTTCTTTGTTTTTCTACATGAAGCTGAAAATTGTCCTTTGGAAATCTGAAGAATTATGCTGAAGTTCTGATAGGGATTGCATTGAATGTGTAGATTGCCTTTAGTAGGAAGGCCATTTTTAAAAACTATATTAATCCTACTGATCCAATAGCATGGGAGAACTTTTCATGTTCCAGTATTGTGGTGATCTGAATAGGTTTGCCTTCCATAGATTCAGGTGTTTGAATGCTTGGTCCACAGGGAATGGCACCATTAGGAGGTGTGGTCTTTTTGGAGTAGGTTTGGCCTTCTTGGTGGAAGAGTGTCCTTGTGAGACTGGGCTTTGATGTCTCTTTGGTAAGCTCTGCCCCCTGTGGAATCCCAGGCTTCTCCTGGCTGTTGTTCTGTTTCTGTAAGTTTGTAAGCTTTCTGCTTCTATTTTTTTTTCAGGTGTTGTTGACATCCAGCTTTAATCTGTGGTCATCTGATAGGATGCAGTGTCATGTTTCAAAATTGTTTTGTACCTGTGGAGACTTGCTTTGTGGTGAAGAAGATGGTGAATTTTACAGAAAGTTCCATGAGGACAGAGAAGGAAGTATATTCCTTTTGTGTTTGGTGAAATGTTTTGTAAATATTCATTAGGTCCATTTGGTTTATAACATCTATTAACTCCAGATTTTCTCTATTTAGCTTTTGTCTGGATGACCTGCCTATTAGCAGGGGCTGGGTATTGAAATCTCTCACTATCAGTGTGAGGTTCATTCAGTATGTGACTTAAAGTGTAGTAGTGTTTCTTTTATGAACTTGAGTGCCCTTTTGTTTGATGTGTAGATGTTAACAATTACAGTGTCCTCTTGGTGGAATGTATATGTCCTTCCATTTCTTTTCTTTAGTTTTGGTTTCAAGTCATACTTGTTAGATATTAAAATGGCTACACCAGCTTGCTTTTTAGGTCAATTTGCTTGGAATATCTTTTTCCATTCTTTTTACCACGATGTGACGTCTCTCCTTGATGTTAAGGTATAGTTCTTGAATGCAGTAGAAGGATGGGTTCTGGTTTTGCCTTCTGTTAGTCTGTGCCTTTTTACTGGGGAGTTGAGACCAGTGACGTAGAAAGTTATCAATGAGCAATGTTTGTTGATTCCTTATATTTTGCTGTAGTGTTATGTGTGTGTATGTTTCCTCTCTTCTGATTTGCTGGTCTGGGGTTATTTATTCCTGTGTTTTCTTGGATTTGTTATTCATTTTAAGTTGGAGTTCTCCTTCCAATACATTCTGCAGGGCTGGGTTTGTAGGCAGATATTGCTTAGATTTGGCTTGGTTATGGGATGTCTTATTTTCTTCATCTGCCGCAATTGAAAAGTTTCTCTAGGAACAGTAATCTGGTTTCTTTGAGTCTGTAGCAGATTTGTCCAGTCCCTTCTGGCTTTTAGAATCCCCACTGAGACAACGGGTGCAATTTTAATAGTAAGACCTTATATGCCACTGGGCCTTTTTCCCTTGCAGTTTTTAATATTCTTTGTTTGACCTGTACATTTTGTGTTTTCATTATTAAGTACCAAGGGAAGTTCCCTTTCTGGTCTGGTCTACTGGTGTTCTGGTTGTTTCTTAGACCTTGATAGGCACCACTTTTAGGTCAAGAAAATTTCCTTTTATTATTTCGTTGAAAGTATTTTCTGTGCCTTTGACCGGGGCTTCTTTTCCCTCCTTTGTTCTCATTGTCCCTAGATTTTGTCTTTGCAGAGTGTCCTAGATTTCTTAGATGTTTTGTGCCTGGTTATTTTTAAGAACCAAATCTTTATATTTGCATATTTAAGTGGGTTTTGCTCTTTACTACATATTGAAAGCTATTTCAGGCATTTTTTTTTTCCCTCAAACTTCCCCCTCCCCTTTTGAAAATAGGTTCTTTTCTCACATAATGTCCTGGTTACGGTTCCCTGTCCTGTTGCTCCTCCTTTCTCCCTACCGCCTCTCCCATCCTTATTTACCCCCTTTCTGAATCTCATTTGAAAAGAACAGGCTTCTAAGAAATAATAATACAGTATAACAAAATAAATTATAATAAGATCAAACAAAACCCAGCACATCAGTGTTGGACAAGACAAACAGAAAGAACAGAACCCAAGAGAAGGCATGCGATTCATAGACCCACTCGGTCACACACTCAGGAATATACTAAATACTAAACTGGAAGCCATACTATGTCCGCAGAGACCCTGGTGTGGGCCTGTGCAGCCCCAGCGCATGCTGCCTCCGTCTCTGTGAGCTCATAGCAGCTTTGCTCATGTTCATTTACAGGGCCTTACTTTCTTGGCGTCTTCCATCCCTTCTGGCTCTAACACTTGCTCTGCCTTCTTTTCTAAGGATTTCCGGAGCTCTGAGGGGAAGGGGTTTGATGGAGAAGTCCCACTTGGGGCTGGGGTTCCAAGGTCCCTAGCACTCTATAATGTCTTGCTGTGGGTCTTCGTATTTGTTCTAACTTCCTCCAGGAGGAAGCATCTCTGAGGATGTCTGAGCAAGAGCCAAGGATTTTTAGATTTAAAATTTCCTTTGGTTGAGGTATCCATTTCTTTTGCCATGTCTTCAATGCCCGAGATCCTCTCTCCCATCTCTTCTAGTCTGTTGGTGACGCTTACCTCAGAGGTTCCTGTTTAAGTTCCTAATTTTTTTACTTCCATGTTTCCCTCAGTTTGGGTTTTATTGATGGATTCATTTTTCTGCCATCAGGTCTTGAACTGTTTTACCCGTCTTCTCTCACTGTGTGTTTGCGTTTTCATAGATTTCTTTAAGGGATTTATTTATTTCCTCTTTAAGGACCTCTATCATGTTTATAAAGGCTGTTTTAAAGTCTTTTCCTTGTGCTTCAGCTGTTTTATAATTCCCAGGGCCTGCTGTGGCAGGGTTGCTGGGCCCTAGTGAAGATGAACTGTCCTGGCTGTTAGTGTGTTTGCATACTGATGTCTCGGTAATTGGGTTTGGGAAGATTCTAGACGCTGATTTTATCTTGTCTTTATAGGGTAGGCATGTCTCCCCTTGGTTTCTCTTCCTCCCCGTGGCTCTTAGGAGGGCGTGGTGGCTATGTGTTGCCTGGAAGTGAATTTTGGAATCTATCCAGGTGTGGCCACTGAGGGGTTCTCAGGAAAATGTATTTCTAGATATTGACAGCTGACACTTAGGAATGGGGATGGGTTAGGATCAGAGGTGGAAGGATCTACAGGAGGGAGAAAGGCAGGATGCTGCATGAGGACCTGCTTAGTCTCCTGGAAAGAGGACAGAGAGGAGGAGAGGCCACAACAGGTAGTTGGCTACAGAGCTGGGTATGAGACTGGGGGATTGGATTTGGAGGAGAGGGGTAACAGTGAAAATCTAAAGCTTGCCTCTCTGTTTCACTGTCCTACTCGCTTCTCTGGTAAGCTTAACTGGCAGGTTCCTAGGAAATGTGTGCTGGGTTGGGGGCTGGGACTGTAAGACACTTTTTAATGAGACCAGGAATGCATGGAGATAGAAAGTGGCAAGCAGTATGCTCCTTTGATAACGACATAACCTCTATCAAAGCATATGCTGTATGTCTGAGTCACTCATCGCTGCATAACATATCATTCCAAGCCTTCACTGGCTACTGTTTTGTATCATCCCTGACCAAGGCTGCAGGATCTGTTTTAAGGTGATTCAGTGCTGTGCCTGGTAATTTCTTTTTGATCCAGACCTCTCCCTCTTAGCTGGTTGAGCATCCTTACAACATGGTAGCTGACCTCCCTCACTCAATGAAGGGCTGCCCCAAACCAAGGCAGCACATGCTATGTCTCTTATGACATAGACTCCAAAGTCAAATATCACTACCACCACCATGCTCCTCGTCACTGCTGCCATCACAGGACATTGGGCACATGATTGTTAGGTTTTAGAGTAAGGAAGCTTCTTTTCTGGAGGTTATGATACAATTCTAATGTTAGATATTCTTCTACCCTATCCTCATCAGTTACTCATTCTTATTGGATTATGTGTTCCAGTTTAAGTTCCACAACATGTTAGGAAAATTATAAATAGTTTGACAATGAATATGTCTACCCAATGGCTATCTACATACATGATCTTCTAGTATTTATTTAAGTATTCTGATAGTTGAATTATGTGTTCAAAATGTAGTATGGGATTGAGGAGATGTCTCAGAGGTTAAGAGCACTTGTTGCTTTTGCAGAGAATCTGGATTTGGTTCCCAGCATCCATATGGTGGTAAACAACCATCCATAACTCCAGGGCATCTAACAAGCATCTGCAAGCACCAAGTATGCATGTGGCACATATGCATGCATGCAAGCATACTTAATTACTTATTCTCATCTATATATATATAAATATATATATATATATATATATATATATATATATATATATATATATACAGGTAAAACATTCATACTCATAAAATAAATACATCATTACAAAGGTATTATGTTCATTTTAACCACTCTTGATAAAGAACTCCATTATTTTTGGGAGGTTAGTTTTGCAATTTGTTGCAGGTGTATGTGTGTGGTATGGTTTGTGCGCATGCATGTCTATGTATTCATTCATGTGTGTGTGGGTACACATTTGTGTGCAGATGCATGTTCACCTATGTGTGTTTGGAAGCATGGGGTTGTCATGTAGAGCCTTCCTCTCTCACTCTCCACTGTATTCACTGAGGCAAGGTCTCTCAACTGAGCCCTGGGATGGTTGATCTGGGTTAGTCCAGCTATCCAGCTTGATCTGGGGATCCTGGCTAGGTCTTCTTCAGCAGGCTGGAGTCACAGGAGCGTCAACACTCGTAGGAATTTACTTGGGATATGAGGATACAAACTCTGGTCCTCACACGTACACAACCAGTGTTTTACACACCCAGGCATCTCTTCCTCTTTTATATCCACATTTTTTTTCTACAAAGGCTGGCATTATACTCTAAGACCTCTGTGTTCTTGCAATAATTTACTTGAAATAAAATTAACATTACTCTAATTATTGGGATAATTAGGTGAGGAGCTAATATAGGAACTTAAAGTGAGTTATGACAGAAACATGATGCTGCTTATTATTTCCTTCTGTGCACAGATTTATCCCAGTTGACATCTTTAGATTTAAGAAAAATGTCTTAGGTTTCAAACATGAGTTTACATGAGCACTACTAACTTCTACTAAACAAACACAAAAGTAATCTACATTGATTACAAAGGAGATAAGCAATGCCTTATCATGCAGAAGTCTTTTTTAAATTAGTTTGGATTTCTGGGACTTATTAAAGACACCCCCACCACACAATAACAGTCCTTTATTTTCCCCAGAGACATCTCAGATTGTACTGATAAACCGGAATCTTGTTTCTGGAGCTCGTGGCTGAGGTCTTACTCATCAGCCTGCTGCTCTGTTCCCTTTTCAGACACATAGATATCATCCAAAACCTTCATGACATCCTTGGACTTAACTGCTGTGGCTTGCTGAATCAGAGCTGCTGAATCCGAAACAAGCGTGAGATTGTTTCTGTCAAGGATTAAATCATCCTTCTGCCCTAAGAGGCAGAACTATCAGCACCTATCTTCATCCAGACCCTGTGGACATATTATTTTAGCCTAGAAATTTTGAATTTCATCCAAAGGACCAAACTTCTAATGACATTGATGGGGAAGTGAGCTCGCACAGACCTCATCGTATTATGGAAGCCCTGTGACTCTTGACTCTGCGAACACAACTGCAGATGGTACAAACAGTGGCCAGACCTTTCCATTTCCCTACCATTTCTGGTCCTTTCCAAGGAGACTGGGCTTTACATTGATGTGAATGAAGTCTTTTCGGAGGGTTCCTCTGTGGGCCTGTATACCCCCTCAGAGTTGTGTCAATGTTTTCTGGAACATTGGCAGTTTGATTGCTGATAATAATCTTCATTCTTAGTAGATGAGGCAAGCCACTTATGTGTGAATTTTGATGGTCAGAAATCTCTTTGGTCTTAGCTAAATGTCATCCTTTCAATGTATAGACAACTCATCACTATAATTTCATATGGCATAGGCCTATTCCTGATATGATCATCGACAATCAGACATTTCTGAGAAGGATTCCACCGCCAGAGACAGAACCCCACCATGAAGACTTTCAAGGATGAGAAAGTGACTTATTCATGTCCCATATGACTCGGTTCTTATCTCTAATACTCTATTCCCTGTAGATATGCCATTTTATTATAGAAACACAGCCACCCAAGCACACACACCCATGCATAGCTGGAGAGAACCCCCTACACAAACTCCGAATCTCATCCGTAAGTCTCAAGTTGTTCACACAGTTTAAAGGAGAAAAATTGGTGTCAGATATGTGGAACCAGGGGTCAGTTTTGAGGGGAGAGTAATCACAGCCCTGTATTGACTGGCCCCCACATTCAGTGTGTGTGTGTGTGTGTGTGTGTGTGTGTGTGTGTCCCCACCTTAGAGAATGTGACCTCAGTATGTGAACTGAGTCCCTAGGGCCGAATTAAAAATTCTCCAGAAAAGTGAAGATTTTCCAGCAGGTTCTATGCACTTGGCACACACCACCATTATCGTTCTCACCTCAGCCTCAAAGCCAGAAAGCTGGGTGTGTGAGGTGCTTTATTAGCTCAGGACTGAGTTGCAGGGTCAGGAAGGAGAAGCTGACTTAGTCACCCCGGGCCAGTAGCTGTTTCTCCAGGGATAAAGGGAAGGAAACCTGTGTGTGTGTGTGTGTGTGTGTGTGTGTGTGTGACTGTGTTAGGTAACATTTTCTCTTTTTGCAGTTCCACACGGAGACAGACAACTGGCTGTTCAGGGAACAGGAACCCGAGCGTCTTCACAGCCTTCTGTCTTCCTCCACTCTTAGATTGCAACACCCTGTTCCTGTTTGGTGATAATTCAGTAACATGAGCAGGAAAGTGGACTCCCAACCCACACCTGCAAAGGCCTGTGTTCCTGGCTCCTCCTCTTCACACCTTGCCACAGTTACCCACAGCAGTGGTCTTGGTTGTGAGCACCAAGGCTGTCTTCCTAACACCGTCCCATTTGGGATTGCATTCAGCACAAATATCACCTGAAAAGAATATTTAGACACAATAATCTACACAGCTATCCAAGATAAAAGAATCAAAAAATTAAGACAGATGATGTCATTTAGCCCTGACTTTCCCTGTGTTTGGCTTTGTTTGGGTGCCATGCCAAATTCCTGGTCACAGAATACTGACAGGATGCAGGGACCAAGATGGGATCCTTAGAAGCATCTGAGATACTATCTCATGCCCTCCCAGGAGTTCTTACTTCTCCTAATGCCTTCTGGGTATAGCCCTAGCTCGGCCTAGAGGTCTTTACTGTACAATGCTTTCTGGGTACTGTCCCAGGACCTCCTGGACAGCCCTACGGCCCAATGCCAGACAGTTGGACTTTGTGCTCTTTAGCTTAGAGTCCCCTTTGCTCACATGGATAAACTATCCTAAGACTGACTGAGTAGAAAACTTAAATCACTCACTGGGGTGGAGCTGAGTGAGAACGAGAAGACACCCCAAATACCCCATTATTAGGTCACTGTACTTGGAGGATGTGACTGAGTCCAGTCCAAGGAGGGGATGTGCCCATGTACCCCTGGTCAAGGAAAAGGAGGGGGCATCCTTCTGGAAATGTGCTTCAGAAGGCCATAGTGTCCTTTATTCAAGGATGAGTCAGTGCTGAGATTCCAGCTCAGGCTGGGAATGTGAGATAACCGAGTCTTTTGAGTGAAATCTTTTCCTCACCAGGCCATCCGGAATCTCATCAGTCAATGGAATCTGATTTTAATGTGAGATGGGAGGACTGTGAGCAACTCTCTAGCATAGATGCAGGAGAAACTAGGTAGCTGGGTACCAGACCAGTGGTCTGATCTGTCCCTTCTTGGATGGGCATTTTGGCCCTTTTCATAGCTTGGACATTAGCTAGGGATATACTTTTGACTGCATTTGAACCTGGTATTCTCCAATTCCTGGTCATAGCGAGTGTGAGGCATGCTGGACAGGAAATGAGGGGTTTTGGTGTTACAGTCTGGGAGCAAAGATAGGTGAAAAAGGCAGAGAAAGTGAGGGTCACTACTTACAACAGGAGGGAAGCAAGGAAAGGCTCAGCCTTCTGTGGAATCATAACCAGGAAACCCCTTGCAGATAGGGAGCAGTGCAAGTATGCTTCCAAAGACTGATGAAGGGCTTTGTAGAGACTGCTGTCCCTTGTCTGGTTGGTCCATTTGGCTCTTCCCTTTATCGTGGTCTGTTGCTCAGGCTCCAGTCAGCCAGAGCTGTGAAGGCATATGGGTCCGCAGGACAGATCCCCAAACCCATGGAAATCAGCATTCCTAGAGAGGTCCAGTTCCTCATCTATTCTATTCTGTTCCCCACATATTCTATATCTGTTTCTATTCTGTACCTACCCCTTGTCATGTGTTTCTTGGGAACCACCACCTTGTAAAGTGGTAAAGGTTAGGAAACATGGAGTAGTCATTTCTCTGGGCCTTCCATCTGTCCCAGGTTGGAGCAACAGCTTGGCTGAGGCTCTGCACAGTTATTAACATAGTTGCTTAGGGAACTCAAGTGAAAAAGGCAAGTGTGGTGGACAACAGGACGTAGGCGCCCAGAACCCATCTACTGGGCAGTTTTTGACATTATTCTTTCTAGGCCAGGCTTGGGGATCACTGTACCCTAACTCTGCTGGAAAGGACTCCAGGAAGGAGATGCCTTTGGTGTTTTGCTCATTCACTTGTTTATCAGAGACTGCCTGAGGACCCATGATGGGCTGGCCCATATTGCTGAGGTTCTAGGCTATTGTAGTTACAATACAAATTTTCTGTTTTCATACAATTTTACTGAAAAAGTAAATTGTGTGCCAAGGGGTATGGACTATCATGAAAGATGAAGTATTGTAAATAGGATGCAGCTTGAATAAGAATCTGTGATGCTTGGCTCCTAGATTAAGGTATGTGTCTAATGGGTAATGTCCTGTCCAAAGGCCTGAGGGAGGAGTGTGTGGGCTTACATATTTTAAAACCTACTTTAATAGGGTTCTCAAACACTTCAACCTCCCTTTCTAGCCCACAGTCCAAAGGTCAGGGAGAAAAGATGGTAAATAGGACACAAGGATGTGAACCTGTTTAGAAGTAGTTCTTTAGGGGTGATTCCTATCACAATTGTCAGGATACCAACAGTCCAGTTCAAAAGTGTCATCAAGCATGAATCAGCAAGGTGACACAATCCAGCAGAAAATGCTAGGCCTCCATCAAGTCAGCATGAGTCAGCAGAAGTGACCAGGACCAGCCAAAAAGCCAAGAGAAGTTCTCTGCTGTGTTGCTCTCAACAAAGTGAAAGTCTTCAAAAACTCGAGACCAAATAAGTACAGCATCACTAGTTAGGTAAGCGCCTTGTCATTGTCTGTTGGGTCCTACTTATACTCTCCCCAAACATCACATGACTCTGCATCACATGACACAACCAAAAATTTCCACTTCATGAGTGTGCTCTGTGTGTTGATAGAAGGACAAAGAGGGTGGTGTGGCCATAGCAAAATAGACAAGGAGGAATGTTCTGGAAGATCAGATGATGGAAAAATGTGTGGAGTCAGGATGACTCCAAAGTTTGAATCTGCATTAGCTTTCCATTACTGAACAAATATCTGAGACAGCCACCTTAAAAAGAGAAGTTTATTTTGGCTCCTTGATTCAGAGGTCTTTGTTCCTAGTGAGCTGGCCCTGTTGAATTTGAACTCTGGTGGCATTACACAGCAAGTGTGTGATGGAGCAAATCTGTCCACCTCTCAGTGACCAGGAAACACAAAAGATAGGAAGGGGATGGAGTCCTAATATTCTCTTCAAAACCAAGTCCCTGATAACCTAACTTCTTCCCAGCAGGCTGTATGTACCTCTTACTGGTTAGAAAACCCCAACACCATCATGGGTTGGGGAAACCTAGCCTTTAATGCATAGATCTTTGAGTAACACATATCCAAATGGTAAATAACATGATAGAATGGAGTTTCCATTTGATGAAGAAGGGAAACCAAATTTGCAGCAGGTTGTGGAATTGAGGTAACAAGGGTCAGGTTTTATGTACCTGTCACTTGAGGACACACTCGGATATATATAGTGGGAGTCTCTGATAAAGATACAAATTTCACTAGCAAAAGTTCCTCCAGTGAGGTGTGGTGATAACACCTATAATCCCAGGACTAGAAAGGCTAGGACACCAGAATTTTTTGCAAGTTTGAGTCCAGCATGGGATGTGTAGTGAGCACTAAGACAGTTTGGGATACCTAGCAAGGCATTGTCTCAACCAACCAACCAACCAACCAACCAACCAACCAACCAACCCACCAACCAACCAATCCACCAACCAACCCGCCAATCTACCAACCAACCAACCCACCCACCAACCAACCAACCAACCAACCAACCAACCAACCAACCAACCCACTAACCAACCCACCAATCCACCAACCCACCAACCCACTAACCTACCAACCCATCACCAATCAACAACACATAAAACATAGAACTATTTCCTTCAATATGAAGTATCACAGAATCAGGGAGTTTCAGAATGATAAAAACTCTGGTAGTGGCTCAGCAGCTGAGTGCCTTGAGTTTGATCCTGTTTAATGTTTGAGGAAAGAGAAAGTCAGCAGGGAAAAGACACACTGGGATTGTCTAAGGTGGGACTCGAACTGGAGTCTAAGAGTCCAGTACCCTTGCCCATAGGATGCAGTTCTGACTGCTGAGAAATGCTGCTTTCATTTTTCCAGCTCTTTTTGGTGGCCACGATTATGGCAAACTACGTACGTGTATAGTGAGTTAAAGTGGTCCTTTTCAGCGGCATTGGAACAACAGAGAATAGGTCTGTAATGGGTAGCATGGAATGGTCTTTCCAGTCCCTACTGACCTTGCTGGCTACTGCTAGACTTAGCTCCAGGCACTACTCACTATTTTGGAAGTAAGTGTGTAATCCGTCAGTGAAACTGACAGTTGCAAACCTCATCTCTTGTCACACAGGGCTAAATAATGTGCAACAAAGCAAGCCATTTCTTCTTAGAGAAGTGACTGATCACAATTTCTGAGGAGCAAAGGCCGAGCTTCTGGCCAGGAACAGCCTGGCAGTTAAGCACCACAGTAAGAAGCTGACTCTGAAAGGCTTAATCTCAGGGAGAGCACAGGCGTCTTTGTTATCCGCGAAGCCATGTTTCGCCACGAAAGCCAAAAAATGTGTTTCCCATCTCTGTGATCAAGCTTGCTTTCTCTCCTGTCTTCAAACCCCTGCCCACATAGTACCAGTTTCCCATCTGTCAGTTCCTTTGATTTCTCATCACTGAGATTTTCATTTGAATCGTGATAAAATTGGTCACTCTGATGGTTTGAAGAAGAGTAGCCCCCATAAGCTCACCTATATGAACACTCAGTCACTATGGAGTGGCGCTACTTGAGAAGATCGGGAAGTATGGTCTCGATGGAGTAGGTGTGATCTTGTTGGAGGAGAGGTTCCACTGGGGGTGGGCTTTGAGAGTTCAAAACCCCAAGCCAAACCTAGTGCTTCTTCTTTTCCTGTTTTCTTTGGATCTCAGCTACTTCTCCAGTACCATGTCTGTCTCTGTGTCACGATGCTCCCTGCCATGATGATAATGGACTAAATCCCTGAAACAATAAGCAAGCTCTAAATAAATACTTCCTTTAATAAGAGTGGCTGTGGCCATGGTGTCTCTTCAAAGCAAAGGGACACTAAGACAGTCACTACCACCACAACCTGTATGAACAATGCATTCGATCTCTTAAAGTACTGCCTTCCTTCCTCATCATGATGCTAAGGCATAAGAGACACCTATTCCACACTAACCAAGAAGCACTGCGTCTGTGGTGGTTTCCCTTGAGTCGCCATCCATTATAATACCTGGTAGCAATTACCATGGTTGGATCAGTGCTCTCCTCCTCTCCCCTAGGCCTTCCTCCAGTCTTCTCTGCTGGTTTCTATACCTCATCACAGAGAGGAATTCCATAATCTAGTTTCCCAGGCCAGGCACTCTGGTGTATCCCAATGATTTTATTCTTTATTGTCTCGATGTCAAATTCCATAGCTTTCCCTTTCAAAATGTATCCCAGGACTTCTTCCATTTCCCATGACATTATACCAAAACCTTTAACCCAACTGTTACAATCGTCTTGTAAGTGACCTCTCTTTCTTAGTTATTTTTGTCCCACATTCTGGACTCAACAAATTAGATAGAGAGGTTCTTCCAAAGTTCATCGGTTACATTCCTTTACTCGAAACTCTCCAAAGCCGTAAACTTACTGAGACCCACAGGGTCCTCCTTGACCAGTTCCCACTTACCTCTGACATCCAATCCATCTTTCCCTCATTTATTCCCATCAACCAGACCTCCTCCTCCTTGCAAACATATTACACAAGTTTCTTCCTGCAGTCCTTTCATTTGTTCTGTCTGGAACGCATTGTCTCAGAGCTATCTGTGTGTCCTTGATAGGTAGCGAGTGACATAAAAGTCTTACATATGCTAGCTCTCTGTAGCTGAAGATTTTTTTGTATTCGTGGATTCAGCCAAGGGAATGTCAAAAATATTTTTTACATAGTTTCTGATGACTACATCTGGAGTTTTTTCTTGTTTTTATTGTCTAAACCATAGAGTAGAGCAACTACATACATTGCATTTATATTGTGTTAGGTGATATGCCATTTAGTGATCATTGGAAAAATGTGGGAAGATGTCTTTAAGTTTTTTATATATGGTATATGGGCTCAAGTTATCTTTCTGCCCCTGCCTTTGAAGTAGCTGGGACTATAGACACATCCAACTGTGCATAGTGCCTGCTTAAGTTTCTCCTGGAAGGCAACATCTCCTTTCAGCTCTCCTTACTTTCCTTAGTTTGGTTTTCCTCTACAGGCTAATAAACTCTACTAAGGCAGAGATTAAATTTCTTTACTCTTACATTCTCAGAACCTGATCTATGCACTTAAAAACATTAGTGTCAACTGATACTTGTTGACCAATGAGTTAAGGAATTCAAATTGTCCAAAAATGGGATATGCCACCTTGACTGGCATTATCAAAATTTTCCAATATTTTCAGAATGTTATAAAATGAATCTAAGATCCAAAGAGTTGTATAGAACTAGAGAGCAATAAGGTAGAGTCAGGGACACAGATCAGAGAAAATGGGTTTGAATCTGTTTTGCAATGGATATTTATTTTGGATATTGGAATGGAATTAAAGTCAAAATCTCAGTCAGGTTGGGTGGTATATACCTTTGATCCCAACACTTGGGAGGCAGGTGGACCTCTTTGAGCTCCAAACCAGTCTGGTCTACATAGAGAGTTCCAGGATAGCCAGAGCTACAAAGTGAGACTCTGTCTAAAACAAACAAACAAACAAACAAACAAACAAACAAGCAAACAGACAAACAAACAAACAAACAAAATTTCTATGTGCATGTGTGTGTATGTGCATAGAGAGCCCAGAGGACGTTGGGTGTTGGTCCTTGCCTTCATTTCCATGCAAGGTTTCTTTGATATTTTTTTTTCTGCTGTAAGGCTAGCTGGCCCAGGAGCTTCTGAGTAGTCTCCTTGTCTCCATTTTCCACCATACCACAAACTCATTTGTCAATATGTCTTCTTATGTGAGTTCAGGGTCTTCAAATTCAGGTCTTCATGTGGCAAACACTTAACCCACTGAGCCATTTCCTCAGGTTGTGTTTCAGGATTACAATATTAAATTAAACTATGCCTACTAGTGTTACGGTTAATCTTGGTCACCAGTTTGACCACTTATGGAATTAGCTGAAACTCAGAAATAGAGGGGCACACCTCTAAGGGATTTTTGCTTAATATGAAGTGGGAAGATCCACTTCTAATTCAGCTCTTTGAGATGGAAATAAACACCTTCAATACAGATCTTTTGAGGTGGAAAGATCCATCTTTAATCTGGGCTATGCCTTCTGCTGGCAACCTAAATAAAGGTCATAGAAGAAGGAAGCATTGTTCTTTGCCTGGTTGTGCTCTCATTAACAAGCCCATTCCTTCGCTTTGGAATTTTAGTATATGCTGAAGACCAGCTGAGACATCCAGCCTTGAGGACTGAATGGGTTCTGGGACCTTCCTTTCATAAGAAGCCATTGTTAGATTAGCTGGACCACAGCCTGTAAGTAATTCTAATAAATTGCACCCACACACACGCGCGCGCGTGCACACACACACACACACACACACACACACACACACACTACATATATGTGTGTATATATCAACTCACTCAATGCTACAGTTGGCAAGTCTTCTGCATCAGCCCAGTGCTATTGTGCAGTCACAGGGAGGTCTTTAAGAAGTGACAAGTGTAAGTGCCACTTAGTAAAGATTATATGTATTATATATATATATATATATATATATATATATATATATATATTCTATAAATTCTGTTACTCTAGAGAACCCTAACTAATGAAATCTGGTTTTAAACATTTAAGTGACATTAAACAAAGAATAGACATGATGATAACAACAGTGTCCCAGCTTTGGATTCAAAGAATCTGTGAAGGGACATGGCCAAAAGATGAGTGTCCTTCTAACTGCATACTCCACGTTTTTTCCCTTTATTTTCTAACCTCCTGCTCCAGTCTCCGTAAGATCACTCATTCTCCCAACCTTTCCTCAGTCTCTCAAATTGTTTTCTATTTGGGGACTTTCTTCAACTCTGTGTTGCCCACAGTTTGACCTTTGCCATTGGTATTTATTTTGCCTAGTGCCAACTTTGAACCCCAAACAATCTGAGCACAGATTGCTTATGCTGACTCAGATGTAAGTGGGACGAATCAAATATCAACTCACTCAACGCTACAGTTGGCAGGTCTTCTGCATCAGCCCAGTACTATTGTGCAGTCACAGGGAGGTCTTTAAGAAGTGACAAGTGTTAAGTAAAGATTATTATTATCAATCAGATACACTTATTTTCATAATCTATAGTCTGAGGCTGTAGTATAAATTACCTTGAAGCCAATGAATCAACTAGAATAAACTGGTTACTGTGCTCATAGGGGGGCACTATTGATGGTGGGATATAAAGAATGCTAAATGTTGAGTGATATATAGTCTCCATAAATTTGAAAAAAAAAAACCAGGGCAACAATTATAATACATTGTTACTGGAAACAATTATAATACATCGTTACTGAGTAGGTGGTATTCTAAATGATGGATTCAGAATGGTTAAGTCCTTACCAACTGGTGTGTGAAAAAGTAATGAAAAAAGTTGGAAATATTCTGAAACACAGTAGAGATCAAGAAAGACAGAAATATGCATGGATATTGCACAGTACCAGTATTCTACATCAAATATCCATCACAGCCGGGCGTGGTGGCGCACACCTTTAATCCCAGCACTCGGGAGGTAGAGGCAG
>NC_034597.1:59054877-59082983 GCF_900095145.1 Mus pahari
AAAATCAATAAATTAGAAACAAAGAAAACAATGCAAAACACTTAGGATTTAAAGTGTAAAGCACTCCTTTTTAAAAAACCAGTCCCAGAGAAATGCCCTTGCTGGTGACTGTCCTCTGACCCAGATGAAACACTTCTCAGGTTCCACTGCTGCAGATTGGAAAGAGAGGTCTCAACATCTGACTCACATGTGAGACTCAAACAGGATAACATGTCTAGTCTGGAGAGAAGCATCCGTGCTTTAGGCTTTTGACGTGTGGGCACAGTCACAGAGATGGAGGGCGTTGTGATGCAGAGGTGTCTCTGCTTTGGCCGTGATTCTAACATTAGACACAATCAGGTTTTATTTGTTTATTGGGTGACGATGCTCATATAACCCTCAAAGACAAAAGCCTGGAATAAGGGAAGCACTATTGGTCCCAATAGGAGACTAACTGGTTTCCTTGGCAAAGGTTAGTCCTCAAATGGCTGTTTCTGGAACATTGCTTGTAAGTGGGTAGCACCTGGATTCTGAGTTGTCTCCTTTGGATTCTATCCCTGTCAGTCTGTTGCGGACTAATTACTTAATGCGTTTGCATCTCTTTCCTGTAATTGTTTCTGTTTTGCCACCTGAGCAGATGCTTTCCACTCAACTCAGGTAGGGAACCACTCCACCCACCCCAGGAACCACAACTTAGTTGGTGGAACTTGATTTTGCCCATCTTTGAGTCTAGAATATGCACTTTTTCTAGAGAGTCAGAGCAGTTGTGATTCATTCTGCTATAAACAGGATCTCACTGAACCACAACATTTGTGTTTTTAAAAGCCATGTTGTACTTCCTTGATTTTTGTAATTGCCTGCCCACACTTGGTGGAAGAGCCAAGTAAATAATATGAGAAACTGTGCATGACTAGTGGCCTCTAAAGACATCGATGTGAGTATATGTTTCAAATTTTTCGAGGTTTTAAAAGCAACATTCTAACATAGTCTTTAGAGTGGCGAGTTGGAGGTTATTGGTTCTACTGTTGTGCACAAAAAAAAAAAAAAAGGTGAGAACACTGACTCATGGAAAGGGAACACAGACCTCCCGTTCCAAGTGTGTTGGGAAGCCAAGCCAAGCCCTCAACCACAGGGAATGTCAGCTTCATGGTGAAATATGTGTAACTTTCTTTTCTCTGATAATATTGAGTCAGAGGATGTTAATGTGGGCAAGGCAATGAATGCTCTTAAATGTTCTTCTCAGCCTTTAAGAAATCTTTTCTATTAAACATCCTCTCTTTCTCTCTCTCCCTCCTTCCTCCCTCCTTCCCCTTTCCATCCTTCCTTTCCTCTCTTGTTACCAAGAGATATTTGGGGGTACTTTGGGGGTGACTCTCTTTACTTCCCATTTTTGGTATCTCTTGATAGAGGTACTTGTTTCCTGAGCAAAGTGTCTAAACCGTTTCCCAGCAAAATACTGGAGAATGAATTTACTCATCGCCAAGGAGAAGTTGACAAATTCTGAAGTGTTTGGTGGCGTGTTTCATGGGTGACTAGGGAAGGGTACACGAGCCTCAGCTCTCCAAATGTCAGGACAATGTGATTTCTTCTAATTATAAGCTCATCTTGGTGTGCCAAGAGAATGAACTCAGTGGGTGGACACAGCTAACTGTGTTCGCAGGGACTCTGAGATTATTAAGCTCCATAACAATGCAGAGGAAATCTCATCCCCAGCTCTGGTAGTAACAGATGACAGTGGGCGGGAAGTTAAAGCGACGGATCCAAATGTGTCCAGATTTTTAATATGTTACATTCAAGCCAGGCTTTATCAAAACTGCCTGGACTTGTTGGGTTGCTGGTGGACAAAAATAAGTTTTATTGGACACTTGGTCGTTTTAATGGATCCTGAATATTTTTCTTGTGTCAATCACTGAAGAAAAAAGTGTTGGTCACAGCTGGTATTAGGATCAAGTTGTTTTATTGTAAGGGGCCATCACTATAGGTGACTAACCAGTAAAAACACCCTTTTTATTATTTCTAACTTATTATTATCCTAACTTATTATTTCTAAATCTAATTTCTAATTTAAAACTCCCCCCCCCAAAAAAATGGAAACATAGACACAGAGTCTCCCAAGCATCAATTAGAGTCTTGATATATTTGACACTTCTTTTTTTACAAAGTAACATCACACACACACACACACACACACACACACACACACACACACACACACACACAAACATAGGTTAATGGAACCTGGTGCCCAGGGGGCCTGATTCTTGAGTGAAATAATTCTACCATTTCTTTAACAATGTGATTTTCATTACTGTTTTGAACTCTTTAAATATGGGGACAGCCCTTCATGTCTCTGAAGGTCCACTCTGGGGACTATTGGACTCTAGTCAGATTTACCCCATAAGGCAGAAGTTACTGGAACTTTGAGATTAGAACGCTTCCCAAAATCTATCAAACTTCCTGTGGGAATAGTTTGCTCCAAAGAGTACTTTACAGTTATGGGTGAGAAGGTTGGGTTAAGGAGTAAAAGCTAATTCAGCCTTTAGGATTCTGAATTTAGGTAGGACATAGCACGAAAACACCATTGCAAAGATTGATATCTGATGGGCTAAAGAGATGGCCCAGTGGTTAGGAGCTCCTGTTGCTTATTCAGAGAACACAGGTTCCCTTTCCAATGGTCACCCAGAGGATGCCCAGCTCTCTGCTGGCACAGCCATAGGTAGGCAAAAGCACCCAGAAATAAGAAATAGATCTTAAACAATAATAGGTGGACACCCACAAATTACTTGTCAAATCTGTGTGTGTATGTCTTACAGACATGGCAATGGAATCAATAAGACTATTTTAGTTTTAGTCATTACTCTTAAAAATAATAATAGCAATGGGAACTCACCATTTATTAGGGACATAAGATTTGTAATAATTTGTTCTGTGAGTCCTGCATCTATAATTTTTTTTTAAGTCACTCTGAAATCCAGCATAGGCCAAAGCAGGCAACTTTGGTCAGAATGAGACTTTGTAGAAAGAGTAAGGCATGGTTGTGATGTTCACACGTGTGACATTGTACATAGTTTGTGTAGGTGAAGGGCACACTCTTCTAACAGGGGCAACATTTGGCCGCTCTATGAACTGCATGAGATTTGGCACAGGAGCTGCTTGCTACCTTGCAGAGTGAGCAGTTGTGTGTTCTCGATAGCAGGCAAGAGGATGCTCCTATCACTGGCACACCTGGTGGGGAGGAACCCCTTCAAAGCCCCACACCTGCAGCTGAAGCATTCTGGGCTCACCGGTCTCTTGCCGCACCCCGGGCCTACCCTGTCATTCCCTCCACCTGGTAGATTCTCTTGAAAAGGTACAGCTTTGAATTTGGCTCCATGGAATATTTTGTGCTGTGTGGTTTTGGTGGGGTCTTAAATTGTGGGCTGATGGAAGAACGGCTATTGTTCTTCTGGACTTCATAAAATGCCTAATGCAGGTGGACCCTCAAAAGTGTAAGGGCATATTTAATTGATTCTGTTACACTGAAAGAAGATAGTGTTCATGGTTTGGCTAAAGGACCAGTGTTGGGGATTGGTTCTAACACTTTGAATTAATCTGACCTCCAAACTCGGGAATCTGAGTGTCCAAATGGCTGAAGGTCCTTGTGCCCAGTTGGTTTTTCATTGATCAGTAAATAGCTAATGGCTAGTGGCTGGGCAGGTAGACTGAGGTGGGACCTTTGGATTTGAGGGGTTAGGAACTGGAAGGGAGGAGAAAGGGGATGCTATGATTTGGAAGGAGTCGGATCAGATTTAGACCTGTGGAAGGAAAATCATCTGAAATGTAGGTGAGAAGGAATGCGGCCCCGGAAGAGCTGCCCAGAAGCATCTTGGGCAGCAAAGACTAGGGAGTCGCCCAGAAGGAGCCAGGGCAACAAAGATAAAAGATAGAATTTGTGGGCACTAAACCAGGATTGCAGGAGGGACATATGTGCTAGCCGTGGGGAGGATTAGAACTGCTCAGCCTTTGGGCTAGCCAAGGCATTTAAAATTAACTGGTGTGTGTGTGTGTGTGTGTGTGTGTGTGTGTGTGTGTGTGTGTGTGTGTGTTTCATTTGCCAATCCTAAGGGCTCTGGAGGGTGGTTGGGAGCACTAACTCCCCCCCCCCAACTGGGGAGTACAAAGCCTTATTGCTAATTCACTGCTACAGACCAGCCAACTTTGATTGGCTATTTTATACAAGGGCTCTGCAAATTCAACTTTTATGAAGTTTTCAAAGCCATGCACACCACATGCTTGGTAGGAAAACACCTAACTATGGCACACAGCAATAGATTAGCTGCTTCTGACAGTGCTGACTTCTGTGCTGAAACTGCCCTGGTTCCTATGGAAGCTGCTAAAGTTTGGATTCAAACCCAGCCTGGCTATGCCAACATATTGAGGAAAGCCATTCCCTAAATGTAGAGAGAAAAAGGCTTAAAAGCATTCTACAAGGGCATTGCTCCTCTGTGGATGAGACAGATCCCATACACCATGATGAAATTCTGTGGTCCATCTATATGACTCTCTGAAGAAGCAGCTTGGGTTAACTGAGTAGACACGCAGAAGTAACATGGACTGAATTTGCTTGCTGATCAGTGTTGAAGAAAGCACAAAGGAACTTTTATAGATTTGATGTGTAGAAAACCATCTGCTCCTGATATAATTACTGTACTGCCTTCAGGCCTCAAGGCAATGAGGGGGAATGATAGAGTAAGATCCCAGAAGTCCTTCTCTGGCCTTTGCATGTGACTGCATGCATACATCCACATGATTATATGCATGTACAACACAACCCAACACACACACACACACACACACACATTTTGATGTTGGAAATTATATGTACATTTGAACATATATTTTATGTAATTATTAATACCATTAAATTTGCAGTGAAGTCACAGATGCAAATTAAGGTACTGATTAGTTTCTTGTCTTCAAAATAAATGAATCATTTATCTGTTGCTTTGATCTAATTTAATATTGAATATGAACAAATAGTTATGCCTGCTATGGTGCTGGGAATTTTCTGTTTTCTTCTTCCTCATCATTATCATCATTATTATTAGTGTGTGTGTGTGTGTGTGTATGTGTGTGTGTGTGTATGTATGTATACAATACATGTGGGCATGGGCAAGCACATGCCAGGGTGATTGTGCTGGGTTTTGAGAATAACAATTTGGCATTGATTCAATCTTTCCACTGAGGGGTCCAGGGATGAAACTCAGGCTGTCAGGCTGGCAAGGCAAGTGCTCATTGGCTTTGAGATCTCAAAGGTCTGGGAACTCTCATGGATGTTAGTGGAGAACCTCAACTTCCATAGTCTGCAGGCAGAAAAGGGAAACTTGCAGGATAACAATGACCCCAAGGTGCACAACTGTGCTGCCCCTGATGACATTCAAACCCTAATCCAATGCAGTTGTCAAACCACTGCACTTCTAAAGAGAGAGGGATCTTGGAAACAGAGGAATATTGTGTAGTCTTAATAAAATAATTCACCTAAAAATAACTTCTGCTTCCCTTTGGGCAAGTTATATAAGCCACCAGAGAAAAGAACTTGTTCCAAACTGGAACTAGCAACCTATTTGTTGTGGAAACGGCTATCCTAATGTTTTAATACTGTCTGTGTACTGACTGGCAGTAGACTAAAACACACCAGAAATAACTTCTCTTAAAAAAAGTCGAACATGGAAGTTTACCAGGAGAAAAGCACTCATCGAGTCTATGTACACTGGAGCTGTGTGGTAGAATCACATAGGGGTCAGTGAAGGACCTTAGCTTCCACAGTCTGCAGGTACAGAAGGGGAAACTCACAGGATAATAATGACCCCAAGGCACACAACCGTGCTGTTCCTGAGGGCGTTCAAACTCGAATGCAACTCTGTTGTCAATCTGTGTTTGTAAAGAGGGAGGGATGTGGGAAATGGAAGAATCACTGTGCGTGTTTGTAATTCATGATGTAAATGATGCCCTAGAGATAAGGATGCTAAATGAAAGACTCATGGCATGGCTCCTCTGAAGAGACACAGAGGAATTAGATGGACATCCTTATGATATGAGTTGTCCACCGTGGGTGAATCTGACAGGTGCTGCGTGGTAGGGGCTTGCACTCTGCACTCTGGAGCTAAACTCCGGGTTAACTCTCAGCTCAGTGATCTAACTTCTGGCTTAGTGTTCCTGTAGCCCGAGACAGACTAGAGAGATACCAGACTCTAGCTTCCTGAACTCTTGGAGGTTTGGATGCACTCTCTCACTGTCACTGAATGTATTTGGATGCATGCATTTCAGGTTGTTTTCTTTTCAATTCCAGGGGTGAAGCCCAGTGTCTCCAGGGGTCCTTAGTAATCGTTCTGTTTACTTGCTGAGTCAGCAAGGCCATTTATGGATTTAGATATGTTCACACAGATTATTAAAGGAATGTTGCTTTACTACTTGTGAGGAGGTCAGGATAGCAACTCTGTCTTTTACCACATGCAGAAGGATTACTAAGAAAGAAAGAGAGGTGGATGGGAACAGAACCGGGGGTGGGGGTAAGTACACGGTTCCAGCCGCAGGAAGAGCTCAGCTGACTGATACCACGTTTAAACAGCACATGCTGGAAAAAAAGACAATACAGGCATTAAAAGTTTTTTTTTCTCTACCTCAGGGACCACTGCTGGCACTCCTGTTTCTTCCATTTGTACTTTTATTTGATATGATTGTTTTAGGAACAAATTATCATTTTATAATAATGTTTATATTATAAACATTAATAATATTTAGTAGCTACTTAAAGTTTATATGGACTAGATCATATAGAGCTAACCTCTATTCTTACTTTTTATAGGTAAGGCCATTTACTGATTTAGAAGTGTTTAGGTAGATTATCAAAGAAACATTTTACTCTCTGTGAGAAGGCCAAAATAGTGATTCTGTCTTTTCCATGGAAGGGTCCCTGGAGTAATTCAGGGCTGGTCGGGCACTTCCTTCTTCCTTCTGATCGGTTCTCTCACCCACCACTGTTGTAAGTGACTGGAAGTCACTTTTGATTGGACTGGCAATCAAGACGTTTCTTCTGTTATTGGCCAAGGTGGGAGGCAAACAGGATGCTGTTTTCTGGAACTTTCATCAAAGCAACATAGTTCTGAGCTGAGTCAGCCTTGGGCTGTCTGTGACCTCTATCCCAACTCCCCTTTCCCAACACCGGCTTCATCAGCTGATTTTTCTCCAGGTGTTACTGTGGATCCCTCCAGTATACTCATTTTATTTTTAAATTCCACATAGAGTTGGGGTTTTGGCTGGTTATACTTAAATAACCCTATTTCAGGTTGGGCATCATGGATATTGCATCTGGAAAAAAAATGAGTGTTTGAACATAAACCACGAGTTGTTTTAAAGGAAAAATATAAATAAATAAGTGTATAGGTGATTTACAAGTTTGGTAAAAACTGAGGTCTGGCTAATGGCTGGGCAAAGACCACTATAAACCTTCCATGAACTCTGAACTTCCTGGGTGCATTCAGTGTTTCAAATTGGAGTATCCTGAGAAACATTAATGAGAACATCAAGGGAGGATGACCTTGGGCTGGTCTCATTAACAGGAAAAATAAAGACTTGGAAAAATAATATGCTATTAATTTATACATGGGTGTAAAGATCTAAGGCCAATGGCTTTGGAAAGGAAATAGTATTATTTTCCCTTTGTTCAGAATATGGCTTTTCACTTAAAACTGTTTACGACCTAAATCAAAGACTCATTTTTTTTTTTTTTTTTTTTGGTATTATTTCCCCAACTAATAAAAACCTACAGTATAAATCCTTTTCAACCAAACTAAGAATCAGTGTTGGAAATGGCTGTTAACCAGAGTGGATATTTCTTGACTATTTAAAGCCCACACCTTCTAGATACACACAACTTCCCTGGTTGTGACTCAATTCCACGGTACTTGTGGTTCCATTATTACCCTCTCACCTTGATATTTACTGTGGTCCTTGGGCTGGAACCGTCTAGAGGCTGAAGACTTCTCTCACCAAATCTCCTTTTATTTACCCATGATGTTTTTATTTTTATTTCAGAAGTATAGTTTTAAAGTTTCAGGGTGAAGCTTGGGCTAAGTACATGTGTCCACACATGAAACCGTCCTACGCAATGCTTTCCAATGAGATTCTCTCAGAGAGCTGAGACGTGCAGGCCACTAACAATCCCCAGAGACAGTGTGCTCTGGAGGAAGACAGCTAGCTCTTGGCAGCAGGTGCTTCACTGAAATGACACATCGCCACACATTTGGTTTATGTTTCCAGTATGACCTTTATTGAGCAAGGACTGCTGTGACATTTTACATCGATCAAGATAAGGTTGCGAACTGTGCAGATCAGCAAGGTTCTCCCATGAACAGAAGTCCATTTTAAATGCACCAGTGAGGTAAACGTAAGTATTCATATATAGCTTTCTTAAGGCTAAGAGAGTTCTGTTTCACTTATTATTTTTGGCTCAGTTGATACTCTGCATAATACATCTCAAGACATCCCCTCGAGTGCCCCTCTTCCAACAGCTCAGGAAACTGGCGAATTCCCTAGGTACATACACGATCATGCATTTGAATTCCCCCCAAGGGCTGAGGAGGGGGGCACCCTGAGCTTGCATGCAGTTCCCTCATATTGCACAAAGGAAAATACAATGTCTGGAGCCCCCATGGGAGAACCCATTCTGTTTTGAAGCTGTCAATCACATGCATTTTGAAATTGTCGTATGGCTTAACCTTTTGCAATGGACTCCGATCTTAGTCACCCTGGGTGACTTCCTTGACTATGGCGTGTGAAGTGACCTTTTCTACCTTTTTAGTTGACACCAGCTTCTCCTCAAAGGTCTCCTCATGCTCTTCGACCTTTTGAGTGACGGTTACAGATTTGGTGATGTATTTGGTAGCACCATCGCCCCCCTCGCTTGTGATCTTTTCTACCTTCTTGGTGACCACCACTTTATCATCACTTCTATCCTCCGCTGTCTTTTCCTCCGCAGGGCTCACGTCTAAGCCATTAGTGACCACCCCCTTCTCCTCCTCCCGCCCACTGCCCTTCTCCTGAGTTCCCTGCTCCTCCTCTTCTTTTCCTTCCACCTCCCCATTGATAGCTATGTCTTCCTTCTTGGATTCCTGTGGGCTTCGGTCACTCCCTTCCTCCTCACTGCCCCCCTCCTCCTCTGCCTTCTCCTTCACCTTCTCCTGCTGCTGAGGCTTCTCCTCTTTGGCGTCTTTCTCTAGGCTCACCTTTACCGACTTACTGATGGTGATCACCTCCTCCACAGCCTTCTCTTTCACCGGGGACTCAGCCTTCTTTTTATCTGCAACATCTTTTGGCGTCTCCTCCTTTTTCTCCACCTTCTCTTCCTTGGGTGATTCCTTGGTGACTTCCTTCTTCTCTTCCTCAACTTTCTCTTCCGCCTTCTGCTCACCCTTCCCAGCCTTGGCTTCTGGTTTTGGTTTTACTTCTTCCACGGGTGATTTGGGAATAGGGGACTTGGCTTTCTCAGGCTTCTCGACCTTGATTTCCTCCTTGACAGCCACTTCCTCGACCTTTCCCTCAATTTTCTTTTCCTCTTTAGCCTCTGCTTCCTCTCCTTCACCTTCTGCCTCGGTTTCTCCTT
This sequence comes from Mus pahari, assembly GCF_900095145.1. Lineage (NCBI taxonomy): Eukaryota > Metazoa > Chordata > Mammalia > Rodentia > Muridae > Mus > Mus pahari. Next base: position 59,064,497 of record NC_034597.1, read on the forward strand.
CTTCTTCCTGCTCACCTTCATCTTTTTCGCTGGATCCTTCCTTCTCAGATCCCCCCTCTTCTGCCTGGTCTGACTTGACACCTTCATCTTCCTCCTCCTCTTCCTCTTGGCCTTCCTCTTCTTCCTCCTTTTCCCCTTCCTCCTCCTCTTCCTTAGCCTCCGGAGACTTCACGGGAGACTTTTCAGCTTCCGGTTCCTCTTCCTTTTCTTCTGCCTCTTCCTTTTCCTCTTTGGCGGAGGCTGCCAACTCCTCTGCAATGGCCGTGAGGGTGTCTTCCATTTCTGACTTCTCATCTTCCACTTTAGTTTCTTCGATGATTTCCTCCACAAATTTGTGTTGGACCTTGAGCTTTGGAGCCTCAACTTTGGTCTTCTGAATCTTACTGGATATTGTGACTGAGGGCTGTCGGTGTGTGTACAGAGGCCCGGTGATGCTTCCTGAAAATGTGCTAAATCTGGTCTCTTCCCCCTCCAGGAGTTTCCTAAGGAGAGAACCAAAGAGGATAAGACATCAAGAAAGACTTATTTAGTCTTCTAACCTTCATCATCACAAGCTTAATGTAGTGGGCACTTTTGAATAAATAGAACCACATAAGGAAACACTCTTTCTACCAGGGCAGTGAGTGCCTGCTGCTGTCTCATCAACGTGTTTATCATATCCTGGGGCAGATTCTCCAAGAGTGCCAGCCAGTCCTCTGCTGCAGTGCATAGCCACTCCCAGTAGACAACTAACCACACCCAGTTAGTAAATGAAGCTCTGCGGCAGGCACGCCTTTGGTGTAGTATGAATGTGCTAAAATGGTCTCTAGTGGCCAACCCTCTTTGTCCCCCAAACAGTGGCCTCCCTCATCATTTGAACTGCCAAGATTTCTATGAGTTTTAAAAGCAAATAAAATGCTCAATTTAAAAATTAAAATGATTGAGCATATGTCAGAATACTGATGAATTTAAATCATAGCTACATACTAATATAGGTGAAGCAAATTATAATTTGTTCAGTGACAGAATGTCTATTTGTCCAATCACTTGGTTCCCTTAAAAACAAAGTGCAATTTATTCTTGCTATAACAGCCTTACAGGAAGTGATTGCCTCCTCAAGAGCTGTAGGCTTTGAATCTGGCCAACAGAAAGACAGCATTACTCAGGAGACCTATAACCAGTTTACAAAGAGACCAAACCTATATTTGCCTATATGTTTAGTTCTATATGTTTCTATACATACATGCTTGTCTACATCTAGATATGAGGGTATCATATTTTACATATGTAGATAAATATACATTAAATTTACATTTCTAACCAGATTGAATGCATGTATATCATCCATAGACTTAAAATAAGTGTACCTATATTCTAGCGTGCCTATATCTAGTCTCAGCCAGAGGATGGCAACAGTAAGCTGTAACACAGAAACAGGAGAATGACCTGAGTTTGTCCTTGGCTTTATAAAAGAGAACCATCAGATGAAATATTAAAAATTAAAACTTCATCTGCTTGTCAGACGTACAGATGCTTAAAACAAAAAATTTAAACCTATTGCTATGCCCCCAGCAACTCAAAAGTACCATTCTTTTGTGCATCTCTGGGCTTTTTTCATACAATATATTTTGGTCCCCTCCCCCAGTTCCTCCACCCTCCCCGATCCTCTCCGTAGTCACTCTTTAAAACCGAATCAGATTGATAAACCTGTATCTGTAATACTTAGGATTTGGTTTGTAACTGAGCTGGGGAGTCAGGGCTCTGAGCCTGTCTCACTCTGCCAGCTTTGACTTAAGTGAGGAAGGCTGTTTGCAGCAGCCTCTGCAGTGCCTGTAGGGCCTGGACCAAGTCTGCAGAGATCCTGTACCTGTACGCGGCGATCTCAATGTCCAGGGCCATCTTGACGTTAAGGAGATCCTGGTATTCTCGCAAATGACGAGCCATTTCCCACTTTGTTCCCCGAAGCTCATTTTCCAACTGTTGGATGGTGTCCTGAAAGGTACAGGGAGTCTCTAGAAACTTCCTTCACAAGACACTTGCTATTTCCTGCCCCAGCTCCGTTCCTACTCCCCCACCCTCTCAACCCTCCCACCCCCCACCCAGTGCCCAGTTTCATGAGCCTCGCAGACACCACTCCTAGCTATCCTTCCTTTTTTTATGGTAGTAAAATTCAAAACAAAGCAACAAAAATCAACCAGACAGTTTCCAGGCACAACACACAGGGAGACTGGCAAGCCTAGAACGCCCCTAGAAGGGAGCACTGAGGTATCTGAGGAAGGTCCCTGGCGGACTTTGCCCGTTCCCCCCCCCCCCCAATCCCCGCCCAAATTCTGGACTGAAGCCAGTATTGAGAGCTACGCCTATCGCAGCTGGAGGCAAGGTGGGGAGTGGAAAGCAGGAGGTGAGGAGGGGGGTGGAGATGCGGGGGGGGGGGAAGGGGGCGAGGAAGGAGGCAGGAATACAAGAGACTATCTGTGCTCCTGCTTATTAAACTGTGTATTTCTCAACGACCAGAATGTGCTTTTTTACTTTTACAGTAGAATCTACCGTGGGAAAGCAAGTTTTTGAAGGAGGTGGGAATTTCTAAGTAGTTGCGGCAAGTGGGTGGGGCAAGGAGGAGGGGCGGAGCATCGACGGACCTTGGGCAAGGGCTAACTCGAGTCTGCGAAGCTCGTGCGCGCACTGGAATGCCGCCACCAGGGAGCGCGACCAAGAGGGCCTCTGGGCGCGCTCTCGAGTGTCTTGTCGGGGGCGCGCGGCGCTGGCGCTGGCGCAGGCCGGCCGCGCAGCCGCGGTTCCTACCTGGTAGCTGCTGAGGTCGTGGTTGTGGCGCTCCTCGATGTCGCTTAGCTGCCGCTCCAGGGACTCCTTAGTGCCTCGCACCGACTCGAGCTCGATGCTCTTGGACTGCAGCTGGCGCCGGTACTCGGCGATCTCTTCCTTGGCGGAGCGAATGGCCTCCTTGTTCTGCTCGGCCGCCTCGGTGAGCTTGGCGTAGCGGCATTTGAACCACTCTTCGGCCTGGTGCATGTTCTGGTCTGAGTGACACTCGAGCTGGGAGCGGATCTCCTTCAGCGCCGTGGAGATGTCTGTCTTCAGGTAATCTTTGCGCTCTACCGTGATGTGCGACGCCTGGATCTGAGCCAGCAGGTCGGCCACCTCCTCTTCGTGATTGCTCCGCAGGAAAGCCACCTCATCCTGCAGCGACTGCACCTTCTTGTCCAGCTCCACCTTAACCATCGATGACTCCTCGATGTCTTTGCGCAGCGCGCGAATGGCAGCCTCCGTGTCGTCCCGCAGCCGCGCCTCCTCCTCGAAGCGCTCCTTGAGCCGGTGGATGTCTTCCTCCAAGTGATCGGAGTCCAGCTGCACTTGAGCCTTCTCGTGGTTCACCATCTCGAGGGTGGCGCGCAGCTCTCGGATTTCCTGGTCGTAAGCATCACCCAGCTGGGCGTGCGAGGCCTGCTTCTGCCGCAGCGCCTGGATCTCTGCCTCGATCTCCTTGTTCTGTTGTTCCAAGTAGTGCACTTTCTCGATGTAGCCGGCGAAGCGGTCGTTCAGTCCCTGCAGCTGCTCTTTCTCGTTGGAACGGGACAGTTTGTAGTCGCCGCCGGAGCCGCCGTTGAGCAGCGACGAGGACTGGCTGAAGTCGAGGCTGCTCTCGGCCGAGCTGAGCATAGCCGAGCTGTAGGCGAGACGCGGGGCGAGCGCGCTGCGCTTGTAGGAAGAGGACACGGTGCTGGGCGAGCCGCGGGACCAGGACTGCGAGCGGAAGCCGCTGGACGGGGAACCGCTCACGCGGCTGAAGCTGGAGCGGGTCTCGGTGACCCGCCGGTAGGCGGACGGGTTGCCCAGCGAGTCCAGCGTGTAGCTCATCTTGGAGGCCTTGGGGTGTGTGGCTGTCACAGCGTTCTGCCGGCCTCGCCGCAGCCCCTTTATAGCGGAGCAGCTGGTCCCGGGCCAGGGCCCCGCCCCGTGGAGGCGGCGGCCGAGGAGGCGGGGACTGCGGGCACCGGGCCGGGGGTGGGGGGAAGGGGGAGACAAGCCCTGCGGTGATTCAGCGGCCGCTCCACGTGGGCCCGCACCACATTGGACCCCACACTTGGGTGTCGCCATACCGGCCTTTTCTTAGCGTCCCCTTGAGTTCCAGACCTCTTGTCACCCTGTAGATTGCCCTTCTCTGCTTTTTTCACCAGCAGTTTGCAGTTCACAGCTTTGGAGCAAGTGCCCTTTGCCAGCGCCCTTTCTTTGTCTCGCCACTCTCGGCCCTTTGGACAGCTCTTCTCCGGCCTCCTGAATTTCCTTTGGCCCCCCTACCTCTTAGTCTCTTTCTTCCTTACTTTGGCCGTAGGGTCTGCTCTTCTTTATCACACACACCCCTCCCACCTCTCCACGAGGCCCTTCTCCGTCTACTTTTTTTTTTTTTTTTAAGTTCTTCTCATCCGGTATTTCCCTTGAAGCCCTTTCCCCTGGGACTTTTTTCTTTGCAGCCTCGACTTTCACCCCTTAACCCCCATCTCTCTTTTTTGTTCCCCCATCCATCCTTGTCTTCCCTCTCCTCCCTCTGCTCCTTGTCTTAAAGCAGCAAGAGATGAGCTGAGAGTTATGCAGAAGAAAAAAAAAAGAGAGAGAGAGTTTTTGAGGAATGGCCCACCGGAAACCTCCGGAAAGGGGACAAAGAAGACAGGCCGGGGTAGTCATTTGTGTTAAAAGTGGAAAGTGGCACTCCGGTCTGCTTAGCGGTTGAGGGACGTCTGCAGCTTCCAGCAGGTAAGGCGCTGTGACGCCCAAGGATCCGGCAGCACCAAGGACAGCGCCCAGGCGAGCCCTTGGGATTCTGCTGGGTTCACAGCCTACCAGAGCCCAGAGGAGGGTCACTTCTGCCTCATCTCCTCCAGTGAATACTATTAAACCTGTTTGTAGGGACTGTTTGTTTGTAGGGAACAAGCTGGAAATCCCACACTAAGACTTCTCTGCAGTGCAGAGTTGGCACAATGAACAGACTGCAGATTTTGAACACAACTAAAATCCATTAAACTCAGTTAAGGAAAACAGAGACTTGAAACCCCGTTTGACTTTACCAATAAGTGAGGGATGTTAGGGAAGGAGGAGACACAAGGCCTGAAATTTGAAGGTCAACTACTCATTGGGCAGGGGAAATCCGCGATGAAAAAATCCAGGGAGATAGTGTGTGTGTTAAGTTTGAAAATTGCATAGTCATCTTTCTGTCTGGATACTACTTACGTGTACTGTTACAACCGACAGGGCAACTGAATTAGTTTTAAATTAATTGAAAGGTAACTTGACAGACTCATCTCAGGCTTGAATAAACCAGGTGGTCCCTCTGCCCCCATTTAAAAACGCAACCTATTTCCTAATGTTGATTTTGATGACTAACTTGGAAAAGATCCACTATCCTTTAAGCATGCTTATTTAAACGAACATTCTACAGAGGGTTTCCTTTGGCTGTGTATTTTGAACTGAAAATGCCCTTCTGTTTTGGATCACAGTTTGGGAAGATTCAGAATGAAAAAGTTCAGAGTCCTGACAGAGAAAAGTGAGAGACGGACTGCAGTCCTGGGAGGGGGGGGGGTCACAGGAAGGAGTGGGTGTTGTGAAATGCTTGCCGCGGGCCAGAATAAACCAGTGCTTGGAAGCAGAGACGGCAGACTGATGTACCTTTTCCGGCATATATTCTCTAACCTCTGCTTCATTATGTGACAGAGTTGTATTCACCAGTAAGTAATTACAGATGCCTCCCTTTCTGAGGCTTCAATTTTGTAGTTTTATAAGCTCCCAGCCCATACATTTTAAGATAGAAGCGAGTTTTTAAAAGGGAAAAGGCTCGTTTAAGGAGCTAACTTTTGGTTCTCGAATGTGAAACTGCAGCATTGCGGGGCTGCGGGGGTGGAGGGTGAGGGGGCTGGGTATGAGGCCTCCGATCTGATCTGCTGAGTGTTGCTTACTGCTCAAGCAGAGAGAGAGAGCCCAGACTCAAGTCACCAAGAATGGCATGCCACAAAGTGGACGACTAACTTGTAAATATTGTAAAAACCCAAATTTATCGATTTCCTATGGAAAAAGTAAATGAAAATGAGAACTTCCTGGGCCTGTCAGGTGTGGGCTAGCAGGGTGGGACCTCAGCAGGATGCCATGTAGATACTGCTGCATCGGAACTATGCGGCATTTTTCCTTGAGCCCTGTGCGGCTGCCTGCTTTCACTAAGATAAATAAAGCTGCTGGCAGTATCCTGCTGCACACTCATGGGGAAAGCTCCCTGCAGTGATAGCACATGGGTAGCAAACAGGCCTCAGCTGCGACTTTTCTGCGGGGCTTTGGCAATGAGATGACTCTGCAAAGACATTTACAAGGAAACATGTGTTTAATTTCACCATCAGCCTGTTTTGCCTCGTGTCTAAACCAGCTCGAAAATTGTTAAACATCCAACCAGTTGCAGAAAGGGAAAGTGCTGCTTGCAAACAAAGTCATGGCCAATTACTTAGGCTAAACCTGGTGCTGAGAACTTAACATCTTAGCTGCAATGTCACCTGAACTATTGATTAATCTAGGCCTTAAGGGATGATGTAGGGACTTATAAGTTCTTCTGTTAAGGGGAAAAATGTGCTAATGGTTTAAAAATTAGGGCTTCAGTCCCACTGTACTTTTCTGCAGCCTTTCACTTTATACTTTGTTCTTTCATTTCTGTATTTGTCCTGAAGGTGACTTGAAGGGTAAATGCAGCATACAGTCTTTTAAAAATTATTATAATTATTTTTAAAATGGCCATGGAAGCTATTCTTTATTTTCTTTTCTCTCCTGAGCTTCTGAAGAAAATTTACTTCCTTAATATTTTTCATAGAGAGAAATAGTTTGCATATTTCTTCTCAGTGACATTATAACTGCACAACTGTAACATACTAGCAATAGAGAAACTAAGCGAGAAAGGGTGTCTGGCTTTACTGCAGTGTGGGGCTGGCATTGAGTTTACAATAGTACTTTATTGGTTTACTCAAAGAAAGATATATATGATTCAGATATAAGAGTTTTAATGAAATTATCTTCGAATTGTTGTCTGTTTTGAATTGCTTTTTGGAGACTAGAAGAACATTTTTTTTTTCTATTTCTAATTCCTTCACTAGGTGAAATGTGAATATTAACTTGAGTTAAGAGGAAAGCACTATAAGGAATTTGAGGGTCTGCTGCTGGTGAATTAATTCCAGAAAAACCTGAAGAAGGAGACTTAGGTTTTAAAAAAACGCTAGAGCGTCTCCGGGAGTAATTCCATAGCTGGAGCTCAGCGCAGATGAGTTGGAGAGGTGTTGCTATATTAATTTGCAGCATGTTTTTAATGGTCAAGCTGGTTTTACTGAGAGTCAAGACAGTTCTTGATTGAAAATGGAAACACAATATTTGTACAAGAGGTTCATTTATTGGATCAAAATGAATATATATATATCATATTTCTCTCTCTCTCTCTCTCTCTCTCTCTCTCTCTCTCTCTCTCTCCCCCTTTTTACCTCCTTACTTTTTCCTTTTAAGATTACATACACACACACACACACACACACACACACAAATGAATGGAGAGTGGCAGCAAAAAGCTCTGGAAGGAAGAAAGGAAGAGAAGGAGGGAGAGAGGGAGGGAGAAAAGGAGGGAGGGAAACATACTGCCCACTGGGTAGGGTGCTTCTGCCTATCATGAGATCCCAGCAGTCTGCTGTGATGTGGGTCCCATGATGTTGCCTGGGAACTACTTTTAGAACCTATAATGAATAATTATTTATGAATTTCCCTTTGGTAGTTGTTGAAGGGGTAGTTGATATGAGAGGCCCAGAACAGAGTCTGCTGGAAAGGAGACTATGAGTTGAGAAGAAACCAGACCACTCACTTATTCTGCTTGAGTCTCACTCGCCAAAGTTTACAAGCAGGCCAGGCTTGTTTATTTGTTTCATTTGTTGGAAGGAGTGTAATAATATCCCCAGGAGAGAAACATTTTTCTTATCAGAACAATTGGGTCGTATGTGTATGCTGCTACTCTTTTTAATTAAAACAAATCTATCTGGTACAGCATCTCTTTTCTGGCATTAAGTCCTCTAGAGTATGCTTACTTCTCTTGCCAAATACTTTATACATTGAGTATTATATAACATTATATTTCTGCCAGTTTCTGCCTTTATAAAGTTGGTTTGAAGTCTTCATAAATCTTAAAATATTCCATATTTATGAATGTGAACTTAATCAGCTTGAAATTTTTCTCCGTAGAAATTTTCTGGGGCTAAGCTCTAGCTGTCCGCTCATACCAGCTTGCTGCTTTCCCTTTTTGCTGTGTAATGCTAGCACTCTGCTGCTGTGAATCAATGCTAGAAAAGCCAGAAGAAGGAGACATAAGTTTTTAAAAAATGCTAGAGCTTCACCAGGAGAAATTCTGTAGCTGGAGCTTAGTGCAGATGAGTTGAAGAGGTATTGTCATATTAATTTGCAGCATGTTATTAATGGTCAGACTGGCTTTACGGAGATTTGGGACAGCTCCTGATGAGGTGCACCTGAGCTCTTAAAGCTGCAGTGCCTCTGAGTCTACCCAGTGCAGCCTTGTAACATTGTATCTTAGTTCAAGCCTGACTTCCGGAGATATGTTCCTCTTACTAGAGCGGTTTCATTAGAATGAACTTTATAACCAGAACATCTCTAATCTATGGTTTGGAGATTAAATTTCTGAGCTAAACCCAGGGATATACATTTAAACCTCTCATCTAATAATTGTCATCATTTCAAGCCTGAGTTCTTTTCCTTAGTCTTGACCATCTTGGAAAGCTTGGTTCTCTCACAAATGTCTGAAGATGACTCATGAGTGGAGCCGGAGGTCCCTCTTGGATTGCCAAGAACATCATATATTTTAAAATATTTCATTTGTTTATTGGATATAAAATAGACATTTACAAAAATAGAAATTTACAAATTGTAGAAAGACAGTGTTATATTGGTTTCTATGTTTTAAATGAATTTAAATATAGATTGCAGATTTTGGTTATGTAACTGCCTATTTGCAAAATAAATGGAAAACACAGTGTTGTGTGCCATGGAACCTGGGTTTGAGCCTTGTATTTAACTTGCACTTTCTAATCTACACAAAAAGATTATTAGAGGTTCTATAGATGAAGGATGACTAAGCAGAGCAAGTGAGGCTGCCCCTGAGTGTAATCCCAGCATTTGGGTGGTAGAGGCAGGAGGATTCAGAGTTCAAGGATACTGCTTCAGTGTTGAGTTCAGGCTAGCCTGGGCTAATTGAGTTCTTGCCTGAAAAAAACAAAAAAACAAAAAAAAAACAAAAACAATCAATCAAAAACTCTTAACCAGAATAACTGTGCTGCTGTCCATCAGGAAAGTCTGACTGAGTTTGATATTAGTTTCCTATCTGCCTCTCATTTATAGAGGTAAACACCACCATGGGTGGTGTGATCTGTGATGTGTGATGAGACCAACTGAATGTTTTGATGTGTGATCTGGTACCTTATAGCCTGACCTCGTGAAGCTGGAGCACTATATTTCTTTCTACTTAACGGGACCTATCCCCAGCAATACCACCGGCAGGCTTTTACATTCAAATACAACTTTCTATCAAAGAAGTAAGATGAAACAAATCAGACCTGGTAGCTTAGGCCTGTAACCCAGCAACTCAGGATGCCAAGACAGGAGGACTGCACGTTCCAGGACAGCCTGCTTCAAAAGGAAAAGGCAGAAGAAGGGCGAGTTACAGCAGTGGTAGCTGCTTACTCTCCACTCACTTATCTAGCACAAGGGAAGTCCCAGGTTCAGTCTCCACTACAGTGAGAAACTAAGCCCAAACAAATCAGCCCCAGCCTCACGAGGCGCTAGCACGTGGGCAGAACTTGAGTGATTCTCGTTATTTTTTACAGTTGATCAAATTGACTGAAAGGTTTGTTTAAGACCACACACCTGCCAAGTGGTGGTGCTGGGACCAGGCTCAGCTCTCCTGGTGGCATTGTTAACATTACAATACTCCCTCAGTAGACTGCCAGATCCAGTCTCCAACTGGAACCTTCAACACAAATGTGAAAGCTGCAGAGAGGAACATCGTGGCCATGTGGTTATGATAGTTACTGATCATTTACACGCATCCAGTGTGTTAAATGTTCGGTCCAAAACTTCCCTGAGTTGTCTTATTTAATCAACACAATTTCCTCAGATGACCTTGTTATTATCTCCATTTTGTAGAGAAAAAGCAATCAAGTACAAAGACACAAAGAAGTTAAATATACACATAGCTGCAAGGTCATTAGAAGGTCATTGCTTCCAACTTTAAAAGCAATCTCTCATTTTAAATATCTCTCATTAGTGCCTAATTGTCATGTCATGTTAAAAAACACTCAGGCAATGTTATGCATACATATTCTTCCCCCTTCTGCAATTAATACTAAAAGACTTTATTTTCTCAGATGAGTATTTTTGTTTCATTGTGACTTTATTAAAGACATTAAAATACATTTCGAGTCACTTGTCTTTTTTATTGTATTTTTCCATAAATTAATTTTCTCTGTAATTTGAAGGCCATCTCATTCACTTAACTCACTTTGGTCCATGCTCTGTGTATGAGGCCCCTTGTCATAGCTTTAGATCTGGTATCTATCATTCACATTTACATATGCTTTGGGTTTTTAAAAGATTTTAATTCATTCCACACATAATTTACCATTCATTAACTTATTTATTATTACCATATCTACATTTGAATTATAAAGAAAACCTTTTAATCTTATCTTTACAATCCTTACTTCCTCCTTCTTTCCTTCCTTCTTTCCTTCTTTCTCCCCCATCTTGTTCCTTCCCTCCCTTCCTCCTTTTCTTCCTTCCTGGACATTTCTTCCTTCCTTCTCTCCCTTTTCTACTCCATCCCCTTCCTTCCCCTCTTTTATGGATCTCATGCTCTTTAAGCTACATATATTTTGAGAGACCCAGCAACGTTCATTTATAATTTGGCCGTAGAAATAGCTTGGCCCACTATCCTTATGGGTAAAGGTTTACAATGGGATGTCTGGCAAGGAAGACGCTTTTTAAAATCTGTCGAAATAGTGAAAAGACAGCCATGAATAATTTTAAGTGAATCTCTTGGTCACCTATTTTATATACTAAAACCGGGGTTATGTGATTACATTTATATATGTTGCTTGGAGACAAGTCAGTCTTAATCCACTTCTTTTGTTATTTATGGGATAAAGCACTCTGACTCACCCATTTCCACCCATATAAATCCTGCTTCTATTTATCCATTATCGGGGTCAAGGAAGAGAATCATTTTTCATTTTTTTCTTGAGCAAGAGTTGACCTTGAAAAGAAACATCTATCTTCTATTAGTCATGGCAACAATCAGCTCCTGGATTTGTATTACATAAAATTATTAGAGACTCAGTGCCTAATGTTAAAAATGCTTCCTTAGCCAGCCATAGTGACTCACGGATAATATTTGGCTGGTTTTTTTTTTTTTCTGATTCCTAATAGTATACACACAGCCCCGTCCACCTGCCATGTCCAATATATTATGAGAACTCAACTCCTGAGAATGAGGTACTCATCTCCCCGAGGTATGCTTATGTTTCGATGAGGCCACTAGGTGTGCACAGAGTTGGCACACTGAAGCAGAGGAAGTCATTGGTTTAGGGTTTGTCAGACTCAGGTGCCTCCCATGATGCTTTTAGAGAACTGCCGCTCACCAGCTATGACGTCATCTTTTGGTCTCTGGCGCTTCTGAGGGGCAGTCTACTTAGGCATTACTACTGCTGGTCATTTCACTAACATCTTAACACACGCCCGCCTAACTATGCCATTCTAGATGGTAGACATCAAGTCAGGTGTGTTTGTGTGTGTGTGTGTGTGTGTGTGTGTGCATATAGGTATGTTTGTGTATGCCATGTTGTTCTGCCAAGAGTGATTACCTAATGAGTATCTGTGTGGATGAGTACATGAAAATCTACCTCCCTCTCCCCCAAATTACATCAGGCAACATGTGGGCATCGGGAAGCTGTTTGAGAGGCAGAATCCTGGCTTGCATGAAGAGAAGAAGGAGAATTCAGCTAATGAAGAGGCAACTCCAGGGAGTACTGTCTCCAGGATAGCTAAAGAGAAACAGAGTGTCCTAAGAAGACAGAGGGTGGGCAATTGAAACAGCTGGTGACAAGGATGAGATTACTTTGGCGAGGAGGGGACCTGTGATGACTTGTGAGACATGAAGCAGGCAGAAAGGGCAACACAGCCAAGTGTGATGTGCTCGAGGAGTCCAGAGGGCTTAGCGTGGGGGAGAAACATACAGTTTGGCGAATAGAGATACACAGTCCCAAGGAGAGTAAAGGCAGAAAGTCTAGGCTGACATTCATTGCAGGCTGCAGGGGGCAGCAGAGAGCCCATGGAGGCCTCTCTTGTCATGAAACTATTGAACTTAACAATGGGCCAGGGCCAGACCAAGTATTTAATTAATTAGAAGACTGACCTGATTGTGCTGTATATTAGAGATCAACTTGGAAGCTATTCCAATAACCCAGATGAGATTAAAGGATGCATATCTGGGAAGTGGAGGAGGAGAGGCTGGGGATGGGGTAGAAATGTACAAATGTAGCAAACAGCGAAGTAGCCATAGAATGCTTACAATACATTCCTTCCTGGGGATGCTGTAACAAATTGCCACAGACTCGAAGTCTTACAAGAACACACAAAGGTCTTGTCTTCTGGTCTTGGGGATGGAAAGCTGAAACTCATTCACTGCCCTTGAGTTAAAGCCAGTGTGTTGATAGGTGTGTGCCCCTCATGGAGATCCCAAATCGAATCTATTTTCCCCTTTATGCATGTTCTGGAATCCACTGTGAAGAGGCCCAGATCACAGACTCCAGCTTTTTCCAAAGGCAGCAACATGGTAGTTTCTCTCCTTACAGACCTCTACCCTGCCACCTAGATCTCCTCTCTTAAGACCTTTGTGGCTTTGTTGGACCTCAGCATAACCTCAGACAAACTTCCCATTCAAGCCCCCAACTGGCCTTCTAGAGATGCTCTGAAATAGTGCAAACAACAGAAATGTATCTAATCTTATTTTACTTTTCTTTTTCTTTTTGCAGCTTGGGAGGCTCAATGTCTGGGGACAGGTATCAGCATGGTTGATGTCTTCAGAGGTCTCCTTGGCAGGTAGGTGTCATTTTTTCCCTGTCTCTCCATCACTATCATTTTCTGTGGGTCTGTGCCACTACTTTCTGACATAATGAGGATATTAGTCATTGGATTAGGGGGTGATCTATTGACATCATTTTAATTTATTACCCTCTTTTAAAGTCTCATCTCTGCAGATATTGTTATATTCTGAGATGCTATGTGGCTAGGGCTTCAACATGAGGATCTTGAGAGTACTTAATTCAGTTCCCAATAGACTGATTCATTCATTCATTCATTCATTCATCATTCTCTTTCTGTCTGTCTTTCTCTTTCTTTCTTTCTTTCTTTCTTTCTTTCTTTCTTTCTTTCTTTCTTTCTTTCTTTCCTTCCTCCTTTCTTTTTTTTTTTTTCTTCTCCAAGACAAAGTCTCACTATGTAGCCCTGGCAGTCCTGAAACTCTCAGGGATTCTCTTGCCTCTGCCTCCCAAGTGCTGGGATTAAATGTGTGTGCCACTCTGCCTGGCTGTTTTCTTAATCATATCTGCAAGAGACTACCTTTGGCATGGAGAGATGTTCATAAGGGTGAGGTAGAAGATGGGACATCTGTATCAAGAGAGTATGATTTAGAGTACAAAATTTAGAAGGAAAAACACATTTAAAGATATGGAGGTAGGGGCTGGAGAGATGGCTCAGCGGTTAAGAGCATGTACTGCTCTTGCAGATGACCTGAGTTTCCACACCCAAACTGGGCATTTCACAGCTTCAGGGGAGTTGACACCCTCTTGTGACATCTCCAGGAAACTGCATGTATATGTACACACTGCAACACAGACGTACATGCACACACATAATTACAAAAATCAAAGTTAACCTTTAAAAAAATCAAATTTAAGGTTAGGCAACTTTCACTCTGTAGCACAATGTGCCTGTGCTACACAGAAGGGAACATCGTTACATTCAATTTAAACTGAGTTTATATTCCTAGACGGGTAATAGGACTCCTTGCTGCTATTTTTCTTTAACTTTTGTAAGTTAACCACCCAATTTTTCTTCATTTGTAAATCAACAATGATAAGGGGTCTGATTTCATAACATGACTCTGTAAAGAACTCTGTGGATGAGACCCTAGGGAGTCACATGACCAGTTGTCTCCTCTCTGCCCAGGCTGGCAGAACACTGGGTATGTGCTCTGCAAACCTAAAGAGAAACGCCAGGTTCTTTCATGGAAAGCTGTAAAGAGAGACAAGAATTTTGCAAGAGTAAAGGGGGCACAGGTGGATGTGTTTCAGCTCACAGACAGGGTGAGCAGATAATACAGATCTGTTCAGCCAGCCCCGCTGAAGGCTCGGTTTCAGCAGCTCCTCTAGTGACGACATGTTCCTGTAAGACCGAGTGAGTGGATATTTTTATTAAACTCCTACCCAGTACGTGACATGGAAGAGAAGGTTGCCACGTCACAGGCAACCTTTGCAGTGGTCGTGTAGGGCAGATTCCTATGGAAAACTGTCTTCTTTCTGATTTCCATTTCTGCTCCTTCCCCACCTTCTAGGCTCGTTCTCATTGCTCTTGGAACTGGAAGCACGTATTGGCTTATGGTGAACAGCGCATGCGGCCTGCGGGAACTTCATTTATCTCTGACTTCAGGAATAACACGACATGGCTATCAGTACTGTACCTGGCAGAGCATAAGGCCAAAATGGCTATCAAAATAGATGTGGGAGAGGAAGTCTCTTAGTGGGACGAGGGAGGGAAATTTTTATCTACAAAACCTAGAGAAATCTTGCTGCCTGAATTCAAACTTGAAGTTCACTGATTTCCAGTTCTTCACCGCCGTGAACCTGGACGTAACTATTCAACAGTTTCCTTGTCTGATCTGTGATGAGAGTCCCAATCTAAGTGTCCTTTGAGATGTCTTGGAACTGTGCTAAATAATTGGTGACAACAAGTATATTTGTCCATCTTCCTTTATTAGGCTCAACAATGTCACAAGTGTTTACTGAGCCCCTGTGGTGAGCTGGGAACATATTCTAAACAACGTAATCCATATTCCTAACAACCAGGTGAAATGCTTCCCTGTTCATTTTGAAGGCAGCCGTGAGAAACAACCCTGAAATCCTTCTCATTGAGGAGTTTTAGGTGTGAAAATGGCTCCTTCTCAGGGCTAGAGCTTTTCTTCCCCCGCCCACACACGTGTTTCCCATAATCTGTGAACCCTTTTATCGTAACCCAAAGCCCTCATTTTCTTGTTAGCACTTGTTAGTATAGCATTTGGTTTAATTATCCATTTAAGTGGTTAGACTTTTGGCTTTTTGAATCTTTCATTTATGGTCTGCCCTATCAATAGGTGAGAGGCAGAGGGAAACTATAAATATATTTCTGTAAAAATAATGTGGGGGTGTAAACAGTTACTCACTCAACACGCTTGTTATTAGGATATCTGACAGACAGCTTGCTATTTTCTCAGCTGATGGCTAAGCCTCCAGAAAAGACTTGGAGGCCTCCTTCCCAACACCATTCTTCTGAAATAATAATTGTCACAGTGCTCAGAAACTTCCTGTGCTCATGAGAACATTTAAAAAAATTTATAATCAGAGAAAATACTGCAACGTGCAAATCGGAATGCAAATCACCTCGTTTTAAAATTACATTATGGGTGTAAATTACCCCCAAGTGCCAAACATGTCTACCCTGGATTCCAGAACTCTGTTTTGCAATTATATCTTCTGCTATGTCTTGCAATCTGACAGTAGCAACAAACGTGTAATAGCAATAATTATGAAGCCAGGCTTTGGTGTGCAGTGTAATTTAACATCTAGGATCTATATTTGAGATGTAAAATCCAACCCTGTCAAACTTGTATCAACACCCAAAGGGGAAGTGGGTTTGTGTGTGTGTGTGTGTGTGTGTGTGTGTGTGTGTTCACAACAGCAGGGATAGGAAATGATGAAATTATTGAATGTAAAGACCAAGGCTTTGGGAATCAGTGATCAAGAAAGCATGAACATGTTTAGTGACCTTGGACTGCCCTTGGCTTTAGCTTGCTCATGGAGGTAATAGGTAATATCTGATCAATCTAAATGGATTGACATTTTCAGCGTGAGCACGAGAGTTGTATGTGAAGTGAGAGAGCCAAGCCCAGTGACGTGATAGTACATACATGATAGACTGTGGTACACACATGACAGTGGCTGGCTAAGAGGGTAGGGATGGATCCCCCTCCCTGTGCTGGTCCTGAGCTTCAAGTGGGCTGTTTTACTTTATGTTATCATCGTGGGGTTCTAGATTTCTTCAGTTTGTTTCTTTGCTGTATCCCAGGATGATGACCTTACCTATAGACTTAGAACTGGGTTTCAGCCAAATCCATTTTGCAACTCTAGAAAGTGGAAAAAGCATACAAGGTCTTCTCAAGGCCAGCCTCAGGTAAGACACCCATGGTTTGTGTTTATCGGACAGGGGCAGGAACAAAGCCACATAGATCAATCCAGGGATGTTGGTCGGTGTAGTCTCTGGCCATTCAGGATGGGCTCAACCAAAACTCTATTACTGTAGAAGGAGAAGAGGATAGATTTTGGTGGGCAAAAAAAATCTCCATTTTTGGAAGGTGCAACTTTCAATATATCAGTGCTCCTGAACAGATCAGAATCAGAATTCAAAAACAAATCAGTTGATCAGTTGTGAAGGAATTGACAGAGCAGAGGGCCAGGATGACCTAAATTATAAGACTATGAGATTTCTTTTTTTTCCTGGACTGCTTTGTCTATTGTCCACTTTCTAGCTAAAGTCTGTCTCTTGGGCTTCAGCTCCATTTCTCACTCCTGAAGACCACATTCACCCCCTCCTCATCTTTAGGTTCCCCCAGCATTGCCCTTGGCAGCACGCAGTTCAGGGAGTCTCCTGGCCACAACCATTTCACATTACACATTGGATATATCTTGTCCCTGCAGCAGAACTCCGGGATCCTGAAACAGCAGAGATGTCTTCTTGCTACTGGTTCACTTTTCTCTCTTCACGCTCTGTAGCAGAGTGGAGGACACAACCGTCTCACTTCTGTCTCTGTAGGACAGTGCTGTCTGCTTTATAAATAAAGCAACTGCTTTGTAACTAGACAAACTGAAGTAAATGGAGCCAAGGCAAACGTCAGAGACACGGATCTGACACTCAAGGGAAGAGAAAGGAGCAGGGTTGACCCTTGTCATTGACAGTTTTCTTGAGTATAGCTTTTGGCCCCTTGGTTTTCTCTCAGGGCGCTTGTTTGAGAACTTTCCATCCTTGCATCCCAGCGTGTAGGTCAAACAGAAGCAAAGAGCGAGGTTGAAAGACTGAGGAGTGTGGCTCTTAAAGAGTGTGTTTGTGCTCCTGGTCATGGTGGCCACGGGGTTCTTGGCTATGCTAATGTCATGGCTCTTGGCTTCTCTCCACTGGTCAACTCTGCTTTACCTAGAAGGGAAGCTAGGGGGAGCTAGGGAGACTACTTGGCTCAGGACTTTACACACGCAGTCAACAGCCCATGGATACTTGTGATTAGACACTGAGTACACACTGAGGTGAAGAGGAAGGCGTGAGGGAGTCTATCTTACTAGTGGTCTTTCCCAATCAATATGGAGGAAAAAAATTGATTTTTGGTTTTCTGCTTCCTGAAGGAAAATCCTTGTCGAGGTGCCGCCGTGTAAGCGACATGCTAGGCGTGACACACACTTATTGATTCTATTGATTGACCTTTCGATCTTTCTTGCTGCTAAAGTTCAGTTAAAATCCTACATCGAATCTGCTCTGTTCTGATTGGCATAGAAGGAAGGGCAGGAGAATGGCCTTTGAAACTGCTGATCATCATTGGGGGAACCTGAACCTCTGGTTTCAGGGGCTAAGAAGGAACCAAACTGGAGTTTTCCATTCCAGAGGGCAGGGGCAGTTATAACGGGGTCAAATCACACATGGCCCAGGAAACCAGAGGGCAGCATACGTATCTTGGATTATTTTTTTCTTGACAACCCAGTTATTTTAGAAAAATATGTGTGGGCTCTTGTTAGACAGCTGGTAAAAATAGCAAGTGTCACATGCCATTTTTTTTAATTAAGCATTTACATCATATTTTATAATTCCAAAGCACTCAGATTTTCTTGTCAGGGATGTTGCTTCGGGAGTCGTATTTATGACGGTATTTTAACGTTACCTTGGGAGAAGGGGGTGGCGAGGAATTAGCTCTCAGGTGACAGGGAGCAAGGATTGGAAGCTGGTCCCAGGCCCTGGCTCCTGTCAGTTCTTGTTTAGTGATGTTTCTATGAGTAGAAGAGAATGATAACAGCTGGAGAAGGGTAAGGTTTTTTTTTTTTTTTTTTTTTTTTTTTTTTTTTTTTTTTTT
>NC_034597.1:59083050-59084109 GCF_900095145.1 Mus pahari
TTTTTTTTTTTTTTTCCTGGACTGCTTTGTCTATTGTCCACTTTCTAGCTAAAATCTGTCCCCTGGGCCTCAGCTCCATATCTCACTCGTGAAGACCACATTCACCCCCTTCCTCCTCTTTCGGTTCCCCCAGCATTGCCCTTGGCAGTTCAGAGTCTCCTGGTCACAACTATTTCACATTACACATTGGATGTATCTTGTCCCTGAAGCAGG
Organism: Mus pahari; assembly: GCF_900095145.1. Lineage (NCBI taxonomy): Eukaryota > Metazoa > Chordata > Mammalia > Rodentia > Muridae > Mus > Mus pahari. The sequence continues at coordinate 59,083,264 of NC_034597.1, forward strand.
ACTCTGGGATTGAGAAAAAAAAAGTCTCATTTGCCCTAAAACCAAACAGAAGCACTTTCCCCTCAAGCCTGACCACCTGAGCCCAACCTCTGGAAACCATAACAAGCCAGAGGTGATGGCTCATGGCTGTAACTCCACAACTGCCTTGGTGGGATGGGTGCTGAAGAGAAGAGAATTGTCTGGGAACTCCCACATCAACTGAGGGATGTGGACCAGTGATGCCTGAGAAGGTAGAAGAAGAATTCAACCCTGAAAATTGTGTTCCAAAATTCTACATGCCTACCATGGCATGGGCTTACACACACACACACACACACACACACACACACACACACACACACACACACACAAACGCACACACACCAAGTCAATTTAATTAAAAATTTAAAAAAAAATCTCTTAAAGAGGAGAATATGTATTTGTTTTAAAAATAAAACATATTAAATGGGGGATCAGAGGCCTCTCAAAGGTCCTGGGGGAGATTCTAAATGTAGAAATAAATGTACAAGACTGTATTCATTAGCATCCTGCCGTGGTAGGACGTGAGAGGACCCATCCTCCATGATGATCTTTAGTTAATTGTTGCTGGAGGATTGGCCGAGTGTGTCCTGGGTTCTTAGTGTTCACAGCATACACACGCCAATCAAGGCAACTTAGAAACCTTGTGATCAGGGATGCAGATATCTTTCATGGAATATCCTGGAACACTTCTGAACGGTTGTTTCTTTCATTGTTTTTTTTTTTTTTTTTTTTTTTTTTTTTTTGGGTTTCTCTGTGTAGCCCTGGCTGACTTGGAAGTCACTGCCTTTAGCCCTCTGCATTTAGAAATTACTGTATTTTAGAACA
>NC_034597.1:59084221-59095488 GCF_900095145.1 Mus pahari
ATATCCTGGAACACTTCTGAACGGTTGTTTCTTTTTTTTTTTTTTTTTTTTTTTTTTTTTTTTTTTTTTATCTAGCCTACCGTAACAGTCCCCTGACCAGAAAGTTTCTTCCTTTAGGCCTCTGCATTTAGAAATTACTGTATTTTAGAACAAGCTGTCATTCTCACTGTTTAAAAAATTCCCCACCTTTCCTAGTGCCCCAGACCACTTACATCATTGAAATAATGGAAAAACATAGCCCCAGACTTTGCCTATTGGAAATTTGTATCATACCATTGATCAAGGCATTTTCCAAATTCCTGTTGTCGATGTCATCTGTGTAGACTTCTATTTTTAATTTTCTTTCTTAAAAAAATGTTTTTATTATAGCTGAAGAGACGGTTTAGCAATTAAGAGTACTAGCTGCTTCCTCCCCTCCCCACTCAAGGACCAGAGTTTAGTTCCTAGCACCCTATGGTGACTTACAACCATATGAGTAATCTATATAGTAACTCCACTTCCAGGGGACCTGATGCCCTCTTCTGGCCTCTGCAGGCACTGGACACACATGTGGCACACAGACACACATGCAAGCAAAACTCATAAAATGAAAGCAAAATAAAAATTAAAAATGTTTTTCATTAGCACATATTGGTTAAACATCATAATGAGTTTTATTGTATTTTTCATACATCTATATAGTATATTTTAATCATATTTGCCATGTTACCCTGTGCACTCTCATTGGTCCTCTTCCTCTGGTTCATCCCTCTCCACTCTCATGTCTCTCCCATTTTACCCCCCCCTCTTCCTCCTCGCTTCTCTCCCCTTCCTCCTCCTTCACCTCCTCTTCTTCTTGTGATCTGTAAAATGAGTTTACAGGGGCATGAACACTGTACCAGTGGCTACATCGCTAAGAGGATTCAGGATGTGTACCCCTACCCCCACCTGTCTCCCAGCAACAATTAACTAATGAGCACCATGGAGGATGGATCCTTTGAAGTCCTACCTCCTCCATGACACATGTTGATGAATACAGTCTTGTACAAGTATTCACGGGCCCTGTGCCCGCCTTACTTACTTCTTATTTAGCAAACTTTATTCATCTGATCAGCTAATTGTTTGCAACTCATTGAGATCCCACAGTGGTTACAATTTTGGGTTAGGAGCTGAAAGGTCTTCCTGTAGGTCTCAGGCTGTGTAGAGTTCAGAATGTGTCTAACATGGACTTGAATGCTGTCAGATGAGTTTCTGAGGATGCCACACTGTAGAATGGATTAACTATGGAGTCTTCGTATAACTCAGAGCAGTGCTCATCCCTTTTTTCTCTCAATTCTGGAAGATGCTGTCATCACCACTGGAAAACCAGAAGCAAGGTCAAGTCTGGAGAAACCATACTGGAAGCAGACTCTGGCCTTGGTGGGGATCTCTGTGGCTTGGAGCAACCACTAGGATGGTCACAGGTGTTTAGGACGTTGCCTATACATTCACGTCAATCTTAGTGTCTTAGTGACCTTATTACTGTGATAGAACTCCCCGAGAAGGGCGACATGAGACAGAAGGGTCCTGCTTAGGCTCACAGTTTAAAGGACACAAGGTCATTGGGGCAGATCAATCATATTAGCAGGGGCTTGGAGTGGCGCATCACATTCCAGCTTCAGCCAGGAAGCTGAGAAGGATGGATGTTGTGACTCAGCTCAGGTTCTCCTTTTGTTTGTCCGACAGTTAAGATGGGGTCATCTTGCGTGACCTCCCTAACCTAATCTAGATAATCCGTCACAGGCCAGCCAAGAGGGGTGTCAGCTTAGGTGGTTCTAGATCCCATCATATGAACAAGAACTATCAACTCTCACGCTTGCAAATGGAAACGTGAGGTGGTTGCTGTGCTTCTTAAGCGTGTCTTCCTTTTTATATCAAGGGGCTGGGAAGGAGAGCACATGCTCTCTGCAGCACACATCTGCCCGCGTGAGAGGCTGTCCCTACTTTGGTCAGGGCTCTGAAGTTTTCTGAAAGAAACAGAAGAGAGTTTTTGTTTTGCTGCTATCTTGTCTTATCCTCTAAGTTCTCTTATCTGGACCAATGGAGTGACTGGAGGAGTGTCACTGGATTGGAGCACCAAGCTATGAGTGTGTGTGTGTGAGAGAGAGAGAGAGAGACAGAGAGAGAGAGAGCGGGGGAGGGAGTTGGAAAGGTAGATGCAAGATGCAGGAGTTTTACAAGGCTACCTTATTGACCATTTGGGGGCGAGTATCCGTATTTTTCCCCCACTGAGGCCATGTTATTTTCTTTCCACTGCTCCAGTGTTGGTGCTGGGACCACCAGCCAGTGCAGTACTATAATTCAGCCACAAACCCACCTGTCAATGTTGTTCTGAACATCTGGCGTTCAGCCTTTCAGAGGCTGCATCTTCTCCTCTAGGATTACGACATTGCTATAAAGATCTCTGAGTTGGGAGAACTCTGGGGAACCCTCAGAACACAGAAACCTTAATAACAGCCGGATCTGGACGAACCCCAATGGCTGCAGAGATTATATACCCGACTCTCCTTCCCTAGGTGACCTAGGGTTTAGAGAGGTGCATGAAGAAATGAACGTGCTAATAAAGGTAAAATATACACCAACAACCAGCAGAAGCAGAACACAAGCAACACATTCTGGTGTGCAAGCTCTAACTCCTTTTTCCAAGCTCCAAACTCTCCGTTAGCTTAAAATGACAAGTTAAAAACAAAAGGATGGACCATCCAAAAACTGCCCCACCCAGGGGTCCCTCCCATCATCAGCCACCAAACACAGACACTATTGCATACACCAGCAAGATTCTGCTGAAGGGACCCTGATATAGCGGCCTCTTGTGAGGCTATGCCAGTACCTGGCAAACACAGAAGTGGATGCTCACAGTCAGCTATTGGATGGAACACAGGTCCCCCAATAGAGGAGCTAGAGAAAGTACCCAAGGAGCTGAAGGGGGCTGCAACCCTATAGGTGGAACAACAATATGAACTAACCAGCACCCCCCAGAGCTCGTGTCTCTAGCTGCATATGTAGCAGAAGATGGCCTAATCAGCCATCATTGGGAAGAGAGGCCCCTTGGTCTTGCAAACTTTATATGCCCCAGTACAGGGGAACACCAGGGCCAAGAAGGGGGAGTGGGTGGGTAGGGGAGCAGGGGCGGGGGGAGGGTATAGGGGACTTTGGGGATAGCATTTAAAATGTAAATGAAGTAAATACCTAATAAAAATTGGAAAAAAACCCAAAACATTAATTTATAAAAGCAACTTTGAATTTCAATCTTCAATTGATTAGCACACCCCTAGGATGCTTTGTGTACCATTATTAATACTCAGATACCTGAAATGAAACACCTCCTCTTTTCCCATCGATCTTCTTTACTCTGTCAATGTTACGGCCATCTCCCCAGTCACCTTTACCTGAGTGTTATACTGAATTGTTACTGTCTGTTCCTCATGGAGTGCTGTCAGGCAGACGTGATGTCCATGAAGAAGTCATGCTTAGCCTGGTCTTAACTCTTAGCCACTTTGTAGATTCTTGGCACTGATTGTGTGTGTGTGTGTGTGTGTGTGTGTGTGTGTGTGTGATCTGTTAATAAAGAACATCTGGTCTCAGTTTCTACACTAGACAACAGAGCACTTAATTGATTTGAGAAAAGCAAGTTCACCTAGAAAGCCATCTGTCTGGGAACGAAATTCCTCTGATTCCAGGCATGGGGTTTTGTTGGTCCTACACCAATTTTTTTTTTTTTTGTGATCTCTAAGTTGCAGCTTGCAGTGGGGGATGCAGAACATTCAGTGAGGGATGGGAGGGGACCACGGTAGTCAGCAGGTGCATCTGTCCACATCTGTGGCTACAGTCTGCAAATCAACTCACTATTTCGTTAAATCCTGGGGAGTGGAGTGAGGTTAAATGGTCCATTTTCTCAGATTTTGTAGTGGTTTGAATGAGAATGTCTTCCATGGGCTCATGGATTTGAACATTTGGTCTCCAGTGGGTGATGTGGGTTGGGGGGGGGGCTTGGAGGTGTGGTTATGGTGGAGGACACGTCACTGGGAGTAGACTCTTGAGCTTTTAAAGACTTGACCATTCGTGGGACTCTCTCTCTCTCTCTCTCTCTCTCTCTCTCCCCCTCTCTTCTTGCTTGTGATTTGAGATATGAGCTCTCATTTCTGCTTTATCTGGCTTTCTGCCATACTCCCCTGTTGTAGCAGACCCTTTTTTTCTCTTTCTTTTTTTAAAAACTTATTATTTTATTTTAGTAGATATTTTTTTAATTTTCATTTCAAATGCTATCCCGAAACTTCCCTATTACCCCCCACCCCGCCCCTGCTCCCCTACCCACCCACTCCCACTTTGTGGCCCTGGCCTTCCCCTGTGCTGGGACATATAAAGTTTGCAAGACTAAGGGGCCTCTCTTCCCAATGATGGCTGACTAGGCCATCTTCTGCTACATATGCAGCTAGAGACACAAGCTCTGGGGTACTGGTTAGTTCATATTGTTGTTCCACCTACAGGGTTGCAGCCCCCTTCAGTTCCTTGGGTACTTTCTCTAGCTCCTCCACTGGGGGCCCTGTGTTCCATCCAGTAGCTGACTGTGAGCATCCACTTGTGTGTTTGCCAGGCACTGGCCTAGCCTCACAGGAGGCCATGTAGCGGACTCTTACTCCAGAACCATAACCCTAAATAAACTCTTTTTTCTTTAGGTTGCCTTGGTTATGGTACCTTATCACAGCGGCAGAAAAATCATGAACAAAGCTTTGTTTCTGTTAAGTGCTGTAGACCCTATCCATCAGATAAATGTGTTGCTAGATCTGACCTTTGCTAGGCAGTGCTGAGAGCTGAAGATGGGGCTTCCCTATGCTTGGGTATCAGTCTTGGGGAATTCAAAGTCGATTTTACATTTTTCTCCATCAAACCCATTAAGCAAAGACACATCTGATCTAATAAAAGACCAAATGTATTCAATAGAGAATGAGAATTAAGAGCTGGAAGGAGTTTTAATAGACATCATTTGATCCAAACCTGCAGCGTCACAGACGAGGGAAATGGGACCCAACAAAGTCTTGACTTTCTAAAGTCACTTCCCTCCTGAGAATTTGAACCTGAGCTGTGAGCCACGTTTCTCATCTCCTGACCTCATGCTGCTGGCCTTAAAGTCAGCGGAGGAAATAGCTGAATATTTTCCTGCAGAAACTGAGAAGTCACATGGCTGGCTTCACACAAAACAACAGAGGCCAACAACACAAATAACTGTAAAACAATCCACCCTGACCCCCCCGGGAGGGCAGAGTTGGTGCTGGAGGAGCTGACAGAATTTTTGTTTTATTTTTTGATGTTCACCAGCAAATTCTCAAGTGTAGTCTATATGGAGAGCAACAGTTTAAGGAGCTGTGAGGGAGTGGCTGAGATCACTGTTAGGCTCTGGGGTTTCTCTTTAGTTGGAGGGGGGGTGGGAGGTATGCCCCTCTGGGCAAAATGCTTTCTTGATGGTTTTAATCATGCATCTTAAAGTCAAATAGAGTACCTGACATGTTCGTCTCCCAAGTCTCTTCCATGGTTATAATTTTTAAAATTTAATTGCAGATTATGACTTGGAATTAAGTTAGTTCTTATTTATATGTCTGTATTATATCTCAATTTGAGTACCAGACTTAATGAGATTTCAAGAATAACGTTTATTCTGTCTTCGAAATAGGTTTACTCTTTGATTTAATTATGTCATCAGAAAGTTAGTTGGCTCTGCCTAAATATATTCCTATAATTAGAAAATAAAATAAAATAAAAGCAAACCAGCGTCTTCAAACTAGGAGAGCAAACTCTAAACACAGCAGAAAACACCCGTTTCTTTCACCCACTCGGCTCCACTGCAGCTATTTTGGTTCATTCAGGCAGCCAAAGGGCAGTGCTATGAGCTGAGGAAGTTACAAACGACAGACACTTGCTTCTCAAAAGTCTGGAGGTCAGGAAGTCGGAGATCAAGTGTCTGGTGAGGGCTCTTGCAGCATCTTCACCCAGTGGAAACGAGACGGAGCCCTCTGAGGTACCTTTTAAAAGGATGCAAAAGTCATTCATGACAACCCCACTCTCCTGACCTTCCGGAGCTCTGCCGTCTCACGTCTCACACCGCAGTGTCCTATTGGGGGTTAGAATTTCAGCATGCATTTGTGGAGTGGGGAGAGATTCAAACATTCAGTGTACAACATTATCTCAGTTGTGTGCGCGTATGCATGGTGTGAGCGCTCTCACGCACATTCGCACACACAAACAACACACACTCGTGGAGGAAAGAGGGCAACCTTAAGTACTGTTTCTCAGGTGCTACACAAACACCTTGGTTTTTGAGACAAGCGCTCTCACCGGTCCGGAGTTTGCTGATTAGGCTAGATTGCCAGGCAAATGAGCTCCGGCGCTTGGCGTGTCTCTATTTTCCCATCACTCAGATGACAACGTCCACAGCTGATGATGTCTGGCGTTTTTTCAAAAGGAGAGTTATGGGGATCAACTCGGGTTTTCACGTTTGCAGAGTAAGCACTTTGTCAACTTGACTCCTTAATGGCTCTTCTTGCCTTGTAGGTGGAGAATGAGTTGGGGTTTTGGGAGTGGGGGTGGGGCTAAGGTAATGATGATGATTGGCTTCTTCGTCTGGGACTGCCTCAAGTATGTAAGGAATGAACAACCTCGAGCAGCGACAGCACCTGGGTCTCTTGCAGCTCACACTCAGCTTCTGGTTGATGGCCCATATTTCAGATTGTAACCTGCTGCCTCATTAATTTCCATAGTTTACATGACTTTATTAGTCTATCACACAGGAAAGTCAGGGCCAAAGCAGTTATCCACGAGCAGCCACAGTGTAGAAATAAACAACCGCATGTTAAGTGTAAGTGTTTGTAGAGCTGGCTTCATTAGTTTCTAGGTTAATTGCATGTCTCACAATTAAGTCTAATTGACTTGTTTCAGGCAAAGCCAACCTGTGAGCTCGGCTGTAAATCTGTCCTGTTCAAAATTCCATAAGCCTGTGGCTTGGGCAAGTGCCCCCCTCCCAAGTGACAATTTGTGAGGTTGAGGACAGATCCAACAATCCATTGGTGATATATGAAAGTGCAGCATGAAAGGTTTGGAAGTGTGTCACAGGAATAGCGTTCATCAATGAGCCTTAAGTGTGTCACAGGAATAATGTTCATCAGTGAGTCTTAAGATCCTGCTGATGGCAGGTGTTATTTAAAGAAAACAAGATGGGGTTTGTAATGAAGTAAATGACTGAATAAAACCAGAATGCAGAGACAGACACTCTGCCCACTCTGGTTTAATCAGAGTCTGCTGGGACTAAAGTAGTTGGAGAAGAGAGAGATCTTAGAGTCCTTTAGGATTCTAGCCATTAGCCAGAAGCCCTATAAAATGGGAATCTTCTAACATACATACATACATACACACACATGTATGCACACACACATGCACACACATGTATATGTATGTATATATATGTATATATGTGTGTATATATATATATTTTTTTTCTAATGTGTGGATGCTAACGCTGCCTTATGTGAGAAGGGAGGCCAGGGTCTGACATGGAGTGTCTTCCTCTATTTCGTTCCACCTTATTCTCTGAAAGAGGATCTCCCCAGAACTCTGAGTTTGCTGTTTTGACTATGCTCACACAGCACTCTCTTTACCAAGTGAGCTACCTCCCCAGCACACCTACTTGTAAGATGTTGAAAACACATTTTACACAAGCTTTCTTTCCACGGGTGTGTCAGAGTTATTTTGCTTGTTTGCTATGAACTGGTGGAGTGTCCCGGTTTGCTTTCGTCAACCCCACATAAGTTCAGACAAATCTGGGAAGAGGAAATCTTAACTGAGAATGAACCTTTGTAAGATTGACCTATAGTATTGGTGAGGGAGAGCTCCCCTCCCTTCCCCTTTGTCCTTGTCACTGGCAGCAAGAGAGCTGGCTCTTACAGGGTCATGAGCTCAAGAGAACATGCTCTGCCCCTCACCCGCTCTACAGCACGCAGGAGAGCTGGCCTTGCCTCTTATTGGCTGTGTGTGGAGTCGGTGAGGGACAGATACCCTCCCTTCCCCTTTGCCCTTTCACAGGCATGGGCAGGAGAGCTCATGGGGGAGCTCCCATGGGGTCATGAGAGTAGGAGAGCTGAAGGGGAGCCCCTATACCTCACCTGGGCAGCACAGTAGTAGAGCTGACTGTGATGCTGGGGGAGTGAATGAGGTGGCCCTAAGGGTGTGACTGTGAGAGAGACCACCTTGAAACTTGTCTGCCATGCTGCAGTGTGGAGGAGGGAGAGGCACATTCCCCGAGTCTCACCCCTCACCACTTACAGCAGGTGGGAAAGCTGGCCCTGGCGTCATGAGAGAAGAGATGGCCCTGACACTCATCTGGGGCAGCACCCGAGAGAGAAGGCTCTGCCTCTTGCCTGGGCAGTAGAGTCGGCCTGGATGTGGTAGTCACCCTGCGGTTGTGAGTGCAGAAGAGCAGGTCCTGCCTCTTGTCTGATGGGCAGTGGTGCAGGTGAGGGAGAGATGCCCTCCTCCCTTCTCTTGTCCCTCGACACCTATGGCAGGTGGGAGAGCTGGTCCCAGGGTCATGAGAATGGGGGAACTGGCCATGTCCCTCAGCAGCTGCAATACTCAGAGAGTGGGCCATGCACCTTGCCTAAGCAGTCGGGGAGAGCGGGCCCTGATTGCAGGGGTTGCCGGTGAGCCAGTAGGTTGACCAACTCAGACACCTCTCAGGCCCAGATCTAAGGCTTTGGATTTGCCCACCCCAACATCTGCCCCATGGATGAACTGCTGAAGTGCATGATGGGGCCAGTCCTGCAGATCCACAGCTGCAGGAACTCCATGACACAGCACAACCGTGGGATGTCTAAAAGGAGTCCAGGTGAGGTTTCAGTATTGATGGATTGGTGGAAGCCAGAGGCCTTGTACCAGACTAATGGTCATTGCAGTGAACATTCGAGGCAGAGAGATACAGACAGAGGGGTATAATGTGGGCTGCACTGTGTGTGACATATTACAGATTCTACAGCGAAAAATTTTCTCTGCTGTGGGGGAGATTGTAAGGTAGCAGGTGGGTATGGGGGGGAGGAAGATGGATGGCATTGGGGTGCATGATTTGAAATTCACAAAGAACAAATTAAAAGGTTAAAAAAAAAACCAGATTGGCCTATAGGCCAGTCTGTGGGAGACTTTCTTAACTAATGATTTATGTAGGAGAGCTCACCTCACTGTGGATAGAGGCACCCCTGGGAAGGTGGTCCTGAGATGTATAAGAAACCAGAGTGAGCAAGCCATGAGGAGTATATCCATAAGTAGTGTTCCTTCATGACCTCTTGTGATAGTTTGTATATGCTTGGCCCAGGGAGTGGCACTATTAGAAGGTGTGGCCCTGTTGGACTAGGTGTATCACTGTGGGCATGGGCTTTAAGACCCTACTCCTAGCTGCCTGGAAGTGAGGATTCTGCTAGCAGCCTTCATATGAAGATGTAGAACTCTCAGCTCCTCCTGCCCCATGCCTGCCTGGACGCTGCCATGCTCCCTCCTTGATGATAATGGACTGAATCTCTGAACCTGTAAGCCAGCCCCATTAAATGATGCCCTTTATAAGACTTGACTTGGTCATGGTGTCTGTTCACAGCAATCAAACCCTAACTAAGATACCTCTGTTTCAGTTTCTGCCTCCAGGTTTCTTCCTTGAGTTCCTGCCCTGACTTCCTTGAGCAATTGGATGTAGCCTGAGAATCTGAAGAGAGAACAAACCCTTTCTTTCCCAAGTTGCTTTTGGCCATGGTGTTTGTCACAGCTGTAGAAACTGAACCAAGACATGGAGGTGGGGGAGGGAATTTTACTGAGAGAGAGAGAGAGAGAGAGAGAGAGAGAGAGAGAGAGAGAGCTTAGATGATTTGTTAACTTCACTTTCAATAGCGTAGCAGTACTCAGGTTATGAGCACAGGTTAGACCCCACTGGCTAACCAGCACACTGACTTTGTTGATGCTGGAAGAAGGTCAGGAAATCCATCCCGAGGGCTGGGGAGGTGAAGGCAGAGAAGGAAGCCGATGTTACCTGGGGTAGAATGAACCAGAGCAACTCTGGAGGAGCCAAGTACAGAGACCGAAGAGAGGCAAAAGTGCTCGCCACACGAGCATGAGGATGTGAGTTCGAATCCTCAGAACTCAGGGTGAGCATTTGGAATCCCAGGGCTCACACAAGGAAATGGGAAGCAGAGGGCAAAGAAGCCAGCAAAGCCTGGTGCACTCGGTGGGGGGAAATAACAAAGAAACCCAGTCCTGAAGAGGTAAAGGTGAGGCTCTCCCCTGACTCCATAATCACACTGTGGTTATGACAGCACACACATGCACACACAGATACACACAGATACACACACACCCATGCACGCACGCAGGTGCACACTCATGATGCACTCACACACACAAGCATGTATGCATGCACATACTTACACACATGGACACAAGTATGCACGAACGCACTCACACTTATGCAAGCTTGCACACATGCACACACTCATTCACACACAGGCATGATGCAAACACACACAAGCATGAATGCATGCATGTACTCATTCATACACACACACACACACACACACAAAACATGCACTTATACTTTAAAAAGTGAAGCTAAATTACTCTTTATTTTGTTACTCCGTTCACAAAGCCTCCTGGAGACTTGTCTGCATAGACTGTCCACACAGTGTTTATTGCACCTGCTGCATGCACCAAGCACAGGATTAAGACACTGAAGAGAAAGGAGGAACAAAACAAATGCTTGTTAACTTGCAACTTCCAGGAGCTTGCTTTCCTGCAGAGAGAAGGCTTTAGAGAGCCCTGAGGGGCTTGCAGCTGGTTGCAGAGCTCAGATCACATTGACAATGTCCGGCTGCAGTCAAAGGAGCTACTGATGAAGTTAACTCAACAGCACCAGCCCAGGGAATCCAGCCAGGAATGTGAGGCTGGGAGACTTAACTGTACCATCTAGTTAAGAGAGCCTTATTTCATAGTTAGCAAGGCCAGTTTGTTTTGCTCAGGACCAAGGAAATTAAGACGTAAGTATGTAGAGAGCTCCCCCTACTGGGCACATGCCATTGTTACATAGTAAAGCCAGGTAGAAATTAGCAGTCACTCCATTAACTTTTAAAAATTTATGGTGTTATAGATGCTCACTGTACTGGCTAATTTTGTGTCAACTTGACACAGCTGGAGTTATCACAGAGAAAGGAGCTTTAGTTGAGGAAATGCCT
>NC_034597.1:59096802-59100048 GCF_900095145.1 Mus pahari
TCTCTCTCTCTCTCTCTCTCTCTCTCTCTCTCTCTCTCTCTCTCTCTCTCTCTCTCCAGTCACCCTTCCCTGGCTGTGTACCCTGGTCCTCTCTTAAGCAATAAATTTGTTAAGAGCAGACACTGACTCTAATGGAGAGACAGATGTGTAGACAGGAGCTTCCTAGACCACTTTGCATTAGAAATACTTCTATTTTGGCTCTTTTACTTTCATTAGAGGGCAGGGATAGTATTTCATTTGCTATTTGGTCTTAAACACTTAACACAGTGCCTAATGCATGCTGTGATAGAAATTTATAGACTAAGATATTCAAGGGTTTGGGGAGAGAGATCAGTTGGCAAAGTGCTTGCTACATAAGGATGGGAGTTCAATTCCCAGCAACAGTATAAAAATCCAGCTCTGAGGAGTGGCATTGGAGCTTGAGGTCCAGTCTTGGTACTCATGCGCACATATGTGCTTGTATACCTGCACATACACACACCTGCCCCTACACATACTATACAACTGCACAGACAGATACACATGCACCTGCACATACACGTGTACCTGGACATGAATGAACACAAATATCTATATCCTTTATATATACACATACAAAGATACTAGTTTTTTCATATTCATAATTTCTTAAAATTTCAATGTCAGGGGCTGGAGAGATGGCTCAGTGATGAGCACTAGCTGCCCTCCCAGAGGTCCTGAGTTCAATTCCTAGCACCCACATGGAGACTCACAACTGTACACCATGGGATCTGATACCCCCTTCTTGTGTGCAGGCATATATGCAGAGTAAACACCCACGTATGCAAATAAATAAATAAATCTTTTTTTTTTTTCGAGACAGGGTTTCTCTGTATAGCTCTGGCTGTCCTGGAGCTCACTTTGTAGACCAGGCTGGCCTCAAACTCAGAAATCCGCCTGCCTCTACCTTCCATGTGCTGGGATTAAAGGCGTACACCACCATGCCCAGCATAAATCTTAAAATAAAAATGCCAAACATGGTCACATAGAGAACAATGAAGTAGATCATGTTTTCTATGGTAAAGGCAGTTACTGCTCAAATAAACTATTCCTTGAGGAGTAAAAATTTTATGAAAAAAATAATTTTATATTTATATGTTATGGTAAATTTAAAAAAGGAATCTGTTCAAAATGTGATCCAATCTGTGCAGTGTAGGTAAAACACAGAAACAGCATTGAGAGGAAGCACTAAGGAATGTTAACAGAGGATCTGTGATTTCCTGTGCATCCATTTCCCCCCCTACAATGAGGACATACTATGTCTGCAGTCAGAAAAATATCTATAATTAAACCCCATGATATAAAAACTCCATTTCCATTTTAAAGCCCTTAGGATTCCCAGTGATACGCAGGATAGAAGATAAGTCACATTGTTTGCTGATTATACCAGGCTCAGAAAATCGCCATTTAGTTTCCTTTTTCTTTAAGCTGCTTCCCCCCCCCCAATTGTCTACTCCAACCATAATTAATTTATTCTTTTAAAAAACTTTTTATTAAAACATAGTTATTTCTAGAAATTTTGGAAAATTCTAGAAAGAATAAGAAAAGTTGATCTGGGAGGAGGAAAATTTGGCAGAATGCTATAGACCTTCAGTGGGTAGATAATGCTGCTCCTAGAGCAAAATTCCCAGGGCCAGGTACATGAGTCTTTCATTTCAGTTGTTGATCATGGTGGCTCCAGAGCTCCCCTAAACAATATAGGCCCTTGTTATTCATCTTGGTCACCTACCAGAAGTAGAGACCACACATCTCAGCTGCAAGATACAGAGAAAGCAAGCTGGAGCTGAGTTGGGAGCCTTCTCCTTGTTTTCAGAGCGCTGGCAGTGGCAATGTAAGCAGCCGGGGGCGCAAAGGCACCTGTGGTCTTAGCCAGTGGTGAACCTGACAAATGGCAAAACCAACCTGTCAGGCAAACGTGCCACCTGGGTAATAGTGGCATGACAGTTATGGTGCAACCACCCACCCTCTGCTTGTGTTTGAGGAATATTTCATAGCAGAGAATCCATTCCTGGTACCACAAGCTAGGTTGAACCTGTGCTTGAAGAGGTCTCAGGTTCAAGAGGGGAATGCACTACCCTCATTTAACTACAATGGTATGGCATCAAAATGCCTATAGATATTTGTGTTTGTACTCATAACAAAAGCTGCTCTCAGGCTTTGTCAGAGAACCCTCTTTACCATGTACAGTTGTGAATGCAGGGACTCGTGGATCCTCAAGTGATGATTGAGGGCCCAGTCCTAGACAACACATTTATACCCCACCCCCAAGGCTTAGAAAACATTGTAGAAGATGAGATAGGAGCCAGAAGTCAGGGACCAGGGTTGTGAAATGCCATTCTCTAGGCACACGATCTCATAGCAGTTGTATTTACTCTCATAGGACCCACAGAGATTAGCTCTGCCATTAATCAGATAAGGATGGCTCATGGGGCCCTACCTCTTACTCCTGAACCATTGGCTACCAAAAGGTTCCAGAAGAAGGGGAGTCATTGTCTCAAGTTGTCCAACAACCACCGAGCTCATCCCACTCCAATGGATAGCTCCAAACATGCAGTCACACAGATAGAACTGGTTAAACTCAGTGGGTCATAGAACAGATTTATAGGCAGGAATGTAAGAAAGAGACTTTTAGGGAAGCTCATCACACCAAAGGTGAGAGGGATCTAAAGAGGATAGGGGGGATGACAGTATTCAGCATACATTATATATTGTCCAAGAATGAATTTACCTTTTTAAAAAAAAGCCCTTATAGGTCTCTTCTAAAGATTCAAGGCAACCCCTTAACTTTGAGCCCTAAAAAATAAGTTATGCATTTTCAAAATAGAGTGGCATAGAGTAAACGTTTCCATTCCTAAAAGGAGGGAGGAGAGCAAATCAAGGAAAGCTCTGACCAAAGCTGGGAAGCACAGAGTCCATGGCCAGCATCTGGGGCTCCTTCTGGCATCATCTGGGTTCCAGTCGGCTGGGGTGGACCCAGCCCTCCAGTTCCACTGCCAGCAGCACATGGGGCCTCTCTCTGGGCGTAGTACTATTTGTTTCTATTCTTTCAAGTAAAACAGGCCAAATGTTACCTCTTAGAGCAGTACATGGGTCAGAAGTCTTTTATGGGTTGTATTTTAGATATTGTTGGCTTAAGAGTAATCATTCCTCACAAGAGGCCGCTATATCAGGGTCCCTTCAACAGAATCTTGCTGACATGTGCATTAGTATCTGGGTTTGGTGGCTGAT
>NC_034597.1:59100588-59102964 GCF_900095145.1 Mus pahari
ATAGGGAACTTTCGGGATAGCATTTGAAATGTAAATAAAGAAAATATCTAATAAAAAAAAGAGTAATCAATCCTTTCCGCCTAGAACTGAAAGGATTAAGTGAGAGAGGAGAGGAACTGTACACGGTCAGTGCTCAACACCACCATTATTAGGTGTGTATTTTGATACTTGAAGGTTCTCAAAAGTCTTGGTAGGGTTCTTTATATGAGCTGAGCTTGCAATGTCTGCCTCAGCCACACTGGACTATGTCACTCTATCCTGTACACTCAGTTGTCCTGCGAAGAGGCAGACTTTGCAGCTCAGGCTTCCTGTCAGCTTCTTGTCTCACCCCTTGCCACATCTTGATGATTGTTGTGATGTAGAGGTTCCCTGCAATATACCAGCTTTTCTATGAGCTGGAGATCAGGGACTTTGGGGGAGGCTGGTAGCTAGTGAGAAATGGGCTTGTGGGAAGAGATGGAAAAGGGTAGGGTGGACCTCAAATGAAGAGGAGGAACTAAGTTCAGCATAGACTTTTGTACAGTTTTCCTGTAGGGAGGAGGAGAAGAAGGAAAAGGAGGAAGAGGAGGGAGAGGAGGAGAGGAAGAGCAGGAAGAGGAGGAGGGAGGAGAGGAGGAGAAGAAGAGAAGGACAAGAAGGAGAAGGAGGAGGAAGAAGGAGGGAGAAGGAGAGAGGAGGAGGGAGGAGGAGGGAGGAGGAGGGTTCCGAGAAGGACATCCTGAGCTAATGCCGAGCCTGATGATAAACCAGAGAGCAGCAATGAATCACAGGCAGCCTCCAGCCAGAGTCTGACATAGGACACCCTCCCTTTTCACATTTCATGTTCGTGTTTAAAGCTCCCATCCTAAAGACTCATAAAACAACAGTCCCCACTAGTAATGATTTCCTGCAGGTCGCCTGGAAGCATTAGAAGAAGTGTTTCCTTTTAATAGGCTATTCTGGGAAGATAAAATCAATAACTTCTAGGCAGATATCTTGCAGATGCAAATTTATACCCTTCTCATATTCCTGCTTACCATCTTGTCTTCTATAAAAACAAAAAATAAAAAATAAAGTAGTTACACAGGACTGTTGCCTTTGCTGAAAGAGATACAGCCTGGCACATCTCAATATGCATACAATGAGAGAAGTGGTCATGATAATAGATATTTTTTTTATAACAATAGATATTATCTGGAAGCTTTTTACACTACTGTAGTAGTATCTGGCTGCCTCTGGCTATTTCAGCTGAATTCTATCATGTGATTTAAAAATGCCATTGCTAATATAATTGTTCTCTTTAAGACCTTGACAAATTAAGCTAGGACCTAATGTGGATAGCTTTAGGTCTTATAGACGCTTGACTAATGGGTCTGTGATAAAGATACATGCTAGTTAAAGGATCCAGGGATGCAGATAGCATCACAAGGCACATTTTCTGAGACTGCTGCTCTTCTATCCAGTTATCAGCTGTTTCAGATCATTAAATTCACTGGTGGACACTCATCATCCACAGCCTGTATTTAAGGTTTCCTCTTCTCTCTATTTTTGAATCCATTTTTCTGGTGATTATTCATCTACGTTCCTCCGGTGAAATGGGCAAGACTTCAGAAGATACAAATCAGAGAATCATGTGTAAAACAAAGGCTCCTCTGGGTTTCTAATGCCAATATATCCCATCACTCCTCCTTGGGATCACACAGTGAAGTCCGTGGCCAAGCCGTGTGCCCTTAGCCTCCTCATCTTCTGCTTGGACATGGTCATAGGCATTGCACTAGCTTAATTTTTGTTGTCAACTTGACACGTACTGGAGTCACCTGGGACAAGGGAACCTCATTTGAAGAATTGGCCCAGTCAAATTGGTCTGTGTCTGTCTGTGGGAGGACTGTCTTTGTTTTTCACTGAGACAGGGGAGCTCTATCCCACTGTGGGCAGAACTATTCCTTAGGCTGGGGGGTCTTGTGCTGTGTTAAAAAGCTAGCTAAGAGTGAAGTGGGCTACACCATGCCTCCATGGTCTCTGCTTTAGTTCCTGCTTGAGCTCCTGCCCGGACTTCTATCAGTGATAGAATATGACCTGGAAGTGTAAGACAAATAAGTTCCTCCCCAGGAAATGCTGCTTTTGAGAAGTCTTTGTCACAGCTGCAGCTCCATATGGAAGTATTTACTACAGAGAAGCCCACAGCATTGCAGAAATTCGGGATAGGGGAGTTTATGGAAGCCATGTAACCGTGTAATGTAACTAGTGGGATGGAGAGATGTAAAGAAGAGATTGCACTTGTGGAATACTGTACAGATCTGAGAGACCATGTAACAGCTACACATCATGGGATCTGACAAAAAGAAACAAGAATGCCGGGTGTGGTGGCGCACACCTTTAATCCCAGCACTTGGGAGG
>NC_034597.1:59103010-59108328 GCF_900095145.1 Mus pahari
TAAAGCTTGTTTTAAAGCTTATTACAGACCGAGTCCCCTAAGGAAATAGAAGCAGTCATCAATAGTCTCCCAACCCCCCCCCCCAAAAAAAAAAAAAAAACCCAAGAAACAAGAATTACAGCAAATTGTAAAGCACTGAATTCATGTAAACCGAACCTGTGTAGACACATAAAATTACATTTTACAATGACATGTGCATGGGTAAGAAATTACCCAACTAATCTGAATGAGTATTTATAGGAAGGAGGTGTGGTCATGAGGGCAGAGGAAGAAGTAAAAAATAAAAATAAAACACTTCCTATGGGCTGGGGGGCTAAAGCCGATATCTGAAATTTAGGTCTTTGATTGCCCAGGAAAGGATGGAAGTTGTTCATTGAGGACAAACACTACAGGAAAGGCTTGCGTGACATTTATTCTGCTTCTCTTTTATTGTAAGTAAGTACATGACTAACACCATACGTGGATATGCATCTTTGCATAATTTTCATGAGTATGCTCAATCAGGTCTGACCCCCAGCCTCTCTGGAGCAGTGCTTTTCTCTTCCTTGTGGCCCATTTTCTGTTGATTCCATTGTGTCCCCATTGCCCCTGTGTTGGTTCTCCTCAGAGCTCAGGATGGTTGCAAAGAGCACTCCATGCCTTGCTAGATATTGCTCAGAATATGATTTTTACGTGGTATCACCAATCCCGCTCCCTTCTCCCATCATCCCACCCCCATCTCTGGTTCTCTGGTGCTAAGGAATGAAACCTAGGGTCTCTTTCAAGATAGAAAACCATATTCTACCACTGAACTTAATCCCAGCCTTGTGAGAGGGGCTCACCTCTTTTATACAGTCTGCAGGAGGTTCTGTTACTGAATACATCCCTCACGGAATGGGGCTGGCTCCTTGATTTTCTGGAGAGCTGGTGTTTCCTAGTGAGCAGTGTACCATTGGTGCTGTGTGGTTCTGGACGGAGGCGCCTTCTAGGGAGAGAATAGATGAATGGCATGCTGCCTGCCTGTGCAGAGATTTTCTTAGACTCTATTTTATTTCCCACAGTTAAGTAAAATGCTACTCCTGGCAGGAGCCCTTCCTGAATTTAGTGTTTAGCGTGTTTTGCTATTCATCTCTTAAATTGCTCTGACTCAGTTTACCTCTTGCAAAATGTATAACGCTGCTGCTTTCTAGGCTGTGGCTGCTGGCAGGGGATGGTATTAGTGAGGAAGTCCTGGGCCTCTTAAGAGCCGACTTTTAGTTTATCCAGCTACTGGCCTAGTTTCCCCTTTGCTGTTGTGAAAACATAACCTGATAAGATTCAACCTAAGGGAGAAAGCGTTTATTTGGCTCAGAATTCCAGAAGTCAAGGCAGCTAGCTGTGTCACATCCAAGAGCAGAGAGAGAATAAGTGTGTCCACCCCAACACTCAGTTAACTTTCCCTACTCTTACATAGTCCATGGCCCCAAAGTAGAAAATGGGGACGCCCACTTTTAGGTGGGGCCTTCCCATATCAACTAAGGCAATCAAGACGATCCCCCCCAAGACATCTCCATAATCAACCTGACCAAGACGATTCCTTACAGAGACTCCGAAGTGGTTCTAGCTCATGTTAAGTAGACAATTAAAACTCTCATAGTACTTAATCCCTGAGCATAGATCTCAAGAAAGATAGAGATTGGTCGGTCAGGGGAAGAACAGTAACTGTGTGTCAAGTTGTTAGTTGGTCTATTAAGCCGAGTGTAGTTATCAAGACCATTGGAAGATATGAAGCCTAAGATGACCTTGAGTGAGGTAAGGTAGCCCTCATGCTCACAGTCAGAGGTCCTGCCCTGAGCCAAGGCACACTTGGCTTTTCCTAACATAACCTCACCAGCTCCATCTGCAGAGAGATGCCTTGGATCACAATACAGAAGGCACAATACCTGAGTCATTTTCCTGCCCACTCTTGTGCCACCACGCGTTTGTGATTGTCTTTCTCAGTTCCCAGGGAAAGGGGATCATTCCCGTGGGAGGTGGCGATTTGTTCCTGCTTCAGGAAGTAGCACCATAGTTCTGTCTCCCAAATTGGCAAATGAAACAGATGTTATCAACTGCATCTCTAGGGAAGACTCCTTATAGGTGTTACAGGAGCTCGCTGACACTGGCTATTATTGTTTCTCACCTAGATTGACATGTGGGTACACACACACACACACACACACACACACACACACACACACACGACTAGACTGCATGACTCTACTAGGGAGGTAATGGCTTGTGTTCTGGATGAACTTCAGCAAAGAGGTCATTGGCGTAATGTAATAACAGCTGTCCTAGTGGTGATACAGTGCTGTATTTTCGTTTCAGTGGCTGCAATAAAATATCCCAACAAAAAAAACAACTTGGAGGAGAAAAGATTTATAATGCAGGTTGTAGTTCATCATTACAGGGGAGCCCAAGGCAGCAATTTTAAACAACTAGTGATACCACATTCACAAGAACAAAGAGAAATGAATGGATAAACCCTCTTCTGGCCATTTGTGCTCAGCTTGATCTTGTTAGTCCTCTTTTCTGCCTAGGAAATGATGCTTGCTCACAGTACACTGGCTCTTCCCCTATCAATGAACTGAAGATCATCTCTCCCAGACATGCCCATGGAGACTCTCTTCCAAGGTGATTCTAGCTTGGACCAAGCTCACAATTAAACTAGACATCACATAAGGGAAGAGGACAGCTGCAGGTATATCTGCCCTACTCTTTCAGAGATCACCCCAGAGCCCTGGCTTCCTGCATCAACAGTCTCCCTAATATTAGCATCCCCTATCAGAGTGGATCATGTAGGGAACTCATTCTACATATCATCCACAGTGGACATCAGGTCTCACTCCTCATGGTATATCGTCTACATCCTACGAGTTTAGAAGGACACAAAGCAGACTTCGTGCACCCACCATTACAGAGAGTAGCTTCCCTATCCTAAAGTCCCTCCAGCTTCACCTTTCCACGACCCTCAACCACTCCCAGCAGCCACTGCATTCTCATCTGTCATCACTGCCTTTCTTTCTCTAGAATCTCACCTAGTTGGGAGCAGACAGTGTATAGCCTCACATTGGGGATCAGACAGTGTATAGCCTCACATTGGCCTCCTTCACTTGGGCTTCCTCCATCCTGTTTCATTTCTATTTAGTGCTGGATGATATTCCACATTCTAGATGCACCACAGTATGTTTATTACCTTACTGAAAGATATATTGGCTACTTTGAAGTCTTGGCAGTTAGGAAGAAAAATTTAAGCACCGTGTGTTGGTATTTGTTTGGATATATTTTCAACTTTTTAGTGTAAATACCAAAAAAAGCACTATTGCTGATACTGTGGTGAAAATCTGTTTTTTGTGAAGAGAAACTCCCTCCCCCTAAAACCAATCCAAACAGTCTTCCAGAGTGACTGTACTGTTTTGTATCCTCACTAGCAACAGAGAGGGTTCCTGTCATTTTCTAGGTGTCGCCAGCATCTGGTGCTGCTGCTGTTTTGTGACTTTGCTACAAGGGTAAGTGTGTGGTATATCTCACTGTCTAGAACATATTTCTTTGATTCATAAGATGTAGAGCATGGCTTTATTTGTGCTAGGGTCTGAATGTTTGTGTTTTCCCAAATTCCAGCTATTAACGATCTAATCACCAATGTGGTGGGCATCAGAGACTGTGCCTTTAGCAGGTTCTAAGAGCACCTTTAGAGGTGATAGGAGGGGGCAAGAGGGTTCTGACCTCTTGAATGTTATTAGTGACTTTAAAATAGCCTCAGGAGTGCTCACCTGAGCCCCATACCATGTGACAAAGAAGATCCCCTCACCCATGAGCCAGAGAGCAGGCAGTTAGTGCATTGCCTCCGTGCCTCCAGAACTGAAAAGTGTCAAGAAACGTTAATCCACATCTCGAAGATGATACGAGTGGTTTTATCCTGGAGCCAAATGGAGGAGACCAGAGCTTGAGAACATGGATGGGTGTTACCCCCACAAACTATGTTCCAACATGGTAACAGTCCCATGAGTATAAAGCAAGATACTTCCCAAATACACTGATAAGTAGCTCAGGTCGGCAGCTTACAGCAGGGCTAAGAGGACCCACATACTATCTGATGACATTCTTAGCCTTTGGAGTAGTGTAAGTTGGGAGTCTGTTTAGGAATTCCAAACTTCTTTACTTAATACTCACAAGGATGCTAAGTCACACAGAGATGAGGAATAAATCCGACAAAGCGTGACAACCTACTTATCTGCGAGTAGTAAATCCTCGGGGTTACTGTGACATAGTGTATTTTTTCCTCCTCCTGCATCTGCTCCATTGCGTGCAGAATGGCAGATGGATGCACATGAGTCACTTTGACATTTTCTCCAGTGGCCTTTTTTGGGAACAGTTCCCTCTCTCCCTGGTGCTGACTCCCTGTACAGAGGGAACCTCACTGTCCCCCAGAGTGTCCTGTATCCATTATACAAATCCCATGGTAAGGACATATGACACTTCTGAAACAGGAAGCAAGGACTCACAGTTACAGGCCCGTTATTTCCTCTTGGACACTTAATAGGATGCTAATGGATTGCTTCTTTGTTCAGGCTACAGTGAGCTTCACTTTGCGTTTCTTGAGGTCACAGGCGATGGAGGTTGTACAGGGAAAGGGAAAGGGAGACTGTTAAGAAATATGGTTAAACCCACAAGCGGATAAAGGAGGCATAATAGGGAACCCAGAGAGAAAACACACAGGCAGGTTGTTTGCACATCATTTCTGTAGGAAACTCAGTCTTCCCTGGGTTGGAATTCTAAGGTTCTTAATTCCTTCACAAACCCATCTTCCAGCTTCCGAGGAGTGGCCCTGAGTTTTATCCAGCTTCTAAAACCTGCTGACTACGGGATGAAGATAATGTATGCACGTTGGATGCCTTGCCTTTTTAATGTGCCAATTGTAGTCATTAAGTGCTGTAGGAAGAAGATGAACGTGCAGTTTAGGGAGAAGCTCCCGTCTAACTACCAGCTTAATTAATGCAGGGAGGGGTGTTATGCAGCGGTAAAGTGATTTATTCCTTCCTAACTTCAGTAATGTGTTTTGCAGCTCTCTTCTCTCCGAGCTCAGGAGATTCAAGGGTAAGTGGGTGGGGCAGGGATAGGGCGAGTCCACTGTCACCTCAGCATTCAGAGGGCTCAGATGGACCCTCTGTCCCAGACCTTCTGCCTTAGTTTCTATTTCTTTTTTTATTTATTTATTTATTTTTATTTTTTTGTTTTTTTTGAGACAGGGTTTCTCTGTATAGCCCTGGCTGTCCTGGAACTCACTTTGTAGACCAGGCTGGCCTCGAACTCAGAAA
>NC_034597.1:59108679-59123791 GCF_900095145.1 Mus pahari
CCTCCCTCCCTTCCTTCCTTCCTTCCTTTCCTTCCTCCCTCCTTACCTCCCTCTGTCCTTCTCTCCCTTCTTTCTTCCTTCCTTCCCTCTCTCCCTTCATCCCTTTCTTTGCTCTCCTTCCCTCCCAGTCTTTCTATAAAAGGTCACATGGACCTCAGCTTGTAGATGGGGACAACCCTGAATTCCTGACTCCATTTTTCAAGTGCTGGGATCGGGTTGTGATGCCGAGTTGCTAGGGGTGGAACTCAGAGCTTTGTGTGTGTGTGTGTGGGGAGGGGGCATATGGTATTTGTACAAACATATGTACACATATGCAGAGGCCAGAGGAGAATGCTTTTACCTTTATCCCCTTCACTTTGCTTATTTGTTCCAGGCAAAGTCTCCCACTGACACGAAGCTCACGGGCAGGCTAGGCAGGCTGATCAGTGAGCTCCTGGGCTCTCTTGTCTCTGCTGGCTCCCTTCTACCAGAAATGCTGGGGTCATAGGCACACATAGCCATGCCTATATCTTTTTGCACATGGGTACTAGGGATTTAGACTTAGCTCTGCTGGGCTTTCCCAGCCAGTGCTCCTACCTAGCGAACCATCTACCCAGCCTACCAAGCCCCCCTCATTTCTTGATGTCTTTCTGGACTGTCAGAGCCCACCTTGGTGCTGTGACACATCTAGAAATTATCTTGATGAGATGCTGAAAGGACGTGGGCTCCTGTTGGATAAGGAGATGCTATCACATAGGTGCCATTAAAAACTTTCAAATCAGAATATAAGCCAGGAGGAAAGGTTCTGAAGCAATTATCACTTAATGATGGCCACTGCTATGCTTGATCTTGTTCTCTTTTGGTCTCTAATTATCTTACATTCCTCATATGCCCCCTTCTGTGTGTCTAGACATGTGCTAACACCTATTTCTTTACCTTTTATAATTAGAATCTCTACTGCACCCCCCCCCCCAACAAGCTCATGATTTTTTTTCTTTTTTCTTTTTAACTTTTTATTGGTTCTTTGTAAATTTCACCGTGTGTGCCCCAATCCCACTCACCTCCCCTTCCCCTCGTACCTGCCTTCCAGACTTTCACCCTTGCAACCTCCTCCACAACAGATGCAAATGTTCATTGCAATGATTTGTTGGTCTGATTCTAGGCCCCTGGCTTCTGCTGCACCATCAATACTGGAACCTTACTGGGACCCCTCTCAGATATCCTGTTGTTGCCCTGGGTCATGGAGGTTCTGTAGCTTTGGATCTGGAGAATCCTTCATGCATCCTGGAAGTTTACCAATGGAGTAGGTGTAGACTGAGGGAGGAGCGGAGGGAGTCTCTCCCTGTTCTACACCACTGCCCATCAGACAAGAGGCAGGGCCAGCTCTCCTGCCTTCTGACATGGGAAGGTGTGAGGGCATCTCTCCCTTGCTCACACTGCCGTGTGGCAGACAAGTTCTTCCATGCTCACCCTCCTGAGGCTGGCTCACCCACATCTCCTCCATCAAGATTGAGGCGCAGTGCCTGCTCATCTGAGTGCTACAGCAGGGGAGGGGCAGGGACAGCTCTCCTGCTCTCATGAGAGAGGAGCGTATCTCTCCCTTGTCCATACCACTGCGTGGGAGATGAATGGAAGGGCCAGCTCTTCCACACTCCTATCCTTGGGGCCGGTTCACCCGTAACTCCTGCAATGTTATAGGGCCCATCCTCTCAAGTATTGCAGCTGACTAAGGGTAGGGTTAGCTCCCCTGCTCTCCTGCTTCCAGGGCCAGCTCTCCCACAATGCCAAGGGGTGAGGTGGGGCCAGTTCTGCACAGCTTTCAAATATCAACATGTCCCTGGGCAGTAGCCCAGACCAGGGATGTCCACCAGGCCTTTGGTGATAACGGATCCTTACTGCTGCAGGTACAC
Source organism: Mus pahari (assembly GCF_900095145.1). Taxonomy (NCBI): domain Eukaryota; kingdom Metazoa; phylum Chordata; class Mammalia; order Rodentia; family Muridae; genus Mus; species Mus pahari. Next base: position 59,110,569 of record NC_034597.1, read on the forward strand.
TGACTCAGAGGTGGCTCCTGTGGAAGCACAGGCCAGGACCCCACCATGGTCCCAATTGGCATCAGCTGTTCCCCATTACCCTTGATCTTCCAGTTCTGCCTCTCTTCATTGTGCCACATCTCTCTGTTTCCCTTTCTCTTTTATTTCTCCACAATTTACTTGGTCCTCTTAATGGCATCATGGCCACTGAGTGTCTGGGGTTGTCTCAGGAGTGGTCTTAGGAGTGCTATGCCCCATCCATGCCTTATGGCATTGGGCAGCGGTCATCTTGTGCATGGTCTGCCCCCTCCCAGGCCTGTGCATGGCTGAACTGGTGGTCATCTCAGGCTAGTTTGCTGTCTGGGCTCCATGGCACTTGTCTGTTGGTTGTCTCTGGATTGCTCCTCATACAGGCCTAATTGAGTGGCTTCCTGGGACCCACAGTCCCAGGTGGGGTTCTTTTTAGTTTCTGGCTTGCTCCCTATCCTGGCCTGGGAACTCATTCTGGCTTGCCTGCTGCCAGATTGGTGGTCATCTAAGGTTTGCTTTACTCAGGGAGTGTTAGGCTATGAGTCATTCCAATGTTTATAGGTCAGAACATTGAGCATAGATATAGCCTCTCCTGTCTGCCACCACACATGTGACACAACAGCCACACCAGCAACACCTCTAGGGCCAGGTTCTTCTTCTTCTTCTTTTTTAAAGCTCATGCTTTGAATGCTTGTCACCCAGCTTATATTACTTTGAGTCTGTAGAGCTTTTAGGTGGGTGGAGCTTGGTTGGTGGTGGGGGTGGTGAGTTCCTGGGGAGGGAGCTTTGAAGGTTGCAGTTCCTCTTGCTCCTGGATGCTCTCTCTGCTTCTTGGCCCACTGGTGTGTGAGGCACATCCTCTAAAAACTCCCACCTACATCAACAGAGCTACACAGTTCTGTTTTGATCAACTGTATTCCTTGAAAATAAACTCTCATGTTGTTTCTGCCAAGTGTCATGTCACTGAGAGGTAAACACAGACTGATCTATCGTCTTTTTAAATTTTATTTTTTTTTATCTTATGTTCAAACTTCACATCTTAGTGTTCAGAGCTAAACTTAAGTTTCAACCCTTCATTGGAACCATTGTGACCTCCGTGGAGTTGTGTGCTTTTATATTCTCCAGCTGTAAGTTGCTTACATCATCTCGTTATGTCACTGTTCACGTCACACAAATATGTTTCAGGGCTGTACTCTGTGCCAGGCACTGCTGAGGCACCAAGACTATACACAGAGATAAAATGTATGAATTGGTTGTTGTATGACAAAATTTTTCCTTGGGGAGATGCAGCAAACACCTCCTGTGTTCACCCCGATGGAGAACCTATGATAGGCGAAAATATGGATACCACCAAAGTTCACTTTGGTGAATCAATGAGTTTTATGGAGGTTACTTACAGGAATATGGGTGAAGGGGTTGTTTACAGGAGCAGGCATTATCACCAAAGCCCATCTCAGAATGGGTGACAACTCACAAAATCTGGAAACCCAGAGCACTCTGTACCCTATAGGCAGCTTAACAGTTTGTAGTGTCCTCTCCAGGTGCCTTAGTTGGTCTGATTCCCTTCCAGGTAGCTTGGCTGTCCTCTGTTTCTTCCAGGCAGCTGTCTGGTCCCAGAGTCTTCTTTGCAGCTCAGTTTATCTCAGTCTTTTAGGAGTTCTGCACAATATGTGTGAGGGAGTGACCCTCTGCTTTCATGTTTACTCTGGCAGAGAGGGGCCTGTGAATCTGATCAGTTTCAGGGACTCCCTGGAGTTAATTTGAGCTCCCTTACTTAAAGAGCACCCTTGCAGGATGGAATGTTTCATTCTTAGAGAAAACTGTTACATAATACTTGTCAACACTGACAGACAGCCCCTGGAGCAGAAAAGGGACAATGGTGTATAATGATAAATATTCCAGAGATTGCTTGTTGGTGTACGTTTTTGGGGCTATTTTATTTGGATTCTTATACCTACCACCCTTTTCCACCCAATCCTTCCCAATCCCTCCAACACTAGGTAGGAGAGAAAGAAGGTTAGAGGGGAAAGGAGCTATAGACTGTTTTTGACTGCTTCCTGGTGGTTAAGGGTATCCGGTTCCATGGAGCAAGTCCAATCTCTGTCATCAGGATATCTCCAACCAGCAACCCAGCAACCCAGCAAGCCAGCAACCCAGCACCCAGCAATCCTGCAACCCAGCAACCCAGCACCCAGCAACCCAGCAACCCAGCACCCAGCAATCCAGCAACCCAGCACCCAGCAACCCAGCAACCCAGCAACCCATCAACCCAGCAACCCAGCACCCAGCAACCCAGCACCCAGCAACCCAGCACCCAGCAACCCAGCAACTCAGCACCCATCAACCCAGCACCCAGCAACCAAGCACCCAGCAACCCAGCACCCAGCAACCCAGCAACCCAGCAACCCAGCAACCCAGCAACCCAGCACCCAGCACCCAGCAACCCAGCACCCAGCAATAGCAAAGCAGCAGCAGGGAGTAGCAGCAGCCAAGGCGGGAGCAGTGAGGGGAGCAGCGGCCTCACAGGCCTTCTCAGGGCTCTTGCATTTATAACTTCTCAAGAGTCCTCGCGATTCCAAACATAAACTATCTGCAGCTTGTAAAAATCCCAGCCCTCCTAGAGCAGGAGACAATGAGAGTCAGTGGCTGTGGATGATCTGAAGCAGCCCCCTTTCCCAAAGCTGGGACTAAAACAAAAACGTGTTCACATAACATAACTGGGGTTTTAAAAGAAACCAAAATTCCCACTTACAATTACTTCTCAGGAAAAGGAAACGTTTGCATTGATACCTAAAAGGAGGGAACTATGGGAAGATCCAGGGGCTGGGAAAATAAGAGCAAGACTTTTGTCATTGGAATAACCTGTTGTGTCCAGGAATAGATATCAACTCTGGTGTCACTGTGGCCAGAGCTTAGCCAGACAAGGCTTAGTGGTCCGTGGTAGATGAGCACCCAGAGATAGAGAACCTTATTCACCAGAATCAGAATAAGAGAGTTTAAGGCAGAGAATCAATGGATCCCATTTTGTTCTGTGAAGACTGGGCTGAGATGGGAATAGAAACTTCAAAATACCTTCCACTCATGCCTTGGAGTCAGCAACCTCTCCTAGTGTTTGGAGACAGCAGCGATGGAGCTCCCGTGCACAGCCCGTGAGCCAAGAGCTAGCCATGTAGGCTCTGTGTGTGGTAAGCTTAGACTTAGCTGGGGACATTTCCAAACCATAGCTACTCCCACCCTGTTGATATGCTGTCTTAGTAAAGGTTTCTATTCCTGCACAAAATATCAAGACCAAGATGCAAGCTGTGGAGGAAAGGGTTTATTCAACTTACACTTTCTCGCTGCTGTTCATCACAGGAGAAAATCAGGACAGGAACTCACACAGGGCAGGAACTTGGAGGCAGGAACTGGTGCAGAGGCCATGGAGGGATGGTACTTACTGGCTTGCTCAGCTTGCTTTCCTATAGAACCCAGGACTACCAGCCCAGGGATGGCACCACCCACAAAGGGTCCTCCACCCCCTTGATCACTAATTGAGAAAATGCCTTGCAGCTGGATCTCAAGGGAGGCTCCTTTCTCTGTGATAACTCCAACTTGTGTCAAGTTGACAGACAAAATCAGCCAGTACATATGCTGTCTAGAGAACCCCAATTGAAGAAATATTAAATGGGACCAAATGTGACAATGTATGTGGAAACCCTTAGCCTTGTTCCCACACTGGTTAAGGACACAGCGAGCATACAACACAGTTGAACTTGCAGAGTGCAAATTCTAGGAAATTCCATGGACAGATTCTAGACTGGAACTGCATTCCAGACTCCTACATGACTGCACATGTGACTATGGAAGCCAGACATCAATATTAGCTGACTTCCTAAGTTGTTCCCCCTTTAATTTTTTGAGACGAGGTCTCCAGCTGAAGCCAGAGCTCACTGACTGGCATCACAGGAAACCTCTGAGATCCATGAGGCTTTGTCTCCCAATGCTGCATTTACAGGCATGTAATGTCAAGTGTGGTATTTATATGGGTTCTGGAGATCCACGCTCAGGCCCTCAGGCCTGCGCAGCAAGCAGCTTACCCACTGAGCCATCTCCCCAGTCCTGCCTTTTGAAAATTCTTAGTAGTGAGCTGTCTTATTTGCAGAGTAAATTGCAGTGCATAAAAATGTTTGCATTAATTTCCTTTTCCCACTTAATCTTTCCCAAGTAGATAATGTTATTTTCCACTTATGGAAACCAAATGTTCACAGCATGAAGGGTGTGATCAAGGTCACGATGATGGTAAGGGTCTGGGCGGGGACATGGACATGAGCGTTCTCTCTCTATTCAAAGTTTATGGTCTTCCATTGATGTACATTCCTGATCTCAGCCAGGAGCTAGATTTGGTCTTATTTTTATATATTAGTTTAAACAGAAACAGATTAATTAATCAGAAACAGATCATTTAATGGTTTTTTTATTTGTTTGTTTTGACCTGTTCCATTTGCTTATGTGTTCTCTTGAGCTGCAGTTCATAATTCATCACGATGAATACTTCTTTCTTACAACCTGGGTGGTGGCACACTTCAAATAACAAAGGAAAAAGCTGACTTATGGAAGTGAACGCTAAGCCTCTTCCATGAAGTCATTCCTGTCCATGATTTGTCTGAGTTATGCCCACGGTAATGTGGTAACTGGCACAATTTCAATAGCTGTAATATCTCTTCAATTACAGCTGCCCAAAGATCACTTAAAGCCTCGACTGCTCAATGCGTCAAGGTGGGGCTATAGGGAAGACACATCAGTCATGGTTGTCTTTGCAGGGGGCAGGTGAACAATTCACGTGCCACCAGCACTTTTAAGGGATGTCAAGGCTATTTCAAAGGTGACAAAGATAAGCAGGGATACATCCAACAAATTAGGTTCTAGAGTTTCTTCAATCATTAAAGCTCACAATTTCAAAATACAACAGTAATAGACTACTCAATCTATGCAACATGTATTCATAGTTTGTTCAAAACTTGTTTCTTGTGCACAACCAGAGTTTGACTTTGTAGGTGAAAAAGGAAACAACTCAGCGCCCCCATTATTCCGACTAGAGCCTTCTAGTGGGCGAGACAGAGCTCTTTCCAGCTAACTGTGACTTCCAGGCCCTTGGGTTTGACTGCTTGCTCTCCCCGGAGTTGCGGTGATTCTGAGGTTGCGGGATTTGGCTTTTAGAGGTGGTCACTGAGGTCACCTTGGAAGGGTCATTTCCAGTTCAGTCCTTGCTTCCTGTTCCATTAAGATATGCATGGCAGCAGCAGTTCTGCAGTGCCTTCCTGTGCCAGGCCGACCATATCTCCTCAAACCCCCTGTACCTCTTCCCAGCCTTAAGCTGCTTCTGTCAAGAAGGGTTTTGTTTTTGTTTTTTAATTTAAAATGTGACCATAGGAATTTTTAATTTTTAAAAAAACTTTTACTATTCTCTCATACATTACACCCCAAACTCAGTTTCCCCTCTCTACTCCTCCCAGCTTCTCCTCTGTGTCCCCTCTCCCCCGAATCATCCTCCTTTGTTTCTTAAAAACAAAAAACCCAAAACCAAACAACAACAACAACAACAACAGACATTCACCAAGCATGGCCTAACAAGAGTCAATAAGACTGAGCACAAACAAACGTTCATATCACGCTGTACTTGGCAATCCAGTAGGAGGAGAAGGCTCTCAGGCAAAGGTAAAAAGGTAGAAGAGTCAGAGACACCCCTACTCCTACATTCCCAGTGTTGGGAGTCCCACAAGAACATGATGCTACACAACCATAAGATATACGCAGAGGGCCTTGCTCAGACTATTTCAGGCCCTGTGATTGTCCCTTCAGTCTCTGTGAGACCCTACGGGTCCTGCTTAGTTGATTCTGTGGGCCGTGCTCTGATGGTATCCCCGACCTCCCTGGTGGCTCCTATAGCCCCCTGAGTTTGTGGGGTTATCCTGTCTCCATCGAGTGTTTGGATGTGGGTCTTTGGATCAGTTTTCATTGGTTGCTGGGTGATGCCTTTAGGATGGCATCTAGGCTAGGCACCGCTATAGCAGTATAGCAGACTATCATTAGAAATCAGTTCATTGACTGTCTTTGGTTTGGTTCTAGCCTGGGTCTCTGGTGCCTGGTCATCCAGGCAGTGTAAGGCTTGGATTCCTTCTCATGCAGTGGGTCATGAGTTGGATCACTCATGGGTTGCCCACTCTATCAAGTTCTGTGCCACCATTGCTCCAGCATGTCTTGCATGTTGGATAGATTGTTGGCTGGAGGTTTTGTGGCTGGGCTGATAGCCTCGTCCCACTGTCAAGTAGCTCTTTTTTTTTTTTTTTTTTTTTTTTACAATTTTGAGAAGAGTAACTGATAGAGTGACCAATCAGGATACTAGCTTTATCATGCCTTCTACTACTGCTCAGAAGGTGTGTATTAAATGAAAAGTTAAAACTGGATTATTCACTAGTGAAATCAAGGAAGACAATTATTCTGTTGTGTTTTGACTGTCTCTCTCTCTCAGTGTGTGTGTGTGTGTGTGCGCGTGCATTTGTGCATGTAAATGCTGGTGTACCCTGCCCTACTCCCTCAGAGTCCAGAAGTCTTGGATTCTATGGAGCTGGAGTTACAGGTGATTGTGAGCTCCTGAAATGGGTTCTGGGAGCCGAACACAGGGCCTTTGTGAGGGCTGTATGTGCTTTTAACCACTGAAAACCTTTCTAATCCAGATATTTTTATTTTAAAATAATTCATTTCAATCGTATAATGAAACAGAAAAGATGGCAATATACGATTCCACTTATGAGCAGTGACATATAGAGACTCAGAGAGCAGAGCACTGGTTGTCAGGGCACAGAGAAGAGAGTAATGGATGGTTAGTGTCAAATCTTACAGACTTTGGTTTAGCAAGGCAGAGTCCTGTGGATGGATCACAGTGGCATTGCAACAAGATGAATCTACGTACTATTGCTGGATTAGACACAAAATGGCAAAACCAATAAATTCTCTGTTATGTGCATTTTTTTTATCAGAATGAAAATAATAAAAACGATGAGAGCGTAACAAAAAGTCAGTGTCTATCTACCAAGAAATAGAGATGACATGTTTTGCCGCAGCTTTAGTTTTTCCTCATTTAAAGGCAATAGGACCTGAAATCGAACAGACAGACTCCTCCTTTGGTTTGGCTTCATGGATTCCTCCACTTCTCTCTCTCCTGACATGCAGATGCTGTCCTACAGTTTGGGCGCAGGATTCCTAGGCAGTGAGTAGACACTTATACCCTCGTCAACATCATTGTCCCAGAGGCTATTAGAAACACGCCATGGAGAAATGTGAGTGGATCATTCTTTGAGAGTGCTGGGGTTGGACTGAAAATGTCTCCTAAAAGCTCACGCATGTAGTGTTCAGAGGTGGCGCTCAGAAGGTGCTCCGATCAATCCATTGACAGATTCGTAGTTTGACGGCTGTATTAGGAAGTGAGGTCCAGTTGGAGGAAACAGAGGATCTATCTTCTCTGCAGCCTCTTTTTCTGTCTGGCTGTCTTTACATCTCTGTCAGGATGCTCTGCTTAATTTCAGTCCCGGAAACATGAGCTCAAACCTCAGAAACCATGAGCAAAACTAAGCATCTCTTCTCTTCCTTTTTTCTCACAGGTGTTTTACCACAGCAATGGGAACTGACCAACATAATGGACAAAAGAGGACTTAGCATGGCACTGGCTCAGGCTAGGTCATGCTAGGCCAGGTTTGAAAGATCGGGACTCTAGGTAGGATGCTTTTAGGACTGGTAATACGTCGATGATTAGGCATCTCATAAGAAAGGAGGGATGCTGAGAGTGACACTACTGTTACAGTTGTTTGGGAAATACGATGAAAGGAGAGCCATTTTTGTGGTTTGGCAAATGTTCACTATTTTGCTTATGTTCAAATGAAAGCATGGAGTGCTGTATTTTGGTTATGGTTCCTTGTGGTCATGGGAAAGCCTTGGCAGATGCTGGTATTCTGGGAAGGGAAATAGAAGCGGTTGTCTGCTCTTTGTCACTATGTATGTATCAGAAGCACACCCACTGTGATTTTCATGACTTTTTATAAATGAATGATAACTCTTTAGACACATAATTCTGCAAGTAGCTGAATTAACTTTGTAGTATGAGACTTAACTTTACAGTATGAGACCAACCTTGATGTCAGACGACATGGCTCGTGTCTCTCTTGCTCTGTTTGTATTGAACTGGAGAAGGGTCATGATGCTTCTTGTTCATTAAAAATGGTGCTGACACAACTAGTTCAGAGTTTCAGTATGGTTTTTCAGAGAAAGAAAATAGGTGCCTAAAAAGCAAGGTGGTACTCAACACTATGGAAGGACATAAAAACCAAGACGAAGGGTTACTTTCTGCCAAAACCTGGGACAATAAAGGCAGTAAAATAATGATAGTAACTGTAGGATTATAAACCCTAAAATAAAAATATCCATAGGCTCATTTGCCCTAAAGGAAACATTGAGCATAACTAAATAATCACACAGGTTACAAATATTTTCACTTTGCTCAGCTTGCAGCTATATAACAGTTCAGTTTTTATATGGTAATTTTTTATTAAGTTTTTCTTTCACATATTTCATTAGAGAACTATGAAATAATTTGCTACTCAAAAACATAAAAATATTTTTCCTATAGGGCTTTAAGCATTTGTTCTTTACATCTGATTGCCAATAAATCTGTAAGTTGTTTTAGCTTTTGGTATAAAGAAATAAATTTGATGTCTTGCGCCCCTGCCATGAGGGTAGCAGAAAGAAATGCATGTACTTTATCAAACAAAAAATTGCTTTCTAGATGTGGCTGTGTTAAACACAAACGGCATGTAAGAGACTTGAATCTCTGTTAACATTAATCTGAATATTTGCTAGTAAGTTTTATTCTGGGCTATTGATATATACATCTGTCAATTGATTACTATATTTTTTAATTAAAATGTGTATATTTAATCAGCCAAGTTACATCACTCAATTACTCAATCTTCTTGGTTCTTTTGGCCTTAGGACTCTTTCCTGTGAATTTAAGTTTTCTGTCATATTCTATGAAGAAACCCAAGAGGACTAATTGGTTTTGCACCAGCTTTGTTTATGAAAATGATCATATGACAAGTGTTTTCACCTATAGGACTGAGCCCTCTCTCCCTTTATTTAAGTTGTATTATGTTTATTTTACAATTTTCATACATATTAATGCATAGACTGTGAGATGCATAGCTTGCAATTATAATAATTGGGAATCACCTGACTTCTTAAATTCTCAAGAAATATTTTTCAGTGTCTTTAAAAATTTTATCTAATGAATCTATCTATCTATCTATCTATCTATCTATCTATCTATCTATCTATCTATCTATCATATGTATGGATGTATGTTTGTATGTATGTTTGTATGTATGTGTGTATACATATGTGTGCCACAGCATGTATGTGGAAGTCAGAGGACAGCCAATGGAAACTGGTTCTCTCCTCAGTTATATAGGTTCCAGGGACCAGACTCAGGTTGTCAGCTTGGTGGGAAGCACATCTTCCTACTGTGCTGTCTCACCAGCCTAGGCTCCAGTGTCATAAACACATGGAAACCTGATCTCTTAAATGGAAAAAAACTAGAAGTTGGCTGTTGTTGGTGTTGAAAGACTCAAAATCCTGAGGATGAGATGTCTGTGAATCTTGATTTCTTTTGTTCATGGTCTTTAAATGGCTTCTACAGCTTCCAAGGGTGTTTGATTTCAAGTGTCTGGAAAGGAAGAGACACAGAGGTCAGAAGGTATCTGTGGGTGCTCTTGTCCCATGGTTTTGTTTATGTCTAACTGACAAGCTCTGGATTGGAGAGATGTTGGTGGTACAGTTGGCCACATGGCTCTATTTTACCCTGAGTGAAAACAGAGTTATCTTCTTAGACAAAACAAAAAACAAACAAAAAACAAAAAAATCAGTAACATAAATATGAGGCACATTTATTTATGTTATTTTTATTTTTATTGTTATTTCAAATATCTTTCATAAACCAAACATTCCAGCCCCTTATTGGTCTTTATAGCGGCATTCTCATTTAAGGAATTAACATGGTTCACACGCAGGTAAACCTGCCCTAGATGGTATGTTTCAGGTAGGTCTAGCATTTCTAAAGACTCAAAAACACATGCAGTTGTTATTTGGTTTGAAGAACACATCAAAGAGTGTAAAGAAAAACAGAGTATTATGGGTCTGGTTGGGAACTAGGCATAACTCTGATTTCCAAGGATGTCTTTGGTGATGGTGAAGAGCCTAGTTATAGCCTATGGTCACCAGGATGGCACAGGAGAGCTTTGCACAAGGTGTGAGATGTGGCTGTGGTTTAGTGTGGAATGCTCACTGTGAATATACTCTAGGTAGAGTTCACTTCCAGCAGGAATAAAGCAGGCTGGTCATGGCTCTCTCATTTCACCTGGCAGGTGTTCACTGTCACAGAGCCAGCCTGATGGCAATGGGAAGGGGTTCAGACAGTCTCTGTGTGTGGAACCCACAGAGCTTCTTCTTGGATTTTTCATTTCCATCCATTTTCACTGCTTGGATGTGATTCCCTGGAGTCAGATGCTCCGAGTAATCACTGTAATTTGTGAATTTCCTTGCATGCATACACTCTGCTAATTTGGCAAAACTGTTATTTTTTTTCTCATCTCCCATCCATGGGCACAAGCACAGCTCAGAAGCTGAATTCTATAATTACTTTCCTGGATTAGAGAAAAGAATCAAGAGAATATTTGATTTATTGTATGGATTTCCAAGGCTATTGTGTTAGTGTTTAAAAGCAGGCCAAGAACACGACTAGATGGAAGTCTTTAGCTCAGGAGTTCTGAAAAGGTCTTGGCCTCCTGAATCTCTTCCACAGATTTCCTTATGTGCATTAATAATGCTCTTTAATGGTATTTTTTTCTGGTTGCCTTCCTGTTAAGATATTAAACCTTTAGTGCTATGTTATGTTCTCATTTATTACTTGCTTTCTCTTTAAAATATTTCCTGATCACATAAAGGGGAAATGAGTATTTTAGACACTAGCTCCATTAACTCCAGCAAAGTCCTTAGTCAGTGACAAGTGACTGAACCTTTTATTTCTGGAATAAAGGGATAAATGAACAGAAGACTGAATTAGTGCAGTGATGAGACTGAAAGTGATCCTAGTCCTGGGATCTCTACCTTCATGTCTGCAGAGGGTTGTGGTCCTGAAATAAGATGAGTGATAAAGTCTAGACATGGAGAAGTCAGCAAGACATGGGAAGTATTGATTGCATTTTAGGGAAGGTTTGCTGCCCTATGTACAGGGATCGTATAAATGCTATGTTCAATCTTTAAATATATTACCTGAAATCAGTATATAAAGAATTGTGGATAATATAAATATATTATCTATTATATATTTATATATATAAATAAATGTACATATTTCCTGGAACCACTATATAAAGAGTTGTAGCTAATTGCTCAGTTCTAATGATCATTGCACAAGACCTCCATCCCAGTTTGAGCCCAAGAAGGATTGATTCTCAAACCAGTGTTTACCTGTGAGCCCATAGTACCTGTTGTGCACCAGGTAGATATAGCCTGGAAAAAAATGTGCCCTAAAAGGAGAAAAAGCTGGGACCAGGGAGATGACTCTGTTGGTCAAATACTTACTATGTAAACATGAGGATTTAAGTTTGAGCCCCAGAACCCATGATAAAGAGCTGAGTGTAGTACAGTGTTTTCATCTTCTCCTCAACAACCTCTTGTGAGTAGTGTGGTCTCATCTTGGCCCACACTCTACTGTTACTCTTGCCAGACACTGCAACACATTGCCCATTGGACAACACTGCCTCTGTTCTCTCTTGCTGTGCTCAAGTGCAGTGGGAATGGCAAGGACCTGTAATCTCAGCACAGGGGAGGCAGAGATAAGAGCATCCTGGTGCTCACTGGTCAACTAGTCTAACTGAACTGGCCAGCTCCAGGGACAACGGAGAGACCCTGTCTCAGAAAGCGGGTGGATGGATGCCAAGAAACAACACTCAGGGTTGTCTTTTCTCACATACAAATGTACCTGCATGTATGTGTATGCGTGTGTATGTGTGCACGCACACACACACACACACACACACACACACACACACACACACACACATACACACAGTCAGAGCTGAAGTGTCATTCTGCAACGATTCACCAGTGGCCTGGGCATTGATAATATCCTCGTGTGTGGTATCACACAGACTCAGGCCCAGTGTATAAATGAAAGTGCTTTGGGAAGACACGCCCAAACAGAATTCCCAAAGTGTTGCATCTTGTATATTTTCTCCCACAAGATGTTGATCTATGTTTTGAAAAGCAAATAGTCTGACATCACACATGAGGCATGTTAAACACTGAATCATATTAACAGGCTCATAAGCTCATTGAAGGCCAATCCCCAAGACTGCTACTCTCAGGTGTGTGGACAGGGCAGTTGTGCAGGGCCCCCCTTCTCCAAAGTAGTCTTCTGCTCCCAGGGATTTCTAAGCAGCTCTGTAAAGAGGGTTTCACTGCAATGTCTGCTAATGTCTGTCCAGTTCATAACAAGCTCTTTTGACCATAACTGTGTTGGGGACACTTTCCTTCCTGTTCTTTTCTCTCATGGCTCAGAATCTCTAGCTAGTGGATGTGGTCTCATACTGGCCCACCAGCCAGTGCTTCTGTCAAGGCCTTCCCTGTGTTCAAGACCTGCTAAAAACTCTGCGGTTCCACCACATCCTCAGGGCCTTATGTTCTGCTGGGCACCTCTATCAGAGCAGTTGAGATGTCAATATGCTAAGTGCCTTCTTATCTGGGATGGAGTGGTGACAAGAGACAGTGATAATTCTTTATGTTGTCTGGAATGGTGGTGTAGCCACCATGTCTTATCCAGGAAGATTCCTGGGCTCTAAAGGCTACTATCTCCTTCTGCTGCTTGCACCTAACATGTCTAAGAACGGGGCTCATTGGCTCAAGGCAAACTCAGGGACCAAAATGCATTGGACTCAATCTGCAGCTTGACTCTTTTAAGTGAAAGGGATGCAGAATTCTTTGTTCAGGTGGGGACTATGCATCTCAGAGGCTTGTTGCAAAAGCTGTGCATCCCTGCACTCCTGTAAGAATCTATCATGGAACTCATGACACACACACACACACACACACACACACACACACACACACAGAGAGAGAGAGAGAGAGAG
>NC_034597.1:59123857-59125972 GCF_900095145.1 Mus pahari
AGAGAGAGAGAGAGAGAGAGAGAGAGAGAGAGAGAGAGAGAGAGAGAGAGAGACTAGCTACTCTACAATCTTACTTCCCTGGTTTCAGTTTATATAGGGTTTGATTCTGCTCATGGCTTTCAGGCATCCACTGAGAGTTTTGGAACGCATCCCCTTGCAGAAGACCAACAGTCATTTTTTTTGTTGTTGTTAAACAAAGCACCGAAAGCTTCTGAAGTTCTTCAGTTTTTGGATAGAGAGCCACATTTTCATCTGTTACTGTTTTCGTTTAGATGGATAAGCATGCCTTAGCTTTGTTCACCACGCAGTTTGCTTTACAGAACTTTATAGATATGATTTATTGCATAAGTGATCATGGAGCCCTCTAGCAGATCTTGATTGGGACCCGGTCCCATGTTACTTAGGTAGTCTCTAAACCAAGGAACGGACTCAATAAAATGTGCTGATGGTACTGGACTGAAAGTCTGTAAGCAAGGTGAAAACATAGCCATCAGTTTTATAGCTTGGGAAATAAAGGTGTTATTTATGGAGGTCAGGAGAGGTAAAGTAGGAAATTTGGTGTTGACTGGATTGGGTGAATTCTGCATGTGTGGGAGTGGGACACCTAGGCAATGAAGTCAGGAGCTGGAAAGGCGGTCCACAGTAGAGATTGTCCACGAGTGACAACCGAAGCAATGGTCCTCTTGCCATCTGAGAATGTATGCAGGTGGACAGTCGGCTAGGGTGATTCTCAGCATTAGCACTTGCAGTGGGGAACTGGGGAGATGAGAGATAGCTTATTTCCTAGGAATGAATGAGACCTGCAAGATAGGTAGCATGACCATCAGACAAAGGACAGGGTGACACTTAAACATTGTGACAAAGCAGGAGGAAGAGCAACGTTGTATGCAGTAACAGGTGAGGGAATTCCTGCCCACTGGTCCTTATTTTCTCAATAATATAGATGAGAATGGAAGGGATCAGACGCTGGTTAGAGGATTTCAGCCAGTTAGGCAGGGGTTAAAATAGCTCTTGCAGAGACTTAAAGGTGTGTTCCTGTGAGATTGGCTAGGATAATGTAAGGAGGTGGTGGTGGAAAAGGAACCATGCAGTTCATGTTGGTAACACAATTCATTCCTGTTGGCAATTCTTCCCAAACTTGAAAGCCAGGCCAGGACTCCGCCTCCCAGTATCAATTCTCCCTGAATCCACAGGTATTTTCTGTAGCGTTTTTGCCGTTGCTGTATATGCTTTCAGCACATAGAGGTACCCTGTAACCTCCCAACGACCACCAAAGTGTTGGTGGTATCTCTTTTTCAGCTCTCCTGGCTCAGAAGTTTCCCCTTTGATTTTCCCTGTGGATGCCCAATGCAAAGGAAGTACAGTGGAACTCTCAGCATCATCCTGTTTGAACAAAAGAGGGCTCAGATGTGAGCTTTGGCACATGATTTTAGCTAAGTTGTTGTGTAAGGGGAATAAAATATTCCTTTCCACTTTGAGAACCTGTACCCGTAAAACTTCCCAGCCAGAGCCCATGTGTTCCCCAAAGGCTTCCCCGGAATCTACAAGTGGCCCATTCAGGGTACTTCATGTGGCATATTTTTAGCAGACACTGATTTCCTGAGGAAACCAGGCATCATGCTCTGCTCTGATTCTTTCAGTTATGTGATCTTAAAAGCAGGTCCCCCCCTCCCTGCCCTGAGCATTAAAAGAATAAAAAGTACTAGGAAAGCTGAAGGGACATAAATATAGAACGTTGTCAAGGTCCCGTGGGGGATCCCAGGGCGTAACAGAAACGGTTGAAACTCAGAACCTTCTTCTAGGGGAAGGCTGCTGTCATCTGGTCTATGATCTCAGAGTAAGCTATTTTCCCAGTTGGGGGGTAAGGATGCAGGAGAGCTGCAATATACAGTCTACAAGCTGAGGCTTGTAGAGCATCGCAGAATCTATATATTAATGGAAGGTAGGACAAAGTCTACTTGGAGAGGTCAAGGGTAATATAAAGAAAAAGTGATGCCAATTGACAAAAGGCTAAACGAATGAGAAGATTGAAATAGGGGTGTGTTCGTCAGATTTCTCTAGAGTCAAAGGACTTAATGAATCTCTCTCTCTCTCTCTCTCTCTCTCTCTCTCTCT
>NC_034597.1:59125992-59145338 GCF_900095145.1 Mus pahari
TATATATATATATATATATATATATATATATATATAATTCTCTTCCTCTCTCTTCCTCTCTCTACACACACACACACATACACACAAACACACACACACACACACACACACACACACACACACACACACTATCCCATACATCTATAACATTATACACACACATATAAAGTGAGTTTATTGGAATGACTTACAGGCTGCAGTCCAACACGCAACACTGGCTAGCTATGAAGGGAAATTGCAGGAATCTATTAGATGCTCAGTCCTATAAGAATGAGTCATCTGGTCTTTTATATATGCTGGAACCCCTCCCTCAATTGGCTCCAAAGCCAGTGAAGGGTTCGATGTCCTAGCGAGGTAAGGGCAAGCAGGCAAAGAATAAAAACCTCCCTTCTTCCAGGTCCTTATAGGCTTCCAGCAGAAGGTGCAGACCAGATTAAAGGTGTGTCTTTCTGCCTCAAGATCAGGATCAAAGGTACATGCCTTCCTACCCCAAAGGTCAGGATTAAAAGTGGCTTCGCTCATTTCCAACCAAGCAGAAATCTCTTACATGTGTGCCCTCCATTTCTGGATTGTAGTTCATTCCAGATACACTCTAGTTGACAAACAAGAATAGCCATCACAAGGGCGTACCAGAGGCTCTCTCCTTCCTTTATGACTGCATTCATTCACATGTGGAGCCAGTGTCTGCAGAGCTATCAAAATGGGAGAGGACTGATGGTGCAGAAGGGGAAAAGGCACGTGGATCAAATTCATAGGCTTGAGCAACAGGTCACGGAAGGGGGAGGGTCCAGAAGCATCAACTTCATAGGCATGAGAGGCAGACCACGGAAAGGGGAGGGGCCAGAAGCACAGACACATTTTAGAAAATGCATTCGAAGGAGATCTTAGATGTGGAGTGACCCAGGGACCAAGGAGTCACAGTTGAAAGATAGCAATGCACTCAAACACATCAGCGGCACGTGACATGACAATGAGCATAAAGTGAGTGTGGAGGGGCGGGGGCTTGAGCTGACCAGCCCCCCCCCCCCCCGTGACAGAGGGTGACACACTGACCACCCAGACTCACACAGTCCCCAGTCACTTGGCAGCAGCTCATCCTGGACACAGCGTTTGGCGCTAGCTTTTCCTGATTTACGTGTTTCATTTTGCTTTGGTTTTCTTTTCTAACAGAAAGAAAGTATGCGTCGTGCTGCTGGAGAGGTTGTATATTTTCATTAACGTAGCTCTGCCTTCTAAATCTCTGTTTATCTGCTGGATGAGCTCTGAATGGTTATCTTTTGCAGAAACAGAACAAAAGCATCAGGGTTAATAAGTAAACTAAGAAATAAAATCATTCCTGAAGTCCCAAAGTTCCCAATCTTATCTTTGCCATTAACCCGTCCTGGGGAACTAAGTGACATTATATTACACTCCCTTGTTTCTTCTTTCTAATCTTTAATGTCACTTTTTTTTTTCTGTGCCATGGTTTTAAACGCGAAGCCATGCAATAAATAGAAGAAAGCACTTTATAAAATTAAAAGTGATGATTCAAATATCAGATTTGATTAGGGGGAGAAGATAGTATTATTATTGAAAATGTCTTTCCCAAAAGAGTACAAAGTTGTTTCAAGTGGAATTATCTGTAGAAATTATTAAAAGCATTTTCTTGTTTTCCTTCTGGGGTGCAATGTGACTAAAAAGCATTTTCTGCGCAAAAGGCTATGACCTGCAAGTGGTTTTCCCCTGGCCGACTCTGAGCAATGTGCAAAGGAATGCAGCCATTGTAGGAGGAGCTGTTTCCAGGGAAATGAAATTTGCTTTTGTTAAGAAGACGCTTGAGCAGTAACATGTCTCAGGACTTTCACGAATGTAGACAGGGTCTTTAAAAGGTTAAACTAAAACCATGATGGCATTTCAGAAGTCAAGAGGTGACTTGGTCTTCTGAGATGCCATTACTCAATGTCCAGGGATTTACACACCAAAAATAAAACACCGTTTGCTCGACTACGGCCACCGAATTACTTTTTCTCTGAGAATTCCCTGTGGATATATCGCCACCCTTCTGTGATGTTTAAATTGATCATGAACTTGATAAGACCTATGATCACTTAAGAGACAAATCTCTGGGTACACACGCAAATGATTTTCTTGGTTGGGCTAATGGAGGTGAGATGTCCCACCCTAAATGTAGGGGTCGAGATTTCATGGGCGGGGATGTGTGTGTGTGTGTGCCAGATTGAACAAGGAAAAACCAGGAAGTGTGCCAGTGTTGGTATCTCTGCCTCCCCTTGGAGGATTCAGCGTGACCAGGGCATTGAGTTCCTGCTGGCAAGCCTTTTCTGCCGTGATGAACTCTATTCTCACACTGTAAGAGAAAAATAAACCATAGCTTGTAGTTCAGACCTTGTCTTCCATTCAATGTGACTTCCATTATGGCTCCCGTCTTCCCCACCTCTGTGACCATTTTGTCTGTTTCCTTGACCATGACAATATTTAATGCATTATGAAGTTGAAAGAAAGGAGTCAAAGAAGTTTATATTGGGAGATATCTTGATTCCACTGCCTTTTCTCTCCTTAATGTGGTCTCAGTTCTTGAAAGCATCAGTAAATATCCAACAATAATTGATATGCTTGAGAGTAGCAGGGGAAGTCACCCCGCATGATTGGGATGTTCTAGCCATCCGTTAAGGCTGCTCTAACAAAATACAACACATCCAGAAACTTATAAATTCATTCCCCCAAGAATCTGTTTCTCATAGCTCTGGAATTCCAAGATTAAGGTGCTGGCAGATTTGGTATTTGCTGAAGGTTATGTTTTCTAGTTCATAGTTATATTCCCTTATTACAACCCTTTACATGTTTGAAGGGGCTATCTGGTTTTCACAGATTCCTTTGACAAGAACACTGGTTCCATTGACAAAGGATAGCCCTAAAATTAATTTTTAAAAGGTTCCACATAGTATTACCACTTTGGGGTATAGAGTTTCAACATATGGATATTAGGGGAATCTAATCTGTTGGGTCCTGCTAATTAAGGTCAAAGTCTACTGTTATCCAGATAGTCTTTTGGGCTTGATGCAAATGGGGGACTCCCTTTACAGGGAGGGCTTCTCTTTTTCTGACCTTGTCCGGGGAGCATGGAACCCCTATATTCTCTACCTGCAGATTGTCACATAGCCTTGGTGAAATTGCAGGTTCAACGCCCCACCAATAAGAGTGGTTATTCAACAGCCACCTGTGACAGGCTTATGAGACATCTCAGTACATTAGCCTTCAGCCAATGACCTTTGCCTACTCTGGATATTCCTATCTCCTTTCACAAAACTATATAACCCTTGGTTCACCCCAAATAAAATTCATGTGCACAAGCTCACCCCAAATGAAGGAATATGCATAAATTAAGATAGTCTCAGAGAGCTGTTTCATTGAAGATCCTCGGAGAAGCCCTTCACTACCCTACCCTCTCATCCCCAGAACTCACACCAGGTCTGACCTACAACCCCATCTGTTCCAGACTCCACTTCATCCTTCCATCCTGGTGTGTAGTGGTGTCTGGACACCCTGAAAGCAAGGAGGTGGAGGACTTGGAACCATTCCTGGACCTCAGCACACATACCACAGTAATCATTCAGACCATGGTGGTTTTATTTTTTTAAAAAATGTTGTTCTTTTAGAAATTATTTCTTTAATTTTATGAGATTAACATAATCAAACAATTTGCTGCTTCCTTTTCTCCATCCAATCACTTCTCTATACCTCTCCTTGTTGGTCTTTAAATTTTTTTTTTTTCAAGACAGGGTTTCTCTGTGTAGCCCTGGCTGTCCTGGAACTCACTTTGTAGACCAGGCTGGCCTCGAACTCAGAAATCCGCCTGCCTCTGCCTCCCGAGTGCTGGGATTAAAGGCGTGTGCCACCATGACTGGCTTTAAACATGTTTTTTAAGTGTGTGTGTGTGTGTGTGCGTGTGTGTGTGTGTGTGTGTGTGTGTGTGTGTGTGTGTGTGTGTGTGTGTGTGTGTGTGTGTGTGTGTAACTAAGGGGAGGTACCTTTGGAAGCCAGAGGCGGTGTATTCCTTGGGGGTCAGAGTTACAGGTGATTGTGAGTAACCCACGTGGGTGTGGGAATCAAACTTAGGTCTTCTGGGAAAACAGCAGTCTATGTTCTTGACTGTTGAGCCATCTCTCCAACCCGAGGTATAGTGTTCTCAACCATAAAAATAGCAAAGGGCTTTTCTGTGATTTGTGGGGTTCTTCCCCACCCCCCAGATTCTAGCTACTAGAGAAAGATTTCTAATTACATGATATTCCAGTCAAGGGATTATGCTAACAACGACCTCATACATAGAGTTTTCTAAGCAAGGAGAGGACATTATGAAACAACCCTTGAACAGCTTAGGATATTGGCTCTGTGTAAGGCTCTATAAATTAACACATTTAATCCTTACAACAAATAAAAATGTGAATGCATTACTTTCTTTGTAAGTGAGGAGATGGCAGTTTAGAATAGCCAATGTCTTTTTGGTCATGAATACATGGCACAGAGGTTGCATACACAATAATATCTATTTGATGTCAAAGTTCATGTTTCATTTAACATGTGAGTTGAATAAGTCTAATTTCAAAAGAAGTTTTTTTTTTTTTTGTCTGTCTCAGAGATGGTCTGTAGATGCTTTACACAGAGGCTTCTTTTCCTTAATAGTGCTGGTTTCAGTGTTCTGTCTTTAGCCTGTCTTCCTTTCCCTGGGATGGCCTTATCTTCTTTTTACCTTGGGTATCACTGAACTGTCGCAAAGACCTAGCATGTGATGTTCCAGTTTCACAGACCAGAATAAAGGAATCAGTCTTATTTTAAAAAATCCTTCGTGTCTGGGAGTCTATCCATTAAGTTTTACATGCTCATAGAAGGCAATGACATAAACTTTCAGGTATAGATTTACAAAAAAGCGTCGTGAAGCGTGTGAAGAGCTGGAAGTAGCAAGTTACATTCGGTCTACAGTCTGAAAGGGAGCACAATGAGCATGAGCTTGCTAGTGCCCAGTTCCCTGAGCAGTCAAGCTTCTGCCCACGGTTAGAATGGACCCCACATCTAATCGAGACCCTTCCCCACAAATGTGCTCAGAGGTACCTACCTGAGTGAATCTAGATTTTGCCAAATAAACAGTGCTCATTAATCATCACAATGACATAAAGCCTTTTAATTTCTTCCTTTCAGTTCCCCTAAGTCCTAACCTGAATCCAGCCAGACTCTGTCATCTTGCTTACTATCATGCTAGTTCCAAACACCACTGGCGTAGACTCTGAATTTTCATCCCTGGTATCTTCAGCATCATGGCGAGCGACACGCTTATAGAGAACTTTTGTTTTAACCTTTCAGATATAAAGAAAACATGTAAACCTAAAGGAATATAAACAAAACGGCCCCAAGGATCTGCCTGTACTACAGACAGGAGGGAGCTGAAGGATTTCCTTCTAAACACTTATTTTTATACCCAGGTTGGTGGTGTTCTTTACCTTAATCTAAGAACCCTTCCCTCTCAACACCTGTAGTTCACTTTTGTATTCTGGTCATATTTGTCCTCTCTTCCCACTTTGCAATCCAACCATGTCCTATTTTTTTCAAACCCATCAATTTGAACTGCTCACACACTTCTGGATGTGACACCTTTATTGGAGGGTGGCCAGCCCATACAGGGTCCTGTATTCTTGAAGAAAGCCTACTCCCCTTCTCACAGAAGCTGTCAAGTACAATATCTCCTTAGCTAGGGGTGGTGGGCAGAGAAGCACAGCTGGTCTAGGTAACGAGAATAGGAGAGTGACTGTGGAGTGCCCAGCCGTAAATGTGACACCTGTAACAACTTCTACCAGGCTCAAGGAACATCACGGAGTGGAGAACAATAAAAGCCAGAGGCCAGGAGGAATGCTCTGAAAGGTTTTCACTGGTGTGTTCACAGCAGCTGTGCCTATTTTCAAGGGATCAAGTCAGTCAAACTTGTAGCATGGAGGGAGGAGGGGCTCCTGAGGCTGCACCACAGTGAAGGGCTATTGGTAATGTGGCTCCTGGGGTTGGGGGGGGGGGCACTTTCACTTTTCTACCAGGATGTGGCTGCTGGTAGCTGATGCAGGCATTGATAAGTGAATTCAGTGGGTTATATATTTTTAAAGGAAGGAGGGGCACGTGTGGGAAAGAATCTGGGGGAGCTGTGATCAAGACATGGATGTGATCAAGACACATTCTATTGATATATGAGACTATCAAAGAATAAATACAAATATTAAATAAATAGAGGCAAGTTAATGCTTTATACATGAGGCAGTGTAGTCAAGGGGCCAAATATCTACATAGTACATTACACTTAAGAATTACATCAAGGAGGATAAAACATAAGCCTAATGTGTGTATGTATATATGTATGTATGTGTATATACACACATATATGTTCATATATATATGAATTTAGGTATATATACGTTCATTTGATTTTTGTTCACTTTGATACACATTCTTTTTCACGTTGGTACTCAACCTTGATAGGTCTACTAATATAACAAAATAGACTAGACATTTTAATTGTTGTTCATTGCTTCTTGCTGTCTAGTTGGCAGTGTTTAAGAAAGTCACTTTAATTCTCTGAGATTTACTCCCTCCTGATAAGTGGTTAGACCATGAGATCCCCAAGCCCAGTGGCTCGTCCTTCCTCCAGCTTTTAGCTTTTTGCTAATTCAGATTGATATCTAAGGAGCATTTCAGAGTGTCCTTTTGTCAGTGAGCAGCTCAGAGTCTGGTATTACCTATATTGTCTGCATATAATTAGATTTATACAGTCCTAGCAGATGGAGACGCTGGAAGTCTCGCCTGCAGCCTCATATTGATGAGAATCTAATTCCATTTGACTTAATGGTGTCCCTAATTGAGCCACAGAGTACAGAAAGGGCAGCTTCACTTTCCTGAGAGCGTCATGAGATCTGAGTGGCATTTGTGGCTTCCTGAATAATTAAGCTGGTACTAGGATACAATTTCTCTCACTAGCCCCTAAGTTCTCCATGTTACCACTCTGCAGCCACAAAATACATTACACTTCCTTTTGGTATTGTTTATTCTGTCCAATACCTGATGATTCCTGCATTTCAATATGCAATTTGGAGCAGGTTATTTTGTTTTTAAAGTCAAATATCTCAACTCATCAACATCATGCTTCAGAGACTTGTAATATGTGAGGCTTTTACACTTCCCCTCCCTCTCTTCTGGTCCCCTCTCTTCCTTCTCTTGGTCTGTTTCATGTTCTCTGCCATTCTGATGGCACGTTGCTATTCATATCTCCCCTTGGCGTAACTCAGAACTAGGACTCTAAAACAGCTACAGGTTTAGGTCGATAAGACTCTAACCCAATGAGCTGTAAATGGATACAAAACCACAGTTGCAAATTTGACATCAAATTTCCACAGCAGGTCATTTCTTTTATAGCTTTGGATGGCTTCCATCCGGAAGAAGCACATTTACCTCCACAGCTGGAATGCAGGTGACATTTCCATCTCCTGGATGTAGCCCTCCTATGTCTCTAGGGTGTATTCATTTATCTCTACAGAGATAAGTTGATCTCAGGATTATTATTTTTGGTTTATAGTGTTGTCTGTTTTATTATGTTTCAATGATGTGTTTTGCTAGTTTATCTGCTACATTTTTGAAAGTCCACATGGCCCCCATTTCTTCATGACTTATTAAATTTGTGTTATTTATTTTTGCTGGAGTATGTGCTGACTAAATTTTTTTAAGGGATGGTCTGTGCATGGTGACCTTTCTGAGTCTCTTGATTTCTGCAGTTATCTGTTTTTTCCTTCTTCTTGCATGGTGAATTGACTATGTCTAAGATTATTTTGCAAGTAATTTTCCTTGAGAAATGACACAGTTTCTCCATATTGTCTGGCCCTCAGTGTTACTAAATAGATAGTCCATGAATTTTGTTTTTTTCTGTAGTGGTTTAACTTATCTGTTTGATTCCTGTTTTGCTGAGGGAAGGTGTGTGTGTGTGTGTGTGTGTGTGTGTGTGTGTATGTGTGTTTTTGTTGTTGTTGTTGTTCTAGGGTTTGGAAATGTCTACTTATTTGTTTACAGAATGAAGGTCTTTTTGTTTTCATTGTCTGACAATCATTGAAATGAATATTCTTTTTATCATTGAGAAATTTTCTTCTAGTACATACTTAATAAATTCTCTAACATATCCATTCTTATTGTTAGTAATTTTTTTCATGTGAACTCTAAGAATTCTAGATTGGTCTTTGTGTTATTTAGCATATATGTAGTCTGTCTTGGCTGTTTTTATTTTTGGAAGAAATACTTAGCTCATGAGCTGATTGTCTTGCCCCATCGCTTTAGCATATTCTACAGGCAGGTGCCACCACAAATGTCAGCAATCTCTAGCTTTGCTGTCAAATTCACTCATTGTACAGTTGTGTCTACTCATAACTTAGCCTAAATGATACAGGTTTAATTCTTTAGGAAATGTATGCAGTTTTAAAAATTTAAAATTAAATTCCTAAGATCTTTTATTTTCCCTTTTTTGGGGGGTGGTATTCCTACCTTCTAAAATATAAAATTTGTGTCGATTGTTTATTAAAAACCTTATCCTGCCTGCTCCATGTATTACTGTCCTCGAGCCTAGGTCTCCAGGTGTTGAGTCCCCCCCCCCTTTCCTCAGTGCTCCCTGTAGTGCTCAGAGCTCCCCAGAGAAACAATACCAAGATGCCTTTTACCCAGAATGCTCTGGATGGTGAACTAACCAAAATGGAGGCATTCTGGCTTGCCTCAGACTCACTGATGTCTGTCCTCTGACTTAATTGACTGTAGTCCTTTGGTTTTATGGATTAAATATCATGTAAGATCTGGAGAAGGTGCTCGTCTATTTTAATTCCAAGGGTATTTAGACAAATTAGCCATTTCTACTAATCCCTGGCAGTCAGCATTGTGTTGTTTTTACCAGCGTAGGCCTGTTGTTATTTGGGTAGCCACACCATGGTTCCACTCACCTCCATGGTCATTTTTCACTTAGCTGTGGCTTCTCTGTGGTTCCATTAGCATCATATAATTGTAGAATGTTCAGTACCTATTTCTGGCTCAGGAACTATCATCAACATCGTTTTCAGTGTTTTGGTGAAGGGTGTCAACTGGCTCTTCCTGGGGAACATTGCTAGTGGAGACTGTACCTGTCATTCATTATAAACTAATTCATTGACTAAAACATGCCCATCTTCCTAAATACTGCAATCACACCTAGTATTTTACCTTTAAGAAGAAAGACATTTTTATTTTATGTGTACAAGTGATTTGCCTGCGTTTATGCATGTGCACCATATGCATACAGTGTCCCTGGTAGAGTGCACAGAAGAGGGCATTATATTCCCTGGAACTAGGGTTGCAGATAGTTGTGAGCCACCACATGGGTGCTAGCTAGGAACCAACCAGGTCCTCTGTAAGAGCAGCAAGTGCTATTAATCACTGAGTCATCTCTGCCACCTCATGGTTTGTCACTCATAGTGTGACACTAATAGTGTGAGCCATTATCGACCCTAAGTTATTTCGACCAGCTGAATGTGATCAATGCCCTAGAGCTATCTATCTATAGCTACCAAAACTGAAATGTTAAAATTAGAATCGTCGGTGCATCTACAATAATCAATTCCTGAAGTGAAGATGTCTCTGTCTCTAAGCTGGACTACTCTGAATCCATCCCCACATGGGTTCCTTGTGTTGTATTTCAATGCATTTGTAGAAGTGAGAAGCTATTTCAATGGATAAGCCTTCTTTCTGGTTTGACTTTGTAATTAGGATCCTATCAACAGCCAAAATCAATTCTTCAGAGGGGTGAAATCAATGAAGGGCAGTGGGGCGGGACATAATCAGCATTTTGGTTTCCGTGTGAGGCAATTCTTTCCAGTGACTACTATCTCAAAGCAGGCTACTATCTCAAAGCAGGTCCCCGTGGCTTTCATTAGAGGTGGAGCGCGATGCTAAGGTTGTGGGGTTTCAGATGTGGGGCCCGGTCTCTGGGTCTCTTCAAAGTCACTCATCCTAACACCCTTCTTAATAGTCTTCTCTCTCTTCATCATAGAAGATCTAAGCTTCAGCTGTTATACTTCTCAGCAACTGTGGGGAATTGCAGGCTGGTCTCCAGTTGAGCTAAGGTCTGAACCCCGAAGTCATAATTCACCTAAATGACACGGTAGGTGTTCCCTCTTGCTCCTGGAACTCTGGCCCCTGCCTAAGTTACCACTCCCCACAGCCCCCACAAGAGAAGCATGGTCAGTAGTCAAGTAGGCAGTGACCCTAGCTTCTGACCTTCAGGCTAAACTCCTCCTCAGTTACCTAGCAAGAGTAAAGACCATAAAAAGGGCTGTTCAGTCCCACCTCGCTCTCTTACTCTTTTACCTCTTACTTGTCTCCTTTTTTACCCCTCACTCTCACCCCTCTCTTCTCTTTCTTTGTCTTCTCTCCTCTCTCCCTCTTACTCTCTTTCTTTCTAGCCTCCCCTCTCTTTCTCTCTCTCTTTTCTACCTTCTCTCTTTCCCCCTGCTTTTCTACAATAAAGCTCTTAAACCATAGAGAGTCTCTGCTCATCACAATCCACTGCACTCACTCTCGCAGGTGTTGCAAACCTCTTCCCTCATCCCTCTCTCCTATAACCCTGGGGCTTTAGCAAAGTAGCTACGGGGTCCCCATGTAGGGCTGCCCCTGGTCACCCCCTGAAGAGTGGGATAGAGGAATGCCCACCCAGGGATGAGTGGAAGGTAGTTAGCAGCCCTCCCACGCCTGACTGACCAGAGAACAGGGAAAAGTCTGGCAGGGTGTGGGCCTTTTCCCTTCCCCTTCTTCCCCCGCCCCCCCCCCCCTCTGCTCCTGCTTTAGTTACAACAGATGCATCAGAGTTGTTTAAAGAAACGCTGGTGAGTAGGGGAATGGGCTCAATTGATGAAATGCTTGCAGCACCACTCAGCTTGGCCTGAGTTTAGATCCTCCCAAACTTCGTGCAATAAGCTGGGTGTGGTGGTGCACACCTTTAATCCTGATGCTAGGGAGGCAGGGATAGGAGGATTCTTGGCCAGCCAGATCAGTGAGCTCCAGGTTCAATGTGATATCTTTTCTCAGAAACAAGGCAAGACAAGGCAAGTTAAGGCAAAAAACAGAGTGATAAAACTACCTCAGATTGATCTATAACCTATAAAGGTTCCCACATGCATGCACAAAAAACATTTATATATGCAATGTATATGTGTGTGTGTGTGTATATATATATATATATATATATATATATATATATATATATATATGACACACATATATTACTAACTATATAAATAAAACTTTTTCAGTCTATATAATGTTACTTGTACATATAAGATTCAGGAATGATCATTTGTTATTAGATAACCAAACGGGATACTTTTTCCTGGGGAAGACTGTTCATCCACTCTCAGCATCTCTTAGTTGCATAAGGCTTTTTGTCTATGGTTGAAGCCTCCTGTGCCCCTCTCCTGAGTTCCATGTTAGCCTGTCCATCAGTGTCGTCCCCTCTTCCCAGCTCTGTTTTAGCATGTCCATCAGTGTCATCCTTCCACCCCATTCCATGCTAGTATGTCCACCAGTGCTATCCTTGTTCTAGCCGTGTAGTTAGCCATGTTGAGGAGACTTCATAGGCAAAGCTTCTCTGACTTTTCTAGGGGGCACAATCTCACAGCAAATGTACCTGACCCTCTGGCTCTTCCATCTTTCTGCTCCCTCTTCTGCAATGATCCCTGAGCTTTAGATGCAGGAAATCACTGTATCAGTCCTGATTAGTTAATAATTAATAGTTAATTTTTCCTTCATAACTTGAAATGCCACTTAATGACACACACGAGTGCTTAGCTCTAGACTGCCCATTCTATGTCAATGGTTTATTTATTTAGACCAGTGATATTAGAACAAAAAACATTAGACCCAAACCTTCATATTTGTTAGGTCAAACGATCTCTCGTTATTGTCTCTTGTTCATCTGTATCTTAGAAGTCCTAACGGCTTACTTTTCCTTAGCCCTTTAAAATTAGCTTGTCAAGTTCTACTAAAAATTCTTGTGTCTTTTAGTATGATTAAATTAATTTTATAGATTAAATTGGAAAATTTGATATCTTTACGATACCAAGTCTTCCTGTCCAGTGCCATCAAATATCTCTCAATTTATTCTGCTCTCCGTTTATATTCCTCCATAAACTTTTATAGGACTGTCCAGAAGGTTTACATGTAACGTCCATTCCTAGAAGCCTTCTAGTGCCTGCTGCTTTTGTGGGAAGTGGGATCGTTTCATAAGAAATATATTGATTGGAGCATGTTGGTCTTGGAGTTGATTTCCAGGTGAAATATATATTTTCAGCTCAATGGGTAAAGCTTACTTAATTTGTTTAAGTGGGGGAAAGCCTTAAATAAGGATTGAAAGGCAGAACACACATGTTAACCATTAGCTAATTTCATTTGCAGAAAAAGAAATAACTAAAAACTTTAAAACACCATAAGGCAATGGCAAAGAAAGCAACCCGAGAAAAAAATTAAAATGTAAAAGACAGAAAAAATATCAATAGTACATAGAGGTAGGAATTTCTAATAAATGAAAATGATAATTACCATATTAGAACAAATAGATGAAGGTCAAGAATAAACCATCCGTACAAGTACAGAGAAATACACATCTTTAGTATATGTGGATCAAGGATCAGCTCACTAATAAATAGCTACAGTGGATCTTAGCACCAGAACTCACTACTTATCAACCCTGCAAAGGCAAGTGACTGACCCTAGTTGCCGCCATCAGTTTGGAGACAGGCTTGTGCATACTGACTCGTAATAAGTAGTATAAGCCTGGAGATTGCTTACACTCGAACACAACAATTACACTTTTCTAATTTCTAAGATATGCACAGCTGAGGCGTTTCAGTGGTTGTGCATAGCGATGAACGATTCTCAATAATTTAAACAATTTGCCCAAAGCTGGCTTACACAGAGTGCTCAGAACTCAGCATCCTATATGCAAATGAGCACTATGGAGATTTCTTTAAACTTTTTAAATCAGGGAATCTTTTTTGAAGGGGGAAGATACACTGCAAGTAGTTAGTTTGCTCTATGACATGTTTTGAGATATGTAAGCATCATGTCACTGTTATGGATTGAACTGCTAAATGATTTGTAGCAACACTGAAAACTGCAGCCAAACTCAGCTAATATTCCAAATGCGTCAGAAAAGGTTGTATTTAGCCCATGGGACAGCAAATAAACTGAATAGTGTGAAGGCTTTAAATGCACTTTAGAGAGTTAATTAAGGCAGAGAAAAACATGTATGATATTTAGTGATGTGAAAAACAAAGTTATGTATGGCGTGTAATATACTTTGGGTGAAACATACATTTACAAAAACATGTATATTTACAT
This sequence comes from Mus pahari, assembly GCF_900095145.1. Taxonomy (NCBI): domain Eukaryota; kingdom Metazoa; phylum Chordata; class Mammalia; order Rodentia; family Muridae; genus Mus; species Mus pahari. Next base: position 59,139,418 of record NC_034597.1, read on the forward strand.
GTGCCTAGAGATGTGCGCAGAGGGAGAGAATACTCAAAATGTTGATAAATGTAACTGCTGACTTGTGATTATTCATGACTCTAATTTTCTGTCTTGATTTATTTCTTTATCCCTTAATGACCACTAATTACCTCGATTCGAAGACAAACGTCATGCTTTTAAAGTTATTGTCAATGACCTGTCTTTCATACTCCTGTTATTTGTTTCTGAATGCATCTCCTCCCACCCCTCTGTTCCCTTCTCACTTTTCGACTCTAGTCTCTACAGAGCCCTGTTCAGGCTGCCAATTATTTTTAAATGTGACTGCAGTTGGTCTAATGCAGCTGCTCTCACTGCTTCAAGGTGACATTGATTTTTTTTTTTTTTAAGCTGAACGTTTCTTTTGGTGCAGAAAACAATACCTCTTTACAGGATCTGTTGCGTTTTAAAAGTGTGTATTTATATGATATGAGTTCCATTAATAATTTACTGAATAATGAATGTGCTTCGTGAAATCTAACCCTTCCTGGTTCTGAAGACAGCATGTCACATGAATGGCAGGCCAGCAAGGGCTCTGAGTCTTAGGGAAATACCTTGTTCCCCAGTTGCCTCGATCTTATCTCATCCACATTCCCAGCCACATGCATGCCAGATCCTTTTGGTTCCTACTCCCCATCTTTTCCAGTTTCACTCCCTTGAAGAATTCCTGATGCTCTCTTGTAGTTCAAAACCAATCTCACTCTTTGTTATATTGTTACAGCAACAACAACATCAACTCTTCACCACCCCCCTCAAAAAAACAAACAAACAAACAAACAAAACAAAAAAAAACCAACAAACCAGGGCTGCGGAGAAGGCTCAGTGAGTGGGTAAGAGAGCTTGTGGCTCAGGCCTGAGAGCCTGAGTTCAGACCAGCACTCACCCATGTGGCTGTGCGCTTCTGTAACACCCCTCTCCCCACGCTGGGGTCAAGGAAGGCACAGGAGACTCTCTGAACTTAGTTAGCCAGCCTCCCTGAAAGAATGATGAGCTCAGAGTTCAGTGAGGTAACCGGTCTCCAGAGACTAAGGGAAGTAATGTAAGTGCTGTCTTCTCCATGTGTGAGTGCACGCGTACACACACACACACACACACACACACACACACACACACACACACACGGCCCCCTGCTCTAGATAATAAATCTAAAGAGAATTTGCACTTATCCCCCATTAGCAGAACAGCCCTATCTCAGGTCCCAGGAGGGGTGCTTCGTTGTCTTTTCTTTAGTGTCCCACTTTCCCTCTAACTTGGGTCCTTCATGCTTTCAGGAGGCAGAGAGGATTCTCATGTAGGACAAAGAAGAGAAACAGCTTAGCATCAGCATTTAGGGGTGTGGCATCAGTCATTGGTAATTTGGTCTGTAGAAAGACTACAAGACAAAGGGCTCTTCCTGCAGGGTTAGGAGTATCCCTCAGTGGTGGAGTACTTGGCTAGTAAGCCCAAAGCCCCATGTTCAAGCTCCAGGGACGGCAGCAGCAACACCACACACACACACACACACACACACACACACACACACACACACTGAGAGAGAGAGAGAGAGAGAGAGAGAGAGAGAGAGAGAGAGAGAGAGAGAGAAAAGAGAGAGAGAGACATAATAAAATTATCACATGGATATCTCTTTAGGATTCAGAAATTCACAGGTCAGTTTATGATTTTAAAGTTATGCAAAGGTGTAAACATTTGGATATTTTACTATTCAAGGCCAGGAATTCTGTACAGTAGTCCTTCCGGGTACCTCTTTTGATTTAAGGGATGATAGGTGTCGAAGTCCCCTACTGCTCTGCTGCTGTTCAAATCCACCTTTATACATTTTAACATTGTTAGTCAACTCAAAATATTTTTGGGAATTTTCTTTGTTTGCTTTTATCAAACAAAACACATTAAAACAAAATAAATAACCCAATGACCTCTACTGCTTTCCTTGGTGGATGGATTCTTAATAACGTCCTCTTTCAACCACTCCTCGTTCCTTTAAGTGAGTTCCTTTAAGTGAGAAACACACACAGCAGTCCTTGTAATCAGCCAGTGACTCCTCTGGGCTTTCACTCCCCACCCACCCCTGCATTTCTGCCTCTGCTGCCAGAGCTTTTTTCTCTCACCTCCCCTGGGCTGTCTGCTTTGTCATTATAACAGCAGGTCAAATGTCACTTATTCAGTCACTGTCCTGCATTGGGAATATCCTCTTCCCCCTGCCCCCACTCCCACCTTTTCACTTTCCTTCTTCATTTTCCTTGCAGACTGTGCTGGGGTCTAAAATCTGCTTTACTTTCTTCTTTACTTAGCTATTTATTGTCTATCAGAGGACTGTCCCTGATCTCTTAGAGCCTCTGGAAACCAGCAAGAGTAGCAGGTGCATGCATCACTGTGCTCCTGATCAGAGGGAGTGGGCGGGGTCAATGGGTGAAAGGGAACTCCAATAGGCTAAGATTCCTCACCTTTCAGTGTCCCTGTTCTCCTTGGTCATGGTGCTGGACATGCGCCAGACACTTGCACTCACTTTATTCCTTCGAATACCCGCGCCCTGTTATCACCTTTCCAAAAGTTTGCTTGACTACGGTTTGCTCAGCAAGACCCGTCTGAATCCGGCTATTTAAAATTCCAAGCTGCTGCAACTGTAGGGCTACAGGGTGCTCAGTCAATACACTGTTTGGCTTGCAAGCACAAGGGCCTGAATTTCCTCTGGAAATCAGCATAAAATTGCCAGGCACAGTACTGGGGACCAGGGCTTGGAAGTGGGAGGCTGGCAAATTCCTGAGGCTCCATGGATGCCCAGCCAGATGAGTCTGCTTAGCCAGTTGCAGGCCAGTGAGAGACTGGCTCAGGTAAATGAATGGATGGATGAAAGAATAAATGAACGAATGAGTGTGGCTGTTACCTGAAGAACAGTACCCAATGTCTTCTGGCTTCAGCATGCAAATGTACAGACACATGCGTGTGCATGCACACACCTGTGCATACATGCATGTGTGCAGACACTCTTCAAATTTTTCCTGCACAAAAATCAGGTCAATTCTGATCTGTCTTAATGTGTTGATGTGCCTCTTAAACACGTCTTGCCCTTGAAGGACTTAGCTGGTGGTTACTCACTGTGTTGCACTGCCTCCTTCCTTTGTCCCCTAGATCCCTCCGAGTCCTTGTGTGAGCACCTGTGCTTTCTGCAGGTTCACCCCACTTTGACTGCCCCCCCTCACCCAGTCTTTTGTTCTTGAAGGTGACTCTGGCCTGCCTATCACCCCCTCTTCACCTCTGACCTGTCCTGTGTCACATTTCTCTGGATTGTCACAGAGGACAAGCACTTCTGCTTGTGAATGCTAGTGGATCTTGTGTGATCAATCCAATACAAAAGAGATGCTGAGGACTGGAGAGATGGCTCAGGTGATGAAGTGCTTACCGAAGCACAAGCAGGAGGGCTTGATTCTAGATTCCCAGCATCTGTGTAAAATCTCAGCTCTAATCTCAATGCTTCGGAGAGAGAAATGGGGCTTGCCGGTCAGTCGGCCTACCCAGATAGAGTTCTGAGAGAGAGAGAGAGAGAGAGAGAGAGAGAGAGAGAGAGAGAGAGAGAGAGAGAGAGAACACTTAATTAACATCTACCATACTGATTTACACTGCACATGTGCACACACACTCAAATGTGCATGGGCACTCACGTGTACAAATGTTTATGTTCATGTGCACACATCGTACACACAAAATTAAAAAAACATGTATATTAATTATTATATGAGAAAAGTGCAGCTTTATTCCACTCTGAGATCCTTCATTTGTTGCCTAACGTCCATATTAGGAGATCATATTACTAAGTAACTGTTCTCTCGATTGTCTTTGTAGCTTTAATATGCTTACGGTCATGCAAAATTTAGATGCTGTCCTTTGGTTTCCCACTGTCTAAAATGAGAAGGCTAGAATTGCCAGCGTTCTCTTCGCCTCTCCTTCCACCTGTGCTAGCTTTTAATATCAAGTGAAGTTTGATATATCTTTTCTGTTTTGAGCCATGTATTAGTTTCCCAACACTGTCAGAGCAATATACCACAGAGGGGGTGGTTTCAACCACAGTAGTTGATTATCTTACAGGTCCAGAGGCTGGAAGTCTAAGAGGGAGGTGTCTACAAGTTTATTCACTACCCTGGTATAGGAGATGGCTGCTTCTCTTAATGGGCATCTCTGTGTACCTATGTCCCTGGTCTCTTCACTGTATGCCCCAATCGTTTTGGTTTTGTGTTTATTTGACATAGCGTCTGTGTGAGTCCAATCTTCCCTTGAATTCACTGTGTAGGAAAGGATGGCTTCGAACTTGTGGTCATGCTCCTACTTCAACCTCTTGAGTGTTGGATTTACAGGTATATATGACTATACCTGGCACAGATATAAGACTGGATTAGCATCCATTTTAAACATCCTATTGTAATTTAATTATCTCTTTAATGAGCCTACACACAAATCTACACACATAATCTAAAGTACCTGGGGTCAGTGCTTCCCCGTTGACTAGAGGGAGGCAGCAGTTCAGGTCCTAATCAGCCCCATTAATTCTGTATTTTATCTGTGCTTCAGAAAGTTTGAGGCACCATGGCTAATCTGTTGGATGTTTATCAAGTCATGTGTTAGAATTACACCTCTTCACATGGCATCTGTGGAAGTGGAAGATGGTTAGGTAGTTGTGGTAATACAGTGTTTCTTCTCATTTTGCAACCATGGCCATTTGAACTACTTCCTACCTAAAATGATCTTTTTAATCCAGGTTCTTGATTTGTGGGAACCTAGAAATCTTCAAATTCAACATGATTTCCCTTTGAAATGGTGTCAACACTGACCCTTGCTTTCCTACCCCCAGCCCTTGAAGCCGGATGAATTTGCCATTCTCTGTAGGTGGTCTTTTCTTCTGAAACTTTAGAACACTTTATCTTTGTACCTCTCAAATTTCCCAAGACCCTCTCCTGTCTTCTTTAATATTAGGTTTCTCTTCTGTAGAAGGAAATTCTCGTGTGTGTGTGTGTGTGTGTGTGTGTGTGTGTGTGTGTGTGCGTGCGTGTGTGTTGGGGACAGGGGTACTAGAGGTCGAGACTGGGACAGATGTGAAAATGCCTTCATTTCTCTCCATCTTATTTTTGGAGACATGGTCTCTCACTGACCCTGGAGCTAGCTGTTTCAGTGAGCTTGAAAGCTTGAAGGATTCCCCCATCTCTGCCCTTCACCAGCACTGGCTTGCAAGTCATGATCCTGGCTTTTATGTGGGTGGTGAAGATTCAAATTCAAGCCTCATGGTTGTGCAACGGACACTGTACCCAGGGAGACATGTCCTTAGCCAGCCCACTGAGATTCTGTTCCATTCTGTTCTCTGTCTTTTCGATATAAGCAGTCTTCATGGGTTTATGGTCTGCCCATATCTCTTAACTCCTCTCGGATTTTCCATCTCTTTGTACTTTTATGTTTTTGTGGATTCTCTTGATTTTGTGCCCCAGTTTGTGTTAGACACTTGGTCCCCATTGTAGAATGTTGAAAGGTGATGATTGGGTTGTGCGATCTCTGTCCCCTACAATGAATTAGTGTGTGTGTGTGTGTGTGTGAGTGTGTGTGTGAGTGTGTGTGTGTGTGTGTGTGTGTGTGTGGTAAGCCACTGACGGGTATCACAGCAATCACAGTGTACTGGTTTTTTTGTCAACTTGACACAGGCTGGAGTTATCACAGACAAAGGAGCTCAGTAAGGCATTTTTCTCAATTAGTGGTCAAGGGAGGAGGGCCCATTGTGGGTGGTGCCATCCCTGGGCTGGTAGTCTTGGGTTCTATAAGAAAGCAAGGTGAGCAAGCCAGGGGAAGCAAGCCAGTAAGTAACATCCCTCCATGGCCTCTGCATCAGCTCCTGCTTCCTGACCTGCTTGCGTTCCAGACCTGACTTC
>NC_034597.1:59145359-59179078 GCF_900095145.1 Mus pahari
ATTTTCTCAATTAGTAATCAAGGGGGAGGTCCCTTTGTGGGTGGTGCCTCTCTGAGCTGGTAGTCTTGGTTCTATAAGAGAGCAGGCTGAGAAAGCCAGGGGAAGCAAGCCAGTAAGTAACATCCCTCCATGGCCTCTGCATCAGCTCCTGCTTCCTGACCTGCTTGAGTTCCAGTCCTGACTTCTTTTGGTGATGAACAGCAGTATGAAAGTGTAAGCTGAATAAACCCTTTCTTCCCCAACTTGCTTCTTGGTCATGATGTTTGTGCAGAAATAGAAACCGTGACTAAGACACACTGTTACTCATGTGAGCACTCTGGAGCCGGCTGATACTCAGTCTTGTCACATGGGGCCATCTACTTGGTTGCACTGTGGTGCTCTGAACCCAGGTACCTAAAGCTCCTGGACTTCCCAGTCTTTAGAGCCATAAGCTAAATAACCTTCTAGTCTTTGTAAGCTAACAAGTCTGTAGGACTTGAAAATAGCACCGGAAAATGAACTAAGATTGTAGGGGTCCCTCCAAACACTCCAGCAGGCAGAAGAATGGTCTGTGAGAAGCAAGAAGAAAATCTGATTAAACACGACCTAGTTAGGCAGGCTACTGCAAGCTTCTAGAGTCTGACACTGGGCAGTTTATTTAGACATATTTAAGTTTGGAACAATTTTGGAAAAAATTTCCTGGTAATAATTATCTCAACCTTGTGTGCGTAATAGTTTGAGGCATGAGGATATCAAAACTCTTTTGCAAAGTACATGTGACCTCTACCATGAATATGGGTTCTATTTCTTAAGAGCCCAGGATTTGGTGTGGTATCAGTCATAGAAAGAGCACAGAAGCCACCTGGAAATAAAATATGTGTGACATCTCCTTTAAGGATGGGACCTATTGATTGTGGGTCAAAGCTAGTGCTAAAGGTCTAGGGAGGAAGAATCTGGAATAAACATAAGAGTTTACAACGACTCCCAAGCTTTTGAAGGGAAGACAGGTATATACGTCCCTTTTGTTGAAGAGACAAGTCTGTGTGCTTAGCATATCTGGTTTCCCTAATGCTTATTTGTGAAGATAAAGACCTCATGCCCTCTACGTAAGCTGTTTATTTTTTGGTCTTTTGGTTTCCTGTTTTAGTCGCTGTATTTTCAGTTTCAAAGAGTCATTTCTTACTACAAAGCTGCAGTTGCTTCATAGTTACTTTCTTTAGGAAAACAGAGTTTTAGGTGCAAGTCTTCAGCACCAAGAATTAAACTACTTACATCACAAAAGCTGTCAGTAAACAGACCTTTACTAATTCACATTTTCCCTCTCTTTTAAAATAATTTTTTATTTTAAGTATATTAGTACTTTGCTTGCCTGTGTATATTTGCATCACATGTGGGCATTGTTTGCAGAGGCTAGAGGATGGTATCAGATCCCTGGAAATGGAATTCAGTGAATTGTGAGCCTTCATGTGGGTGCTAGAAACTGAGCCAAGGTCCTTTGGAAGAGAGGTCAGTGCTCCTAACCACAGCCTCTTCTCTAACCCTGTCACTGCTTTACGTCTTCCTTCTTTCCTTCCTTCCTTCCTTCCTTCCTTCCTTCCTTCCTTCCTTCCTTCCTTCCTTCCTTCCTTCTCTTTCTTTCTTTCTTTCTNCTTCCTTCCTTCCTTCCTTCCTTCCTTCTCTTTCTTTCTTTCTTTCTTTCTTTCTTTCTTTCTTTCTTTCTTTCTTTCTTTCTTTCTTTCTCTTTCTTTTTCCTTTCTTTCTTTCTTTCTTTCTTTCTTTCTTTCTTTCTTTCTTTCTTTCTTTCTTTGCCAGAAAAACAGAAAAATTGAGTGATCTATTACTGTTACTTTTGAAACATTAAAAAATATATTTCATAGCACATAGGAGACAGAGGCAAAAGGATCTGTTTGAGTTGAGGCCAGTTTAGTCTATATAATGAGTTCCAGGCTAACCAAGGGTACATTGTGATACTGTATGAGAGAGAGAGAGAGAGAGAGAGAGAGAGAGAGAGAGAGAGAGAGAGAGAGAGAGAACAATTAAAAAACAAATTAAAAATATTGTACAAGGCAATATATTTCCCTAAATTCTACTGATGTGTGGAAGTGTACAATAATTCACACATATAACTACAGATATAAACATATATGCACATATATCTACACACATACACACACTTATGCTGAGATACTTACATATGTATACAGTTATGCACAGACACCCACACATGCAAACATAAATACAATATTATATGCACACATATTCACACACATATACAGTTATACATAGATGTAATCAGATACACAAATAAATATACAAACATAGATATAAACAAAAACAGATAAACACTTGTAAACATATATCCTCACACAAGAATAGATGCACATGCACACACACTTGGATATATACACATAGTCATATAGTCTCCACCTATGCACATACGCAGACATAAACATATATACATGATACACACATGTATACATATACACAAACACATGCATAGCAGATATAATCTAGAGACATAAATACATAAACTTATGCATGTACACATAAACACACACACACACACATATATATATATATATAAATACAGACACATGCATATACAAGCTTCCTACATGTCTATCCTCATGTTTACATACACACACACACACACACATATAGATGCACTTGCATGCACTTATAAATCTACATATGGCACAAACACACTCAGACACACATATACATCTATACATATACACACATACAAATATAAACACACAAATAGATACATAAACACATGCATATCTATGTCCACAGAAACAAATATACATATTACAAATATACAGCACACATACACAGAATATGCAGACAAGTACATAATACATGCACAGAAACATACACATAAATGTGCACATACACATAAACATGCATGCACATACATACATACATACATACATAAACACCACATATCCATTACACAAACATATACATATTTGTGTGAATCACAGGGGTTTCATGAAGATCAGACTAGCCTTCACCTCACTAAATAGCTGAGGATGACCTTGAACTTTTGTTCTTCCTGTGTCTCCACAGAGCCGGAATGGCAGATGTGGTCCCACACACAACACCTCAGTTTGAATCCAGGGCCTTGTGTGTCCTAAGCAAGCACTCTACGGATGGAGCCGCGCTCACCTGCTTACTGAATATTTTGAAGATTAAATTCAACATGCCTCCAGTGCTCACTGCAGCCTTTGGTAGTGCATGCTTCCTGGGTCTTAGTTATTTCTGTCAACTTTTCTCCAGTCCTTTGTGGTTAGATGTGCCTGAGAAGTCAGATTTGGAGGTTATTTCCTGAGCCCTCACTTCTATGCAGTTTTTCTGTAGTTTTTACATATACATGACAAAGTGACTGGCACCAGATTTCCCTGGTCCTGGTAGTACTTCTCACTCCCAGCCCCAAAGACATGGCCATTTGTTCTTTGAGTCACTGAGAAGGCTAGAGATTGGCTCTGCCAGTTCTTCTCTTACTGGTGTCCTTGTGTACTGATCTTTCTTTCTTCATCTTTAAAGAGAAAGTCAGTGAGACCAATCTAAGAACTACCATGTTTCCCCAGATCCTGTCCTTGGTATACCCTGTTGGGCATTACACAGTATTTACAGGCATCGGCCTTCAGCATAGGAAAGTCTCTTTCAAAATCTGTTAGTCTTGCTGTTGCAGAACAAAGTCTCCTTGCTCCTGGAACATTGGCTGGTCACACTAAAGATGATGTGCTGGCCCTTGTATCTGTTTTCTGTCTCATGCTTTTATGCCACATGCATCTCTGCAACCTATGATGGGGAAGGCTCCGTATCTTTTCCTTGTACTGACTTCTCAGATTTCATTTCAACCCTGCAGTTTCCCAGGTTGTCTTTTCTCTAATTTTGCACCAGGTCATACATTACTTTTTCATGGAGAATGCCAAGCAAGTGATTTCAAGAGGACATGCCTTCCAGTCATGCGCCCCCTCCTGCGCTATTCTAGACTCTTGCTTTCATTGGCTTCTCTCATTTTAATGCTATGTTGCTGTTTCTGTTGCTCGTCTTTAAAGAATGGATGCGATTGACCTTGTAGTAGACTATGCTGGAAAAAAGTTGTGTGTATGTGTGTGTGTAGAAGGGGAGAGTTTCCTGGAAAACCCTGCCATGGGCAGTCCCAACAGAAACACCATCTCTGAAAACATTCTTCCTAAATTCACTCTTCATCCTGAAGGCATTTGATGCTGTGAGTTCACGAGACAAGTCACAATGCTTCCTCCTCATGTCCCTTCAACCTTGGGGATGCAGATGGAGGTCCTGCCTCTTCCTGTGGCTCACAAACCTTTCCCAGTAAAGGAACTTGTGACCTGCCCCGGGTGTTTGAGCTGGATTTTCTGTGGCTGTTGTAGATCACCTGACCAAAAGCAATTTGGAGGAGAAAAGGGTTAACTTCAGCATACACTTCCAGGTCACAAGCACATCTTTAAGGGAAGTCAGGCAGGGACATGGAGACAAGAACCAAAGCGTAAATCACAAGAGAAATCTGCTTATTGGCTTCTATCCCGGTTTACATCCCTCTGGCTTTCTTATGTAATACAGACTCATCTGTCTTAGGGATACTATTCCCCACAGTGGGCTGAGTAGTCAGTTAGCAATCAAGAAAACGCCACGTAGACATGCTGACAGGACGACTTGATGGAGAAGATTCTTCGGTTGTGGTTCCTCTTCCCTGGTGTATCAAGGTGACAGCTAAGATGAGCCCTCACACCTGGGCAACATCTACAAGTGGCCAGTGGCTGGCTGCTCCCTCCACATCCTCTCTTTGGGTTCCTGAGGCCGATGCCATCTTTCCTAGTGCCACATTCATTGACATGTGCAGTTACAGAGAAATTTCTGAAGTCCTGTGAGTCTCGATATACACCAAACACAAGAGTATGACTTCATCCTTTTAATGTGTGAAAGTTTCAATAACAGGTTACTACACCGGAGGAACTCACAATTGATTTCTCAGTTGGGAAGATTACAGTGTGTGCCCCCAAGGTTCCTGGGAATGAAGTGAGACCGGCCCAGGGCCATCTATGGAAAACGCTCAGGAAGTTCTAGCTCTTATCTACTGCAGGCACCGTGAAGTTCTAGGTTCCAGGTCCTGTAGTCAGCTTTTCCTGTTTGTGGATCACTGTGGCTGGAATCGGGTACTGAAGTCTGTTCAGCGTGCTGGGGTGTTGCTGGCACTGTTCATGGACAAGCTCTAAATTCAAATGCCCCTTGAAGGTGGCTTCAGAAGGGCTGGAAGGTTATTCTGGACAATGAAGGGAGCTAATGTATTCTTTCACCCACAACTACCTTGTCTTGATGTCCTCACATCAATAACAAATCATGGCAGACAGCATGTGACGACAGATTTATTAAATCATATGCAGTCATCATCAAGGACGCCAGAAGGACTTCTGATAGATCTAAACTAAGCATGCATGCAAAGTGGTGATGTTCTGTTCCACCCTCTTTGGTCTTTATTTGCTAATTGAGAATATTTGTGTGATATTTATCTTTTTCTTACCTATATGCAGCTACTCAGTGTTCATGTAGAAAATCCCCAATTGTTTCCCCTTACCATTTCTTTTTTGAGATTGTTAGCTGCTTTCTGGTTTTCCTCTAAAGGAAAAATATTTTTATAAGATTTGTAAATTCCTTATTTTAAAGGTAATATTGTGGACTTTTGCCCATTATAATTTAACTAATGCACACACCAAGAGGGCCTCAGATAGCTGAAGGTGCAGGTCTAGAATGTTCACCACAATACACAATACACAAGATTACTGTACTTTAACCAGGGCCAAGAGTCCTTTGTGTGTCAGCAATCTAACATTATTCCTGAGTGACATAACAGCTAACCTTCAGACTTCTCAGCAATCTCCTCCCCTTTTTTGATAGAAGAAAATGTTTACCGTGTCAAAGGCATTCATGACAAAGGGAACGAATGGCTATATATCCCAGGAAAAGGAGTTGGAACTAGGAAATTCGAACTGTCGTCAGCATGAAACAAATGAAGAACTATTGCTTTTCCCAAAGGATCTACTCGAGAATACTCCAGAAAGGAAAAACAAAAAACAAAAAACAAAACCCAATAACAATGGCAAGGGAGAGTTTTAAGTTCAAGGATAAGTAATGAGCATAAACCTAACAGCTTAAAGGGTAAATGGAGAAGGGAGGGGAGAGATAGACAGACAGACAGATAGATTCAGGTGGAATGGAAGGCACTCTAATAATGTTAATAGAGTTCTGGGTGTTTTCAGACTCATGCAAATGTGTATGCATGCATGTTTGCATGTGTGTGAGCACACGTGTGCATGCCGCTCCATGTGCACATCAAGTCCTAAGGCTGATGTCGGGAACTCTCCTCCACTGTTCCTCTACCTTACTCTATCAGTAAGGTCTGTTAATCACACCCGGACTTTGCTGATGTAGCTAGTTTCTCTGGTGGTTTCTGGGAATCCTACTGTGGTCCTCATGCTTGCACATGAAACAATGGTTATTGAGCTATCTGCCCAGTCTCATGCCTAGTCTTAAAACATGGGAAAGAGGGTGGGAAGAACACATGCAAAACTTAAACCATTTATCACTTTAAGTCATCAGTGTTGGCTGAATTACCACAATCTTTCTCACATTGCACAAGGTATAATAGAAAATAGATGTAGGGGACTGGTGAGATGGCTCAGTGGGTAAGAGCACCCGACTGCTCTTCCAAAGGTTCAGAGTCCAAATCCCAGCAACCACATGGTGGCTCACAACCATCCTTAACAAGATCTGACTCCCTCTTCTGGAGTGTCTGAAGATAGCTACAGTGTNCTTACATATAANAAANAAATCTTAAAAAAAAAAAAAAAAAGGAAGATAGATGTAAAGTTTTTCAATACATCACTTTTGGTGACCTGGGGACCAACATTCTTTAAATTTTTTATTCGTTCTTTGACAATTTCCTACTTAAGTGCAACATATCTCCCTGTCCCCAAAGCAGTCAGTTATCCTCAACACTTTGTTCAGTTATGACTCTGCATTAACCTTTGACCCCTGAAAAAGAAGCCTCTGTGACCAAGCGAGGGTAGCACTATTCTGTGGGCATACACATAAGCATTCAGAAGGCAGCTGAACAGCACGCCCATGCAGCCAAGAACCAGTAATAGAAAAACAACAGTCTTCCTGTGGAATAAGACGATGCTGAAGTGTCAGGGGAGGGCAAGGAGACCCCTGCAGTATTCATTTGAGAGAGGAGTATTGGTATAGATGCAGGACATCTTGAGAAATTCTCTCTGTCTGTCATTGTCTCTTTCTCCGTCCATCTAGTGTAAGAGGTCACTGTAAAAGATCACTCACAGTGACGCACTGTGGATATATGCACATTCCAAGAACGTGATTTTGAAGCAGTTTGCCACTGCCTGTTTCTAGGTCAAGATAGGACATATCTGTGACAAGCCCATAACATGTTCTTATTACAAGCAGCTTTCAAAACATGAGAGACTAGGCTTGTATCACAAGAATAGTGGAACACAAATGAATAGCTGTCCACTGGCCAAAGTCAGACCAGTACGCTGACCGTCCTGCCATCATTTTATTAGAAAAAGCGTCCTACTGAGAGTAAAGTGGCTATACCCACCCCACCCCACCCCCGTCTCTGCGTGCTACCAGTAATGTTTGACGGCACTGGCTTTATCACACGTCCATCTAGCTATCCAACTACGAGTTTATCTTGTTTTGTTTGATGAATTTCAAAGTAAATCACAGCCATTGGTGCTGTTCCCTTCTAGCGTCTCCAGCATGAAAAGACCCACTTTTAAAACACAAAAACAGAAATGACACCAAAGGTGACCCCCGTGACAGGCGGGGAACACAGAGGAGTTAGGGAAGCAAATGAAAAGGAAATCTAATAAAGACAGGGATTAAAGGCAGCTGGAGACAGGGCTCATAACCTTGACAGTTACCCAAGGCCATTTATGGATCGGTGATTCTCACCACCCCCACTCTAAGCCATTATCTTTCTGTGCATCCAGTTTTCCTGTTATCTAGGACTCTAGGGCTACTGGATCCTTTGTGTAATTGAGTAGGAGATTCTCCACATTGCCTTTTTAATTCGGTTGATCGTGGGCGCTTGTGCGAGTTTATAAGAATGGGGAAAATTTCAGCAGGGTCTTCATTGAGTCAAAGCATGTTAGCTTCGTTAAGGGGAAAAAACAAAGCAAATCACACCAGCCTTTGTCTTCCGCAATACAGATCACATCTGGAACTTCCTCTATGCCTCGTACTTTCTGCTTTCTATCTAAAAATCTTGATGTGTTCCTGCTCCTGCTGGCAAGCCCGCACACAGGCCAGGCGGGGCTTACCCACACATCTCACACACACACATGCGTTCATATGCTCATCATATGAAGCTCCCTGGCAGCTTAAAGTAGGTGACAGCACTTCTTATATTAATAGATTTACATGTTGACTGCTTAATTGTCACTTTCATCAGACAATTGGGTTGGTGTTTTGTCAGCTGCTCAGTGAAAAGCAGGGTCAAGGCACTGGCCTACTTACTTTTATTTTGTGTGTGTGTGTGTGTGTGTGTGTGTGTGTGTGTGTGAGAGAGAGAGAGAGAGAGAGAGAGAGAGAGAGAGAGAGAGAGAGAGAGAGTCTTTGCCTGCCTGACCAATTAAATGTGTTTTGTGTGTACATGCCTGGTGCCCATAGGAACAAGAAGAGGGTCTCAGAATCCTTGGAACTGGATTAATATATGGTTGTGAAGCACTCTATTGGTGGTGGAAACTGAACCCAGGTCCCAGGTTTTCTACAAGAGCAATAAATCATGTGAATCAAGGAACCATCACTCCAGTCCCTGAATTACTTTATAAATGAATCACAATTCAGCAAAAATAATTATACTATTTTTTGTAAAAGTTAAAAGATTAAAAAATTTAACACACACAGAAACTATTCAACACATAAAGATTGTATTTCATATTTTGTACCCCTCTATGTTGTAGAAAGGATAAACTGAGCCAATTAGTATATGTAGTGCCTCTCATTAAGATGATTTTTGTGTGTGTGAGGACATACAAAATTATTCTTTCAGCAATTTAAAAATAATGTAATATATTGTTAGAAACCACAGTTGCCACATTGTATAGGGATCTGTTAAATTTACTATTCAGAGCTAACTGAAATTTTATGCCCATTGACCAGTATTTCTACCAAGAATTACACATTTTGAAGGTTGGATAAAATTCATAAGGTGGCATTACATGATGCAAATGACAGTCTTTGATTGCACCTCAGTTATGGTTCAAATCTGTTATTTGGAGCTAAAGTGACAGTGCCTGAAGCACAGCATGTTTGGGACACTTTAGAAAGTTGTATCAGCTCTAATTACTGGAGGTAGAAATACAGTGCCTGCCTCACACCGAAGCTGACATGATTTAGGCTTTATTCTCACTAGCACCCACTCATGAGGTATAGATTATCTTCACATTTCAATGCAAATGGCTCCACTCACTGCTAGGCCACCCATAATTTTTAAGCCATCAGTTTTCAGAACAAATTAAATTAAATTAATTGAATTCTTCGGTGGCTTAAGAAAATCATTTAAACCATTTCCAACTTCTCTATTTCCATTTTTATTTTATATACTTGATTTAAAAGGGATCAATTTCTTTTCAGTTTAAAATTTAAGACTAATATTTGATCCATCAATCAAACATTGTTAGTCTGGCTTCCTGCCACCTTCAGTTTTCTTGGTTGTCCTTTAAGTTCAGTCATCTCTGGGTAATTTCTATGTCAAAGAATTTATCCAAGATACATTGTGATTCTTTTGAAAATACAAGCATTAGCAGTTAATGTCTTTATTTTATATTTACTTTTCTAGTAATATTCACTGAATTAGGTAATTGACATATATATGTATTAATTATAATTGTTATATATTAAGCTTGGGGGACATTTGTGGTTTTAAAAAAGTATAGAAAAACCATACACACCAAGAGAGACTAGAGGGTCTAGCAGAGTGTGGAAGGAAGATGGGGTGGGAGGAGAGGAAGAGGAGAGATAAAGAGGCAGGAGAAAAGCTCTTTTGGTGTGCAATGCCAAGGGATTGCTGTGTGATATGCACGCAGAGTGTGGAATCCCAAATGTTCTTGGAGGTCAGAATTTTACATGCATGACTTATCCGGACAGGTGGGTTTGTGAAGAGCATCCTTGGACAAGGGTCCTTATCCACGGCACCTTGAGACCAGCCCAGAGGTCTTGTGCTCATCCACGCTGGCTTAAAGGAGATCCAAGAAGGAGCTGTGTCCCATAGAGCACCCGATGTAGAGGCCAAGTGACCATATGAATCCCTAGAAAGTGGTTGCAAACGATTTTGTTATTGATTAAATTAGTTTGGTGTCATGTCAATTTAGCTAAGTCACACAAAGCAGTTGGTTTGTGACCTCTCCCATCGTGGTCGTTTATAGTGAGTGCGCGGTACCAGGTGGCTTCCTGATTTCATTTCTAACATAACATTCTCTTAATTCATTCCTGTGGTCGTGAATGAATGGTCCGTTTTCCTGGTTGAATAGCATTTTATATCCACACACAGAGACATGTGCATGTGGACTCACATGCACATGCATATGCACGCACACACACACACACACACACACACACACACACACACACACACACACCCCACTCATTGTCTTTGTCTCTCCACCTATTGAAGGATGCTGAAGGTTGATGCTGTCTTGGCTCCTTTGAAATATAGTGCAGTAATCATGAGTCTGCATGTATCTCTTCAACACATTGGTTTCATTTCCTTTAGACAAATACACAGTAGTGAGATGACTGGGTCATATGGTAATTCTGTTTTTAAAATTCTGAGTAAACTCCATACTATTTTCCATAATTGGTGCACAAATTCATGCTTCGTATATCTTAAAATGGCTTCTTCCCCTGCTTGTGTCAGCTACCGTTTTGCCCTCTGGAATGAACATAGCGAAGAGGAAGATCTTGTCATAATTGCACCTGTCCCGAACTCACTGGGACAAGAAGGCTGTCCTTCCAAGGCTCTGGCTTCCTTCTGTGTACACAGGGAACTTGAGCCTTTAGATTCTCTCAGTCTTGGTACTGCAGCTTTGCAATGTTGGAGATGCTGACATTCATAGCTCTGGGCATTCCATAAACAATGCAAATCAGCCTCCAAATAGCTTAGCCTTCTATCTACAGTCTGAAGATGACGTTGGTTTCATTATTGAGCAGCTACCATGCCTCCTGCCATGATCGACCCAGCCTGTGGGTAGAACAGGGGCAGGGGCTTTGGCCCCTGATGACCTCTTTTTAATGGGAACTGAGTGTAATCACATTAGCTCAGTTGGGAGTTTTGAAAATTACATTAGCTCATCCAACAAAAGAGAATCTGCCAATAATTTATGTGATGGATTTGCAATTAGAACATAGAGGTCCCTCCCCTTCATCTTCTTTGTGTCTTTCTGGTAAAGAAACAGAAGAAAAATCATCTTAAGGAAATTAAAATGTCAAGCAGACCTTATAGGTCGTGTTTTAATAGAATTTTATCCTCTATCTTTTGGTTTTGTTCCCTAAGGGAAGAATATTTTGGGAACTGTTTTATGGTTAGCCATTTCACATAATCTACTAGGGGTTTCTTGGTAAATATATATATGAAAATAATTTTAACGGGCATTAAAATATATATCAGAACTAGAAGTTACAGGAATACATTTATTTTACATAATTAAAATATAATTATATCATGCCCCTTCAACTCCTCCCATGCCATCCATCCCCCATTCTCTTAAATTCATGACAGGTGCTCATTCTGGGAAAGGCTAATTCATTCTCTCTCTCTCTCTCTCTCTCTCTCTCTCTCTCTCTCTCTCTCTCTCTCTTTCTCTCTCCAGCAATTTTTAATTTGCTGTAGCTCTTCATCTAGTTGTGGGACTCTGTGTAATGTACCCGTCCATGTTAGTATGTTAACTGTTGTCATTGTTAAGGCTTTCTTTAAGCAACCATGTTTTTGAGATTTTATGGATGTAATTTTCTTGTCATATACAGAAGATTCCATTTGGCTCCACACTTCTTGGTCCTCTGGTTTTTATAACCTTTCTGGCCCCTTGAGCCTTCTGCATGAGAATTGGGTTGTAGATGCTTAATTTGGGGCTGGGGACCCCAAAGTCAGATGTATCCAGCATTTTAACAAGTTGTGGCTATCTGCAATGCTCTCCATCTATTGTAAAAAGAAACTTCTTTGATGAGAGGTGGGAGCTTTTCTTATTTGTGCAGGAATACTTCTTTGACTTGAAATAATATGTAGGTGTATTTCTAGCTTTTTATAATCTTACTGTATGACAATTAATGAAATTGGAAATGTAACCAGACAGGTTAGGTAGGCATGGTAGCATATGCTAACTGGTTACCAAATACAGGGTTTTTTTTGTTAAATATTGTACTGTTTTTACAATATATGTCAACAATACTATAGGATAGATGCTATGTTATAATAGAGAAATAGAAACTGATATTCTTCAACCAACTTTCCCATCTAATACAATGATAGAGATGTTGTGAGTGAGTCTGCTCTCATCAGCACTGTCCTGGTTATAAATTAACTCACTACTTCAGCACTTGCACTGGCAGTCACACAAGGCCCATTGAATCACCCTTAGGAGATGGTCCACTTTTAGAACAAGAAGTTCTACAAGTAAAGTTGATGGATAGCCAGACTTACAGGTGTAGATGAGGGTCAGTATGGACAATCTAGGTGTGTTCTAGTTTTGGGAACACTTGACAGTATAGCTACTAAGCATAATGGAATGAAGCATGTGGTGGCCTTTGGGAGACAAGGGATACTGGACTTCTCATGATGGACAGCTATGGGCCATGTGTATAACTGTGTCTTCTCAAGGCTTTGGGAAACAACCTCTTGATTGGTTTATTAGAGGGAGTGGAGTTAGCTGCTTCCTTCCCCAAATAAGGAAAGTAAAGAACAGATTGGAGCACTGGCATTCCAGAGATAGAAAGAACAGTTCCTCCCAGATAGGGTGAATTTCCTGTATGGGCTCTCAAGTAGGATGGGGGTGGAAATGCAGATGATGAGGGAGTGAGATGCTGGGAGCAGTGTGGTGCAGCCTTTCATGGGAAGTGAGATGAAGGAGTCTCACTGAATTACCTTTCTTTCCACTTAGCTGATTATCTTGAGAGAGGACTGTTCCTGCTTTGTGCATAGTTCCTAAAGTGAGCCTGGAAACACTTCGAGAAGTTTTAAGAGAGTGTCACTGGCATTAAAGGACTTGAAAAGTCCTTTTGTAATTGCTGAAGGCATTTGGACCACCTCGTGTCCTAGAACAGAGAAGAGCGGATGCAGAGATAGTCTTTCATAACCTTGAACTCCTGATTCTTCTGCCTCTATTCCTTAAGTACTGGGATGAAAGGCATATGCTGTCTTCCATTTTAAGCAATGTTTAACAGTCAAGAAAAGGGAGGTTTAGTCTCAGTGCAAGTAGCAAGGGATGTGTGCCTCTTATCTGTTTGTCTGATGGGTAAACAAGAAAGTAACAAAATTAAATTGTCTAAAATAGGTGGGGAAATGACAAGCAGATATTCCAGTGGAAAGCACACAGACTGGAAAAGCAATCTGCTTGGCTTAAATGGTTAGAGGTTTGACCGGCCCAGAGAGCAGAGGTGACCAGAGAAGGGGGGCAAATGAGTTTCTGGGAATGAATGTTTACTGCTCTAATAGCTTCTCTCTTGGTCTCTGTGTTTGCATGGATGAGCTATGCTCTTTGAATTTCAGTGGTGTTTAATTTCAGCTAATTTTCACATGTCATTCTGCACTTTTAAGTTGAATATTTTATGTCATCCAATGACCTTATGGTACCTAATTCTCAAAACTATCATTCACATGTATCTAGATGAATAAAAACATATTACTGTGGTGAAATAGAAAATCTTTTGTATGAGAAGTCATGAAACATAGCCCTGATCAAAAATATAACTATTTGCCCTTCAAATGATCATGAAAATACCTAACTCAATTTTACCACTGGAAAAATATCTAGATGAAATATAGCTGCCAAGGTCAGTGTCTCAGGTTTAAAACTACATCCTAATATATTTGTATCCCTTCAGACTTGTTACTATGCCCACAATTCTGATTATTGCTTCTGGTCTTATCTACCAAGAAGTCTATGATCAGTCTTTATTTTATAAAGTGGCTTTGGACCAGGGTTATAAATATTGGGTAGAGACAAGCTGTCTGAGACAATTATGTTCCTGACAGTCTAAAGAATAGTACTATAACCCAAACGACCCCGTAATTTCTTTGAAGCCCTGCCTAGACGCTACTGTTTGTTTTTTTTTTTAAAAACCAATGGTGCCTGATAGAATTTATTATACCTTTTCAACACCTGCATTTCTTATCTTATCTCTACCCCAGCTGTTCTTTCAAATCACTTTTTAAAATTGTGATCAAATGTAGCTAACATAGTATTTATCATTTAAATAATTTCTAAGTGGATAATCCTCTATCCTTAGACATATCCACAACGTTTTGGAACAATCAACACTGCCCACACACGAAACATTTTCACAAGACCAACAGCAGTAACCATGAAATACTAAAAATGTATTCACTCCCCTCTGCTTTCAGCCATGGGTAACCTCCGCTAGGCTTTCTGTCTCTTTAAATGCGTTAACTTTTAGTACTTTTTGTTAATAGAAGCATGCCCAGCTTACTTCACCCATAATGTTTTTAATGTCTACTTTTATGGACTGTGGCACATGTTAAAATTTCTTTCCTTTTTAAATTTACGTGCATGGTGTGCTCATGTTCATATAGGAGTGTCTGTGAGTATGAGTGTATGATGTAGGTGTGTTTATGTCTATGAGTGTAGGGGTATGATATATATGTCTGTGAATGTGTGTGGGGGGGTATGTGTGTAAATGTTTTTAAGTGTAGATTTATGATATGTTTGTATGTGTGTGTATTTATGAATGTGGTTATATTTTGTGTGTGTATTTGTGAGTGTGGGTATACGGTGTGTGTGTATGTCTGTGAATGTGTGTATGTGTGTGTGTGTATGATGTGTTTGTGTGTGTATGTGTCTATGAGTGTGGATATATGGTGTATGTGTCTATGGGTGTGAATGTATGTGTAGATAACTTCAGATACTGGTCCTTGGCTCCCATTTTGTTTGAACCAGAATATCTCTTTTCTGTTTTTCAATATTGGACGTGGTAGGTTAGTTTGAGCATAGGCTTCTAGGTAGTCTCTTGTCTTCATCTATAGCATCCGGCTTTATGTGTGTTCTGAGAGTCTAATTCAGGTCCTCAAACTGGAAGCGCAAATGCTTTACCCATGAATCCATCCTCACAGCCTCTTTCCCTTTTATATCTACACAATTTTCCATTATATTTGCATATTTATTCATCTATTGCTTGACATCTGGGTAGTTCTGACTGCTGTTCCTGGATTGTTCCTATTGCTTTTACTTATGCTGACATCAACACTGATCAATGTAGAACTCTCTGTGCATGGACCTGGCTTCGGTTCTTTTGGATTCATACTTGAAAGCAGAATTGTTCCATCATGTGGTGGTGCTATGTTTAGATAGCTTGAGGAACTACCAAAACTATTCCCACGGTGGCTGAATCATTTCACATTTCCCTAGAAAGGAATGAGAGTTCCAAGTTCTCCATATTCTTGACACCACTTGTTATTTTTGTAAAATGATTGTTATAGCAGCCATCTTGGGTGTAAAGCTGTCTCTCACTGCAGCTTGTTTGCATTTCCCTGACAGCACAGTATCTAAACATCTTTCCGTGTGCTGAGTGCCCATTTGCATGCCTTTTAGAAATTATCTAGATGAAATATTACTTCTGGGATGTAAACCTGCCTTTTATCACAGGTCTTGGGCTTTACTGAAGACCCTGATGCTTATTTTCGATTTGGATAAGAAGTTTTCATTTTTGAGTTTGTGAGTTGTTGTTAAGCCTAGACTCTAATTGCTTATCAAAAGTGTTATAGACAGCCATTTTCATCCTGTCATAAGCTCTTTTCCACTCTCTGGATAGCGTTCACAGATGCACCCTGAGTCTGATTTATCCTTCTTTTGTTGCCTGTGCGTTTGGTGTAACATCCACCAAAAAATCAAAGATCGTGAAGATTTTGCTCCAATATTTCTTCTGAGAATTTATTCTTTTAGCTTTTCAGTGAAGGAGGTTGTCAGCTTCTTGTAAGCTTTTATAAGCTGTGGGGTCAGGCCTAAATTTTTTCATTTGTGTGTTAAAAAGACTTTCCCATCACAGACTTGGCATCCTTGTGGGGGTGGGATAATCCAGGGATTGACTTTTCATTGCTTTAGTCAATATGGCTGTGTCCACACCAGTACCACAGTGTTTTGATGACTATCGTGTTGTAGTTAGTTTCCATGCGATGAGCTGAGATTTCTCCATCTTCATCCTTTAGCTTCGTGGTTGTTCTATCTCTTCAGGGCCAAGTTGCTGCTATGCTTTCCCTTGATGATGAACATGCAAGCCAGGTAGACCCTTTTCTCCCTCAAAATGCTTTGAATCATGCATGGTGTTTATCACAGCAACAACAAATCAAAGCAAAATGTAAATCTTTTACCTCCATGCTTAGGTCTGCCATTAAATAATTCTCTTTGGCATTTTTCCAGTTGCAGAGCTTCTGTTCGTTTCTGTCCTATATGTTCCTACTTATTTGTTAATTGCATGTTTCTTCATCCACTGCTTGCTTGTCTAATTATACTTAGTTGACTAAATGTCTGTTTTGTTTTGTTGATTTCTAGCTGTCTTTAAGATTACTTTTGAAAAGGCATTAAGGCAATTTGTAGATTCTTTGGAGCATGGTTAGTTTCCTTTGGTGATGTCACGCTTGTTTAATTCTTCATTATCTATTTAGTCTTGTGCAGCTGGTGGCTGTACACATGAAGAGCAAAACATCGTATGAATTAGTTTTGGTGAGTAAAAGTCTGCTGTGTTGTTGGGTCTTTGTGCTCATGGGGGAGGGGCTCAGAGGGTTGTGGTCAATGAGTTTGAACTGGGTCATGTGACTTCTGGGTCCATGGTTTATTTGCTTGCTACCCGAGGCTTCAGTGTGTGGCTCCTACCTGGTCTCTGAGTGGGCTGTATCACCCAGGACCACATGTCTCGAGCATCATGGTCTGTGGGCCTCAGAGTAGGATGATAATCTATTTCAGCATTCGTGGATGGTGCGCTTGCTGCCAGGCTCAAAGCTACTAGATGTGGTTTCTCCTGGTTCCCAGGGACAAATCCTACTGGATCTTTGTGTGAGTCACTGTAAAGAGGCACTGGTCCTGAACAGTGGCTCAGGTGGGCTGCAGCTGAGTCACAGGCTCTTTTGGGAGCTATAGTTGAAACTGAGCTCTATTGTGCTTTCTCTGCTGGTATGAGCTGGCATCTCTTCTGGTGGGTCT
This sequence comes from Mus pahari, assembly GCF_900095145.1. Lineage (NCBI taxonomy): Eukaryota > Metazoa > Chordata > Mammalia > Rodentia > Muridae > Mus > Mus pahari. The sequence goes on from NC_034597.1 coordinate 59,162,813, forward strand.
TAGGAAGCTAAGACAGGACAAGAGCTGGAGTTGATTTGCCAGAATGTTTTTGGAGCTAAAGTAAGACAAAAGTCTGTGGCCTTTGGTTGATAATATGATTAGTGGGACAATCGGGACTATAGCCATATGCACAAGAGGAAAGGCCATTTGGAACTTGAAACTAGAACTGTAGTTGGAGTGCCAGCCCTTTCTTTAAACCTGTCTTTGGCTCTATGAAGCTTTTATAACCTCTTACCCCAATCCTGATAATCAAGGATACTGATGATTTAATATGTATACAGTCAAGCATATTAATGATTTATTTGCATATGTATATGTGTTTGTGTGTGTGCATGTGTGTGGTTATATGACTTGCTTAGTTTTCTTCTTTTTGTCATACATGAAGTTTCAAAATTTAAATTTCTATATTTCAAGTCATTATTTTATATTTTAATTAGTTTATCATTATATTAAATACATGGTAAATAATATAACTGGTATTTGGTGTATATAATGGCTGCAGTAGCCTTTTCTATGCCTTTAAAATGTCACATTGTCATTTAAATTTATATTCATATATGTATATCACTATATAATCCTCTATGCATTTTCTTCTCTATATGATTGATTTGCTTGTCTATATTTATATAGTGCTGTAATGCAGTTTTATCTTATGTTTTGATATTTTTAAGGGGGCAATCTTTAAAGCTTTCATTGATTATTCTTACAGAGTCAATCTCCATATAATCTGTTTATTATGTCCTGTGTAACTTGCTTTCAATGATTTTTTGCATATTAGTTCAGAGAAGGATCCAGATTTTGCTTTCAGGAAGTAGTGAAAGCAGAGGTCAAGGACGCTTAAGTAGGCTCTGGTGAGATGCTTCTTCAGCTTTAAAGCAAAGGTCATAGAACCTTAGGGCACATGAATTTCAAAGGAGCAGGGCTTCCTGGCAGATGCTGCAGTGAGCATCCCCTGTCCACATTTTTACCAGTTGCCAGGATTGATGTTTCTAAATGAAGCAACTCTGATAAAACTTCATGCAGGGATGGTGTCTAGTGAGTTCTAGAGCAGCCATTCCTCAGGAACTCTGCATCTCTTTAAATCAGCATTCCCAAGTGGCTCAGTGGGAACCCCTTCAGAAGAGAACAGAAGAGATTCTGGGGAACGGAGGCAAAAGTGGTGCTGTGTGGGAGAAGGAGTGTTGAAATAGAAACACTGTCAGATAAAATATATTCCTAGTACATGTAAAGGTGAAGACGACTAGGCAAGGGAATCAGGATATTCATTAGAAGGGAAGATATTAGATTAGTGGACTCAACCTTTCTCCACGAACCCAGGATGAGCAGGTATCAGGTACCAACCCTGAAGCATGGCATCAGGCGCTGTACCCTGCTTAGCATCAAAAGTAACATTCCCAGTTGTGTGAGTGTGAGGAAGAGTCCTGTAACGCTTAGGCATTGTAGTCCTGGGCTCCCAAGCTGTGTACTTATCATGTGTGTGTGTGTGTGTGTGTGTGTGTGTGTGTGTGTGTGTGTGTTTCCTTTCTGACTGTCTATAAAAGTTAAGTGGAAAGGAAAGAAAGTGTTCCGAGCTGAATCTCCTGCAGCAGCAGCAGCAGCATGCAGGGCCACAGCTCTCTTGCTGAGCCTCATTTCTGCTGGGGCTATTTATAGACTGGCTCTGAAAATTTCCTTAGTAACAGGGTTGGGAAGAACTCTACCTTTGCTGCAGTGGGTGTCCCAAGTCAGCCTGTGGCCTCGTACCCGATTCCTACAGCTTAGATGTTCTCAAGTGATCGTAGGTTAGACATTACCTTCTCCACTTTCAACATAGTTTATGGTTGGAGGTGTTTCATGAATATTTACTGCTCTAATCATGTGCTGTATTTTGTTTTGATGGAAATGTGCTCTATTGAAGAGGGGATATTTCATATTGATAGCCAGGCTTTATGCTGTAATGACTGAGGTGAACGGGGAAGTTTCTCAGCCTTTGAGAATTATCCTTCTATTGTAGTTTACATTTCTGGGCACTGCTCAGAATCCTAGCCTTTTCCTTTAAGTATTTACCCCCTCTTTAAGTTCGTTCTTTTTTTTCCCCTTCCCTCCAGCTTGGCCATCTGTCTTCCTCCCTTCGCTTCTGTAGAACCACGGACTGAGTACCTGGTTGGGGGGAGGGTAGCACATGTCATCAAAAACATTTAGTTTTCAGAAAGTACAGAGTGACTTCTGCAACGTGTTCTACATCTTCTTGCCATCTGGACCTATAACCTCGCCCAGTTAGAGCTCAGCTAACAAGGCCAAGGTCGTGGATTCAGACTCAGCATGGTGATCCAGGTTACCTTGCTCAGGGAAGAACTTGACATTGCTCTCTACTACAGTTGCTGGGACTGGTTGGGTCCATCTTGAAAGACTGCTGACACAGGAGGTCCTGGAGAGATTTGGGCTTGAGCCAGCCCTCAGTGTCAGTCGAGTAAACACCAAAGCATATGTTATAGGCTGGGTAGTCAGCAGGCCTCTCAACCCAATGCGGTTTTTACATTAAGCTTTAAAATAAGCCAGTCATAAGAAATCATTGTTTTCACATGAGTTCACTTGCACAGAAGAAAATATGAACCCTCAGTTTGGCTCAGTGTTTCTACCTTTGTTCTGCTTCTTTATTCGTTTTCCTTAGTCACCGCTTAGAAAGTAATCCTCGGTTGAGTTACAGATTTTACTGGTAGGAATGAAGGGGCCAATATAGGTGAATGTGGTGAGAGGAGCTGGGATGAGAATTGTCACTAACTAAATACAAAGTTTGTGAGACTCTCCAAAGCTTTGCCCGACTACTGAAAATGTATCCCCAGGATGATTAAACGATTTCTGTTTTTTTTTTTTTTTCATCTCACTTCTGTGCACTCTACACATGATTGGCAGGGAACTGTCGCTTCTCTCCAACTAGAGAAGGCATCTATAGAGATAGTGGCTAGTACACTGACTCACAGGCTGTAACAGCTCTGGACTCTATGCAAGGGCCTTCCATGCCACCACACTGTATTTGGTATCCAGTCTCACATCCACAGAGTATTTCATCAGAAATGCATGTTGTTATCAACACTACATTCTCCCGTTTTATGTTCTGTTTACTTGTGGATGAGAGATTTTACACACTTTCTCTGGCTGCGTTTGTGCATGAAGTCGGATTTATGAAACTTGAGTGTTTCTTCACAAAGAGATGTGAGAGCTGGCTTAAAAAAAATGAAACAAAACAAAACAATAAAATCCAACTCCCCCCAAATCAAACACCTAACTGACTAACTGACTGACTGACTGACTGACTGACTAACTGACTAACTAACAGCCACCCAGTGCTGTTTTAGGAAGGGTATCTGGCACTGCAGTGGATGGAGATAAGGTTTCTGATGTTAGAATGTTTTCATTTAGGATTGAATAATTCGTATGTTTTCAAATAGTGACTTGGCTGTGTTCATTCCTCAAGCTACTGGATTTGCTACAAAGAAGAAATAACCTTGGCAACACTCTCCCTGAAACTCACTTGCCAAATTGTTCTCTCACCTGCTCAGAACTGGGATTCAAAGGTGAGAAAATGATTCAAGGGACAGCATGCAGCTCAGGATCATGGGAGTCAAGAAAGCAAGAGATTCTTCGGTTCTTTCCCACAAGACCATCGTGACTTCGATTATGTGACATCCTTGCTCCAATTAAAGGCATGCCTCGCATCTAGAGGGTCTCATTTACATTTTGCTGCTTTGCAACCCTGTCATCTTATCTGATACTTTACAATATTACATAATGTACCTTCTCTTGATGCAATTTCATGCCTCCTGCTGACTGTTCAAAATGACAAAGCAGAAGGTCAGACTACATCAGTGGACAGCTATCAAGATGCATAAGCAGTAGCTCAAACATCAGATAATTAGTATTTAAAGTGAGCCAGTGCCATGAGAAATGTAAAATAAAAAGCCCTTATGGTGTTCTCTAAATTCTGTAACCGAATCTTCCATTCTTATTAAAAGTCGGCAGATTTAGATCGGTCATTAGAAATATTTCATACACATAGAGCAGTATGAAATGTGTATGTACAGCAATAAAAGCAACCACAGAGCAAATGCTCATAAAACAGTCAGACGAAGTAGAAACTTGCTCTTCTCCCCCAGTTGGAGCAGGCCTCCGCCAGATGGGAGGTTCACCCAAGAAAGATGGCCACCCAGTTCTGCTTGTCTCCACAGGTTTATCTGTCGCAGAATTTGCCTCTGGATTGTTTTCATGCTAATGTGTTCCTTTTTGAAATGCACACACTATGTGCACACTGTTTCTTGGGTGCCTCGGTCATTATGGTTGTAATACTCGTCCATATTACTAGGTGCATTTATGCTTTACATATGTTTATGGCCGTGGAGCTTAATCTTGTATCCATACTTAACAACAGTCTGTATTGATTCTAGCGTAGGTTCTTTGGATGGTTTCCAGCTTGGGGCTGTTTTGAGTTATGTGACTGTGAAGAAGGTTGGGTATACCTCTGGATTATGAGCCTTGGGGTATAATCTTAGGGGTAGAAAGCCACATCTCAGTGCTCACTTGCATCCATCCCTACTGGAGGATGCTGAGCCATTTCCAAAGCATCTGTGGTGATTTCTCTCTTCCCCCACCCCCTCCATTTTCTCAACTGTCAGAGGCTTTGCCAGTTTAGCGAGGGATGGCATTTCATAGAAGCCTTAGTTTATATTCCATTGCTTATCTAGAATGCTGATTGCATTTCTATTTAAGTAGCTAGCAAGAGTTCCTATTCAAAATCTGCCATTCCTTCCCACCTAGGCCATTCATCCTGTGTGTCACTAGGAAGGATGACTTGAAGTATCTTGTCATGAGAAAACTGAAGAGAAGGTGTGATCATGGCTCTGAAGAGTTCAGTGCCAGGGCCGCACTACAGGCTTAGGGAATTCTACCCACTGTCCAACACAGCGAGAAGGAGCTTAGTAATGGATGAGTCTTAGTGTAAGGAATCCACTCAGGACCCTCAAGACCAAGCTCTCAGCACAAAGGAGATTTACTTAGCTCTGAGGGATAGAGGCTGGGATAATGGATGAACACAGGAGACAGAGGAAGGGGGAGGAGAAGAGAACAAAGGAGAGGGGAGAAAAGGGGGATATATCTCGAAGGAGGGAGGGACAAAGGACTGTCTCTGGGGACAGACATAGACCATAGGCGGAAGGCAGTGAAGGTAAAGTGGGAGAGCTGGGAGAGTTAGGATGGGGTATTTAATGTTAATTGGGCATGTTATTTGGGTGAGCCACAAGGGACTTTTGATAGCTGAACTTCAAAGCTTTGGTAGCTGAACCTTGGTAGTCAGCCTGAGGAGGAGGAAGTGGCCAAATCAGGGAACAGACCTTGTGGCTAGCTTTAGGAATATAATCTAATGGTTTTTTCTTTTAGCAAGGGGTGGCAGGGAATGAGGGAGAAGGGCAAGGCCTGCCAGGGCCAAGATCAGCATGCTTGAGCCGCCCAGAGTCCCTTTCCTTAGGATAATGGGGAGGAAGCCTTGTTCACTGGATGAACTTAGCCGAGACTCAAAATAACATGGAGAGTCAAGTTTTGACCCAAGGGGTAACATTTTCTCTTCTTCCTCCTTTAAAATTTTGTTAGTTGGTTCTGAGCACTTTTGATACTACTGGAATATTGAGTGGAATCTAATGGCCTGTTGGCAGAGTCTGTGCCTCCCTTGCCTGTCACTATGAGCTCTGCAAGGGTAGGAGTGTTGGCAATGGGAGGAGGAAGGCCCTTCCTAGAAGTTACAAGGTCTATTTGAGGTGCATGTTCTGTAGGCTGGGAGGTCCTTTTTATGCAGGCCAGCAGTGGAGATGAAAGGTGAATGATGAAAGATGAGAAATGTGATGGGTCTTGACTGGGGTCAGGAGTGGGGTGGGGTGGGGTGGGGTGGGGTGGGCAGCAGTTGTTTTACAACGGGAGGTAGGGAGGAATGTGAGCGGGGCACAGGCAATCCTCTTGGAGGGCCGTTACTATTTATTTATCCAAATTTAACAGTGAATGCCCATGTGCTGCAGTCCTTGAGGGTGATGTCACCCAACTAGATTCAGGGTGTTTCCAAGCTTTGGTTTCTACCACTAGTAAAGAGCCTAAGAACTGGTTAGGTAGAAGAAATGGGGGGGGGAAAGAGGTGCCAAGGATGCTCCTCTCTGAGATCAACTGTCACAATAGGATTGCTGTTATCTGACTAAATGTGTCCTAAGAGGTCAATGACATGATGGGTACTTGTGGCAGTGTGGAGCTGTGAGGGGCCCAGATGGATCATGGTGGATGCTGAGGTTGCCTATTGAAGGTCTCTTCAAGGATGTCTTCTCTAAAGATCACAGCTTGACAAATAAGTCCTGTTCTACCTGGGGACACAGCATGGTGCTCCCATGGAAACCACATTGCCTCTGGATTATCCCAGCATGGTGAGATTGTGATGAGCCTATGCCACTTTCAGAGCCCGTGGCTTCCTACCCAGTTCTCATTTCTGTTCTGCTCTTCCACAGATGTCCGGCGTCTGTTACAGTGGAGAGGCTGCTCCAACCTCCTCTGGTTGTCCCCCCTTGCATCCTTTACAAGCATTTTCTGCAGCAAGTTGCTTCTATATCCAATCGCATCCTGACTTCTCTTTTTGGGAAGAGCTCAGCTGAAATGAGTCTTGTTTGCTATAAAAGTTGCCCACATGATTTTACTTAAATCTGCCATCTCACAGTTTCCCGTTTGTTTCTCCCATCTACCCCTTGTTCTTGCCTCCCTTTCTTTAGGATTGAATTTAATAATCATTCTTTTGTTCTCTATGCCTTGCTCAATCTTTTTTTTTTCCCCCTTTGAATTTCACTCTAGTACCATTGGGAAGCTAGAGTTTAAAGCTTAAATTTCACTTTGCATATGGTATGAGAAATGTTGAGCAAAGCACATCCCATTCTTCCTGCCTGTCCTTAGGTAACACTGGTAACATTTTTCTATTTAAGGTTCTTAAACCTTCTTTTACATTTTTTTACAGTGCACATACATTGATGGATATTTTTCAGATTTTATTTGACTGAAATGGTCTGTCTCTATCTTTTCCTCTTGATCTTCATAGCAAAAGATCTATAACACAAAATTTAGCATTTTAGTCATTTAAACTTGCTTACTTAACCACTAACCTATAGAAGGGCATTTTTGTGTGTGTGTGTGCGTGCGTGGTTTTCACTTTTGAAATCTGCATACATGGTTTTGCATAAATGCAAATTTTCCTGGAGCACAAGGTAGGTATATATATATATATATAGCTGTTTTATATAAACTGCCAAGTTGTTTCCCCAGAAGTGGCTGTGCCATTTTACATTCCTATAGGAACGCAGGGGGATTTGTATGTGTATTCGTGCATTAGTACCATGTGGCCTTGATTTACATTTCCCTAATAACAAATGGATTGAACAGCAGTCCCTGCTCTCATTTCCATATGCATACCTCACAAGTGCAATGTCTATACACACTTCCTATTTTCTAATTGGAAATACATCCTAGGTACAGACCGGTCAGAAGTGTGACTTGGAATATTTTCTTCAAGTCTGTAGCTTGGCTTCCACCATCTTTTCAAGTTTGTACTGTAACAAAAGCTAATTTGGATGACGTTCATTTTAATTGGTTTTCATTTAGGGGTCATTTTCTGGGGTCATATGTAAGCACTGAACGACAAGTCCTTGTCATTTTCTGTTAAGTTTTCTTCTAAACATCTTGTACATTAGTGTTTTATATATAAATTTTGGATTAATTCTGGGTTATTTTTATATGAGATCTGAGGTTTAGATTGATATTAATTAATTTTTGTTTATGAATACTCAATTGTCCCAGAACCATTTGCCGACAGTTCAGTCTTTCCCCACTGAGCTGCTACTTTCCAATTTGTCAAAAGTAATTCATTAGCGCTCCGTGGCCTGGGTTTGGGTTCCTTCCTTTCCTTCTACTTTCCCTTTTGTCTCTTCTTCTATAAGCACCACAAGATCTTGATTGCTGAGCTGTACAGTAAATCTAAAAATGGAATAGAATTATCATCACTTCATCTTTTTCCAAAGTTGTTCTGGCTGTTCTAATTCCTTTGCCTTTCTATATGAATTTGGGACAATTTTGTCTATGCTCACAGACACACATTTCTGAGTCTGGCAGCACAATAGTTGCCTCCCTCTACTTCCCTTTTTTAGGTTTGTGTCATTTTAAAGATTTTTCTATCGATTTCTAGCTACGGATAATATTTTTACCTTTTTCTGATCTTTAAAAATATTTTATTTATTTTATACACACACACACACATTTGTGCATGTGTGTGTGTGTGCACGTGCATGCACATGTGTATGTGTGTGTACACACGTGTGTGTGCCTGCATGCATGTAGAAGCCTCTGGAGCTAAAGTTGCAGGCAGTTGGGAGCTGCCTGATATATGTGCTAGGAACAAAATTCCACCCATCTGCAAGAGCGAAAAGTTCTCTTTAATTGCAGAGCTACCCCTAGTCTCCAGAAAATTACATGACCAAGACACAAGAAGAAACAAAGAAGAAAATACACAAAAAGTTAAATAACGAAAAAGCAGGTAAATAATTCAACAATAAAATCAGTGTCAAAATGCATAACAGTTCATGGATTTCCCAGTCAATAGTTTTGGAGGGGCTAGAGGGATGGTTCAGTGGCTAAGAGCCTATGCTGTTCTTCTACAGGAACCTAGTTCAGTTCTCAGTGTCCACACATACGGCACCCAAAAAACAACCACCACTAATTTCAGCTGCAGGGTATCCGATGTCCATTTCTGGCTTCCATGGGTATGTGTACATTTGGCATACACTTACACGTACAACTACACACACTCATGTGTACATAAACACACAAATAAATAAATATTTTTAAAATGACTTTTGTTAAGTTCAGATATATAAGATCTTATGTTTCAAGTGAGGATGTTCTAGAGGGATGCCAATTGGGGGAGTGGGCCTGTTGGTGAGTGTGCCATCTTAGGGAAAGGGGATAGTGAGCGACAGAGCTGTCTGAGGAGCTCATAGCTTTAAAGAAGGCTTACAAGATGTAGAGACAGAAAGAAAAGCTTTCTGCTTCTGTCAAAAAGAAGCCAGAAGAGGACATCTGATCCTCTGTAGCTGAAATTAGAGGTGGTTGTTTGTGGGGTGCTATGTAGTTCAGGACCCTCAGTGACACACAGGACAATTGAGATATATTACTAGGCAGTAGGAAGAATGGATTATAAGTCACTGTCTTTAATGATTTTATACTGTTATACAAATGACAGAAAGCCCCGTGCAATACACAAACATTGTCAGAATGGACCCTTGAGAGCACATTGCAAGTCTTTGATCTTAGGGACACTTTTGCTCAATTTCCAAAGTCCTAAGGTCCCAGGAATATGGACATGACAATGCACAGCTTATAACATGTTGGGACTTAAGAAGCTCATGCTCTGTGTAGAGGCAGAAAGCAATGCTTAGTCTATAGAGATTGTCCATTAGTATGAGTTTAAATGTTGAAAATAAAGAGAGAAATTTCAGAGGAGAAAGCTCACCGAGGAGGTGGCATCAGAAGAAGGGCAAGGCAGTGAGCCCCAGCTGAGGCTGTGATGGTGGGACCAGCAAGGGCCACAATGTTTGCAGGAGCATAGGTGTCCTTTTGAGGACGAGAGAGAGGACCAAGATGGCTGAGATTCATTAGGAGACAGGTAGGAGATAAGGTAGGACAATTTATCGAATGGGGCCCAGTAAGCTCTGATACTGCTTTGCTTTGGAGGAAGTAGCAAGCTCCCACGTGCTTTTGAGCAGGTAAGTGCCACCATTTATCTGTCATATTTCATTTTATCCGAGATACTTGAAAATTTATGACCTGTCATTATTTTATGCAGCGTGAAATGGACCCAAACCAACCAAACCAACCAAACCAAAATAATACAAAATTACAAAATGCTAAAAAGTTATCATTTAAACTAATTACGAACTACTTTCTTCTTCTACTATTTATAATTGTTATTTTAATTTCAGAAATATTAAACTATGAAACAAAACAAAACAAAAACAACCCAAAAGCTGTGTATGGGAACCATGAAGTGCAAGACATTTTTCTAATGAATATCTGTCTTCTTAATTGACTTTAGACTGGATGGATGGCTATTGCATTAAAATCATCAAGGGATGACTTTTCTTGGGCCAGATTAGCATGTGAAGCATTCCTAAACTTTGGATATATTATGGGTGAGAGAAAAAAAAGTCCCTAAAGTCTTTTGACCTTGAGAACAGTAGATACCAGTTACCCGGATAGAGAAAAGAATGAAGAAAGATTTGGTGGAAGGCAGTCAGAGATTAGATTTGGAAATAGTAAAGTTGAAAGAATGTCTCTTTAGGGAAATATCGGATGGCAAACACACACACACACACACACACACACACACACACACACGGGTACACCACCCACATACATAATCAGTTTTTATTATTTCTGGGTTTCATATTTGTCAATTTTTTTTTCACTAAGATCTCTTGCCAACCCCTATGTTCATACTCTTGGTACATTCACAGCCATTCACAGATGCCAGTAGAATGGTGGGAATTCCAAGATGGGGAGTCATTCACAGATACCAGTAGATGGGGGAAATTCCATCCCAGATCCTCAGCCTTGGTTCAACAGAGTAGTTTCTTGCTGGTTCCAGTTTTCAGACTCTGAACAGCAATGCCTCCCGGGCTTACCAGTGCTATGTTTCAGTGGGTTACACTTCCTGTTGGGGAGTTTTGCTATTTAAAATGGTCTCCGCGTGCCCTGCCAAAGTATTCACTAGTGTTCCTGAGTGGGATAAGTGCTCCCAAGGAGAACAATATGTGATTAGATAGGCTTCATTCAGGCATGTAGTGCAGTGCTATGAGCCATGCAGTTATTATTAATGAGCTCACAATATGTGTTAAATAAGGTGTCTTTAAAAATAAACACACACAAAACAAGGTTATGCATTGATAAGTAAATCAGTGTTCCTACCAGAGCCTCCTAGGAACCTCATTCTGCATATACCTCAGGAGCAGAAACTCAATGTTTGCTAACCCTGGTGTTGTAACAACTTCCTACACCATAATTGCCAGAACTGGACAATCTCAGCGGGGCTTCAGTGTTTATAGACTCTGGAACTCTGGAGTTTAGGAAGATATTAAGGATAGATTGACAGTCATCAACATAGACCCACCTTTAAAAATCCTGTTGCCTCATCATATTTCCTTGGATTTGATAGACATAAAGAGACAATTGCCGAGCTTCAGGGTAAACATTTAGAAATTCAGTAGTATTTGGCACACTGGTGTTATGTCTGTTAAATGTGGTGATAAATGGTGTTGCATGATCTGGGGAGGTGGCTCAGTGGGTAACAGTGTTTGCTGTGGAAGCATGGGGGCCTGAGTTCAAATCTTCAGCGCTGATGTGGAGAGCTGGGTGTGACCGCATGCTCCTGTAAGCTTAACACTGTGACAGAAAGACACATGAGAACTGCCGTGGCTGGATGGCCACTGGCCTAGCTCCAGGTTCAGAGAAAGACCATGTCTAAAGGGAGTAAGGTGGAGAAGGATATAGCAGGATATTCGATATCCTCCTCAGGCCTAAGTGTAGCAAGCCCAGCCCCTTCCCGCAAGTGATACTGCATACTTATCACTGCTTTAGAAATATTTACAGTAACACCTTTTAGTATATTTTCTTAAATACTCCTGTGTGATAAATTAGGGGCAAAATAATTCTTCAGCATATACAGTGTCGGGGGTACTGTCTGAAGGATGACTCCACTCCAGGCTCTTTCTCTAAATGTCAAGTAGCTCCAAGCCAGACGTTAGCACGCAAAGTTTTAAGAGTTTAGACTTTTAGCATCTTACCTGACTCTTCTATTCTGGAATGCAAGGAGCTTAGAAATCACCTTTCATCTTTACAGCACGCACAGGGCTGAGTCAAAGGAAGACTCAACAACTCTTAGACATTTCAAAAAAGATGGATGTCCGGGAAAACTATCAAATGTCACATCGGAGAGTCCGGAGACTATGGACAGTCACTCGGAGGAATCAATAGCATGTAGGGAAATCTTGACTAAGTGGTGATTTGCTGGAGGCCCAGTGCAGCCAAATTTAAGAAAAATCATGGAGAAAGCTGGTGGTACTAAAGTTCCCACATACTTTGGGTAGTTTTACCTTAAGATTTTCACGGGTCCTTTTTTCCTCTCTTAACTAAATCATTTTGTCATTTAGTTGTTCCAACAGGTCACAATGTCACAGAAAGAGTACGCTGGTGTAGAGGCTATGAGATGAAATTGTGTCTGTGGCATGCTTATGAGAGTCATGGAAGGGGAAAAAAAGTAGCTGTTGGGCAGATGGAGACATTGGACAAGGTATAGTTTCCACAGTCGATCCCAGGGAAGCTGGGGTGGTCCTGTAACAGCATGATCTCTTTAGGTTGCTGTATTGACTGGCTCTCATCAGGCTGGTCAGTCCTGGAAATATATGGCCTTGAGTAGGGGTCATTAGTTGAGGCAGTTCTAAGGGTTCCGAGAGCTGGGTGCCTTCTGGCAGCAGAGCATCACACAGCAGGGGACAATAGCATATGACCCAGGGTCCACCAGAAAACTCTTCAGTAACGATCCAATGATGGAACCTGTGGCGGCATATCTGTGTCAGGGCAGAATGATATTTGGAAGAAGTATCAGTGGCAATAATGTTGTTTTCCACAACACTAACGGGGACAGACATGGCTGTAACCACATTAACTTGCCTGGAATGTTGGGAAGCAAAGCTTTGCTCATGAAGAATTTGCTCCTTGACATCTCAACTTTGCTTTAGCATTCTACTCCCCCAAGACTGGACACCTTCCTCAGGAGGATTCTCTCTCTTCCTGTCTTGTACCATGCCCTGCTTCCATGCCCACGATGCCCCTCTTCAGCCTCATGCATCGTCTTCTCCCTTTGTGCCATCAATCCACTAGACACGTTTAATGTTATTTTAGTTTAAGTAATGCGTTAGCATGTGAACACAGTTTTAACATTTACTATATTACATTTCCCACCGACAATGAAGTTCTGAGGGCAGAGGATGCTCTCGAGTTTTTCCTTTGTTCCTTTAAAAGCCATCAAGTGCTGGACTTAAGTACAAACCACGCGCCAGAGTTTGAACTTGGCTGAGCGCTCTCTTACTGCACCCACTGGATGAGTTGGTTAACTCTCCGAGCTTCAGGTTATTCTTCTTTTTTTCAGAATTCTTATGTCCCATGAGAACTTCCCTCTGAAAATGTTCTTTTCATTTTGTTTCTGCTATTATCTAAAACAGTGTAACAGCATGAAAAAAATAACCTGACAATATCATCCGTAAGATAATTTTCCCATGCTATGAACTTCGTCCCTAACATAATACATTTTATGGAAAAGAATCAGTCTGCTTTTGTTCTATTCTTTTTTTCATTCACTGTCCTTCCTGATCACAACCCCTCCCTTCTCTCTTCCCAGTCCCACCCTTATGATCTCTTTCCCAACTGCCTTTTCCCCTTTTCTGAGGAGAAGGGGAATCTTCCTTGGGTACCACCCCACCCTGGGACATCTAGTCCCAGCAGGACTAGTCACATCTACAGAACATTTCACCCAAACACAAAAGAAAATACCTTCTTCTCAGCATCTCACAGGACCATCTCCAAAACTGATGATCTAGTTGGTCACAAAGCAAGCCTCAATAGAGACAAGAAAAGTGAAGTAATGCCTTGTATCTTAACAGACCACCATGGGTTAAACTTGGACTTCAACAACAACAGAAAGCCCATGGGTCCTCTTACTGGAGAATATACTCCATGCCCTTCTGGCGGGAAGAGGGTGGGAGGAAGCCTTTTGACATGTGTCTTGCCAGAGCATACCACTTTTTTTTTTTTTTTTTTTAACAAGGTGTGCCTAAAGAAGAAATTGGTTTAATACAGTCTAACCTGCTGGGGTTTTGTTTGAGCCATATATATATATATATATATATATATATATATATGGCCATATGTATATATATGAAGCTTCATATATATATGTGAAGGAAGGATATTGTTATATTCTTTAGCTAACCTGTCCCAGCTAAGGGTGGGGCTGAGAAGTCTTTGTGTGATTTACAATTCCAGCTCACCAAGAGCAGAAGACCTGATCAGAGGACTTCGGAAAGACATCCACGCCTCCATATCATTATATCATAAAAGCCTATTTATCACTAGTCTGTTTCCTTAATATATTGTATCTGCCTTTTGCCATAAAAGCTAAGAGACTAGCTGAAAAGGAAGAACACCAAAGAAAAGAGAAGTCAACGCACTGGAGCTGATAGAAGGAGCAGCAGAAACTAAGACAGATGCCATAGGAATGTGGCTAGTGTTAGATCAGCAATTGATAAAACACGTGCTGCTCTAAGGGTTTAGGGAACAAGGTAGACCACATGTAAAATGGGATAACTTAAGCATAGGCACAGAAATTATAAAAAGAACCATAAAGAAAGGCTTGAGATCAAAGACATGACCCTTGTAGATTGTATGCATGTGTTGCAAATAACATGTAGGAAATGATGTTCTATGCCATTTCTCACCAGGAAAATGCACATTAAGCCAGCAATGAGAGACCATTACAAGCTTATGGAAATGTCCAAATCGAGATCACCTTCAACACCAAATGTTGTGAGGATGCGCTGTGGGTCAGAGTGGGAAACACTCTGGTCCCTTGGGAAAAACCTGTTTTTATTTCAGTGTTCAAAAGCAATGAATGTAGGTGGGGGGTGGTGGCACATGCTTTTAATCCCAGCACTGGGGAGGCAGAAGCAGGTGGATCTCTGTGAGTTTGAGGCCAGCCCGGTCTAAAAAAACGAGTTCTAAAACAACCAGGATTACACAGAGAGACCCTGTCTCAAACAACAACAAAAAGGCAAGGTATGTTTGTAGTCCTCTTCCAAAATGTCCCCTGTAGGCTCATGATTCCGGTGCTTGCTTCCTAGCTAGTGGGGTTCTTGGAAGGCTGCAGAAGGAAGTCACTAGAGCTGATCTTCGGAGCTTAGAGCCCCGCCATGGCTCTCTGCTTCCTAGTCAGCCATCTTGAGAAGAGTCGCTGCTTCATACTCTTTCTGGCTGCTGTAAACACAATGTTTTCTCTGTTAGTGATCCTTTGAAAATCATGGCTCTAAATAAATTCTCCCCCTGAACTGGTCTGTTGGATGTTTTGATCACAGTGGAGGAAGAGTCAGCAGTATATTCATTCACCTTCACCAATTTATTTCTATCTCACAAATGAAGATGAGGTTGAAACCTCGTTCATTTGCTTTATATTGCAGAAGGATGTGTAGAATTTCTTATAGATGGAATTCAATGTTTTCCAGATAACATGCCAGGGCTTCAGAGGAGACTCACAATTTTTTTTTTTTTTTTTATTTCTTAGACTCTGAGAAAACAAAGCCAAGGGAAAAACATGTTCTGGCCTAGTCTAATCTTTAGCATCCTTGGACAAATGTATCTCAGCAGAGCCTGGTCAGTTGTTTTGAGGAGTTGTGAGTGATTAGACAACATTAAAATCTACTTATTAAATAAAATACATGGCCGTGCCATTATCCCGACAATAGGACCTTCTTTACAGTGGTTAGGACCCAGTGTCTCTGTCAGTAGAATTGTCAAATCAGATTCACTCAATATGGCATTGATTCTCTATAAATTACAGGAAATGTACACATTTTCATTCCCGGAGGGTGGGCTGTTGGAGAACAGGCACTCAGCAAGACCTCTTTCTCTTCCTGTTGGGGTTGCTTGAAAGGAACAAAGCCAGCATGAGAAACACAGATACAGAAGAAAATTAGCATTTGAGATAAAGTAAGAGGGACTGCCAATCAGATCAAGAGGGAAAGGAGTCCTCAAGCGAGTCTGTTTGATTTCAAGTGGATGGTATCAGATTGAAAGGCTCCACATGGAAAGGCAAATTTATTACAGGAAATGCTAAAAAGTCATAGGTAGACTCAAAGATGGGTTTGTTGGTCAGAGTGTGGGAAAACAAACGGACTTCTAACTTTTATGTATGTGTAGTTATGTGGGGGTGGGTCTTTAAACTGGAAAGGGGCTGATCGGGGCTGAAAGAGGTCTTAAGGGAGAACCTGGGAAGAGCAATAGAACACATAAAAAATTTACAAGGAAGGAAGGAGGAAGGAAGGGAAAGAAGAAGAAAAAGGGAGGAGAAAGGAGGCAGGGGGAGAGGGAGGGAGGGAGGGAGAGAGAGAGAGGAGAGAG
>NC_034597.1:59179148-59183560 GCF_900095145.1 Mus pahari
GAGAGAGAGAGAGAGAGAGAGAGAGAGAGAGAGAGAGAGAGAGAGAATGAGCCTGTCTACCCCTTTCTTAGGCAGCAGTGATTCAATGAGTGGGTCAGTGTGCGGCTGTGACCGACGATCATCAGCATCAGACCTTCCAGTCTCTCTCTTGACTGTTGCTTCCGGAATGCTCACTCTCTTTGCAGTGTGAGATTTTTCAAGGGACACTGCAGTATTCTCTTTTGATGTGCTGCGTCATGGAGGATCTAGGGCAGCGGTTTGGCTGACACTGGATAGAGGAAGCATCGCTACAACCTTCCTGCTTCCCACAGAGGAGAAGCTAGGAAGACCGGAAGTCTACCTGTCAGTACCGCCCCATCCCCCATCAGTTCCAGCTGTGTTCTGCTCCTGCTGCTAGGTCATGGATCAGAGTAAAACCCAAGTCAGGGGATACCATCTCACTTCCAGACACACACAGGAGAATGCCAGCACGAGCTCAAAAAGAGCAGTATGAAGAAGGAGACATTGCTGATGCTCCTTCAAGGGCAGGTTCCAGGGTGGGCTCAACACGGTCTCATCCAAAGACAACCCATGGGTGCTTATATTTTTTAAAAAAATGATGTTATAAGGCTTTTCCCAAGGAGACATATTCACCCTAGGTAGGGCATTGATAACAGCCTAGAAATGGTTCTTTCCTAGTCTTGTGTGGTGAATCAATGGATATATTGGTATTAACTTTCAGAAGCACGGCTAAAGTGTTACTTACGAAACATTTATGGAGTTTGTTTCTCTGTAAATTGATCACTAAACTGACATAAAGCTAAACATTTAACAGCATGAACAGAATTAAAATAGAAGAAGTTCTTAGAAGAAGTCTGACAGAGTAAGAAGGTGTGGGGGGGTGAGTGTGGGCAGAGATGGAGGACAATTTGCCCACTCTTCAGCTTGTGCTGGGAGGTACTTGCCTCTGCCAGCCCTCACCAGGCAGCATCTTTGTGGTGCCTTCCTGTGGAGCATCTGGAAGACTCATAAAAGGCCACTGGATTAGAGGTTAGAAGTTGGAGAGGTTGGAAGCTCAGGAAAGAGGTGCCTCTCTGCCCCCAAGCCCCCAGCGTAGGAAACTGCGGGCTGGGTGAATACCTGGGGGAAGATACTACAGTACAGGTTCTAGAACAACCTAGAAAACAAAGCAGGAGCCAATCAGCAAAAATGTTGCATTTGAAAAATAAAAAGATTCTAGGAAAGCTTTTTTAAAAGCTAAAAATAGTGAAATTAAACAGGCAACAGTAACTCCCAGAACTCAGGATTTCCTAAGACTCAGCAGGATTAAGGAATGTTGGGGACTCTCTTTCCTCAGAACAACCACGATGCAAAAGAGACAAGGAAGGTGGCAAGCCCAAACAAGGAGAGTAAAGCCAAACATGGGGGCACTCATGCTAAAGGCTTCTGTAGGGCACCCAGCCTCAAAATGAACACAGCAAACAGGCTAAGAGTAACTATTTGGGAAGCACATACCTAACGCAAGGGTCTGAACAGGACTCTCCAAGACGTAACCATAGGAAGTTGGTTTGTATCGAATTTTAAAAGTGGGCAAAAGATCTGAATAGAAGTCTTCTTTCCCCCAAAGACAGCAGAGAAGTGGACAATAAGGCCTGGGAAAGGCATCCAACACCAGTAATCACCAAGAAGCTGAAAATCCAAACCACACTGAGATTCCTCTTTCACCTGTTGGACTGGGTATTTAAAAAATGGCCAGTGTTGGCCCGAATGTGGGGCAAAGGGAACTCTGGTGTAGTACTGATAGACAGGCAAACAACCGCTGAGCGTGGTGGTCCATGTTTTTAATCCAGAGGGATCTATGAATTCAAGGGCAGCCTGATATACAGAGCGAATTTCAGGATTGCCAGGGCGACACAGAGAAACTCTTTCCTCAAAATAAACAACAACAACAACAAAAAAACAAAAACAAAACAAAAAAAAAAAAAACCAACCACCAAAACAACCACCACCATCGCCACCGCCACCACTACTGATACCGATCCTGCCACCACCACTACCGCCATCACCACTTGCAATCTGGTGCGAGAACCATAATGGAAGTTCCTAAAAGAATTAAAAGTCCCCTCTTGGCACCAGTGTTTGGGGAGGGGCAGCCTTTCTAGAGGAGGAATGTCACTGAAGGTAGGCTTTGAGAACGCAGGGCCTCACCCTGCTTTTGTAAACTTGTGATGTGATCTCTCAACTTCTTACTCCAGCAGGCTGCTACCCTACCGTGCCTCCTCAACCATTGTAGCTTCTCTCTCTGGAACTGTACTCCCAAATAAACTCTTTCTCCCTTAACTTGCCTTTGATCATGGCATTTTAAAAAAATAGCAACCAAAAATAACTAATGCTTGTTATTTTCTGCAATTTTTTTTTCTCATATTCTCGGGCATCCAAATAGGTGTGACCTGGTAGTTTCAATGTATACTTTCTAACGATTATTGTTGGTGAATAGCTCTTCATTTGCTTCTTGACTATACATGTTCCTTCCCAGCCCATTGTTTAAAATGTGTAAAGAGGGCTTCCATTTAACAAGCTCACAATTGCCAGTGACATGTGGTACTTAGCTACCATGAGAGATTTTGCTATTGTTGCCATTTGCTGCAAGAAAGAGCTACACCACTATCCTCTATTATTTCTATTTTATTTATCTATTTAAATTAGTGAAAATTCACACATATTATTTTTTCATGAATTAATTTATTTACGCTACATCCTGATCACTGAACCCCCCATCCTTCCAGTCCCCTCTCACACAGTCCTTCCTCCTATAACCTCCATCCTCTTCTCCTCTGAGAGGGTCAAGAGCCCTCTGATTATCCCCCCACCCTGACACATCAAGTCCTTGCAGGGCTACGTGCATCCTCTCCCACTGAGGCCAGACAAGGCAGTCCAGTTAGGGGAATGGGATCCACAGATAGGCCACAGCTTTAGGGACAGCCCCCATTCCAGTTGTTGGGAACCCATCTGAAGACTGAACTATATATATCTGCTGCATATGTGCAGGGGGCCTAAGTCCAGCCTGTGTTTGCTCTTTGGTTGGTGATTCAGTCTGTAGGAACACAGGGGTCCAGGTTAGTTGACTCTGTTGGTCTTCCTATAGAGTTCCTATTCCCACCAAAGCCCTTGATCCTTCTCCCAACTCTTTCATAAGATTCCCTGAGCTCTGTCCAATGTTTGGCTGTGCATCTCTGTATTTGCTTTGGTCAGTTGATGAGTGGAGCCTCTCAGAGGAGAGCTATGCTAGGCTCCTGTCTGCAAGCTTGACAATCTCATTAATGGTGTCAGGGATTGGTGCTTGCTCTTGGGATGGGCCTCAAGTTGGGACAGTTATTGGTTGGCCATTCCTTAAAGCTCTGCTCCATCCTTGTCCCTGCATTTCTTGTAGACGGGACAAATTTTTCAGTGGAAAGTTTTGTAGATGGGTTGGTGTCCTTATCCCTCCACTGGGAATCCTGCCTAGCAACAGGAGGTGACCACTTTAGGTGCCATATCCCCACTGCTAGGAGTCTCAGCTAAAGTCATTCCCATAGATTCCTGGAAGACTCCCCCACTCCAGGTCTCTGGAAGGTCCTAGAGATGCTCCCCATCCCTGCCAGCCACTGATCTCTATTCTCCTGGCCATCTGGCCCTCTCTCCTGTCTCTTCTCACACTTGCTCTGGAACCCTCCCTTCCCCTCCCCTCTCCTCCCCATATTTTCTCCCACCCAGCTCTCTCCTTCAATCTATCTCCTATGACTATTTTATTCCCTCTTCTAAGTGAGATTCAAGCATCCTTGCTTGGACCTTCCTTCTTGTTTAAGGGTCTATGGAGTGTAGCGTGGGTATCCTGTACTTTATGGCTAATATCCATTTATAAGACATATTATGCATTTCTTTTTGGCTCTGTGTTACCTTACTCAGAATGATATTTTCTAGTTTCATAGCTAGAAATTTCGCCTGCAAAACTCATGATGTCATTTTTTTAATAGCTGTATTCCAGTGTGTAGATATACCACATTTTTCTGTATCTATCTTTGCTTGAGGGACATCTGGGTTGTTTCCAGTTTCTGGTTATTAGAAGTAAGACTACTATGAACATAATGGAGCATGTGTCCCTGTGATATGGTGGAGTATCTTTTGGGTATAAGCCCAGGAATGGTATAGCTGGGTCTTCAGGAAGAACTATTCCCATTTTCGAGAAACCACCAGATTGATTTCCAGAGTGGTTGTATAAGTTTGCCCTCCCACCAGCAAAGGAGAAGTCTGTCCTTTGCTCTACATCCTTGACCATATTTGCATCCCCTTGAGTTTTTGATCTTAGACATTCTGATGGGTATAAGATAGAACCCCAGGGTCATTATGATTTGCATTTCCCTAATGACTAAGGATGTTGAACTTTTCTTTAAGTG
>NC_034597.1:59184081-59218605 GCF_900095145.1 Mus pahari
AAAAAAAAAAGAAAAAAAAAAGAATTCTGTCCAGTGCTGTACCCCAGTTTAAAATTGATTTATTTGGTTTGTTGGTGTCTAACTTCTTGAGTTCTTTATATATTTTGGATATTAACCCTCTGTCAGATGTAAGGTTGATAAAGATCTTTTCTCAAACTATAAGCTGCTGTTTTGTCCTACTGACAGTATCCTTTGCCTTACAGAAGCTTTTCAGTTTGAGGAGGTCCCATTTATTAATTGTTGACCTTAGTAGCTAAGCCATTGGTGTTGTGTTCAAGAAGTTGTTTCTTGTACCAATGAGTTCAAGGCTATTTCCCACTTTTTCTTCTACTGGATTTAATGTATCCTGTTTTATGTTGAGGTCTTTGACCCACTTGGACTTGTGGTTTCTGTAGGGTGATAAATATGGATCTCTTTGCATTCTTCTACATGCAGATATCCAGTATGATCAGCAACATTTGTTGAAGATGCTTTCTTTTTCCATAATATGGTTTTGGCTCCTTTGCCAAAAATCAAGTGTCCATAGATGTGCATGTTTATTTCTGGGTATTCAATTCCATTAACCAACCTTAAGTTTTTATCACTATTGCTCCATAGTACAGCTTGAAATTAGGGGTGGGGATACCTCCAGAGGTTCTTTTACTGTTAAGCTTTGTTTTAGCTTTACTGGATTTTTTTGTTTTTTCATTTGAAATTGAGAATTATTTCAAGATCTATAAAGAATTGTGTTGGACTTTTGATGGGAATTGCATTGAATCTGTAGATTGCTTTTGGTATTATGTCCATTTATAGCATGTTAATCCTACTGATGAGCATGGGAGATCTATCTTTTGATATCTTCTTTGATTTCTTTCCTCTGAGAATTAAATTTCTTGTTAAAAAGATTTTTCACTTTCTTGGTTAGAGTTATACCAAAATATTTTATATTATTTGTGGCTACTGAAAAAGGTGTTCTTTCCCCAATTTCTTTCTCAGCCCATTTTTCATTTGTATATAGAAGGGCTACTATTAATTTTGTATCCAACCAGTTTGCTGAATGTGTTTATCAGTTGTAGGAATTCTGTGGTAGGATTTTTAAGGTCACTTATGTATACTTTCATATCATCTGCAAATAGTAATAGTTTGACTTCTTCCTTTCCAATTTGTATCCCCTTGGTCTCCTTTAGTTGTCTTATTACTTGAGCTAGGACTTGAAGTACTATATAGAAGAGATAGGGGGAGAGTGGACAGCCTCATCATGTCCCTACCTTTAGGAAATTACTTTAACTTTCTCTCCACTCAATTTGATGTTGGCTATTAGCTTGCTGTATGCTGCCTTTATTGTGTAAATAAATAAACACATAAGTTTATTTATTATTGTATATACTAATAGTACAGTAATTGTTATAATTACTGAAAATTCACATATTATATTCTGATGACAGCTTGTTCCCCTTCATTGCCTCCCAGATCCTTCCCACCTTCCCATCTCAGCAACATAGGGCCTTCTTCTCTCTCTTTAGAAAACAAAGGGAAAAATAAAACAAGGAAACAACTAGGATTAAAAAAACAGACAAACAGACAAACAAAAAATAAAATAGGCACAACACACACACACACACACACACACACACACACATCATAAAAACGCAAAATCGGAACACATAACATACAAGCCAGAGACCAGCAAGATTTAAAAAAAAAAAAAAAAAAAAAAAAAAAAAAAAAAAAACTTAATGAGGTTCCCAATCTTAGTTCCAATATGAGACAGGAAAAGAAATCTACAAAAACACTGTTGGGTTTGCTTTGTGTTGCCCATCTACTGCTGGGCCCAGCACCTATCCTTATGTGTGNAGACAAACAGACAAACAAAAAATAAAATAGGCACAACACACACACACACACACACACACACACACACATCATAAAAACGCAAAATCGGAACACATCCAGGGCTATACAGAGAAAGCCTGTCTTGAAAAACCAAAAAAAAAGAAAAAAAAAAAAAAAAAAAAAAAAAAAAAAAAATGCTTGAGCAGAGCAATATGAGACAGGAAAAGAAATCTACAAAAACACTGTTGGGTTTGCTTTGTGTTGCCCATCTACTGCTGGGCCCAGCACCTATCCTTATGTGTGGTTTATATACCCAGTGAGACTGCTTTGGCTCTTGTAATCTTTCTGTCTCCTCTTCCACATCGGTCCCTGAGCCCTGAGGGTTGAAGAAGACAACCCATTTAGACCTGAGTCCTCCAGATCTCTCTTTCTCTGAATATTATCCAGTTGTGAGTCTCCTCGATTTTTAAAGGAACCATTAAAGATTTTTAAACAAGGCAACAACAGATGAGTTTTGTGTTTGGAAATTAACCTGACCTCACAGTATGAATGGATCCCAAGCATATACAATTGATTAGGAGTAGGAGTCAATCTACTTAGGTTGGATAGAGAAGATTGGGACAATAGGACTTTTTTCCTTTTTTCTTTTTTCTTTTTCATTTTGACAGCGCTGCAGGTGATGTGTTACAGTAAAGACAAAGGAAGCTTTGATGATTGGGGAGATAGATAAAAGGCAGACAGACACATCCCCACTGCACCATCACACTGCTGCTTTTGTTATTCTTATACCCACTTTCTCCAGGGAGCCCCTCTGCCTAACTCTCGCAGACCATCAGCATATTTCTGGAAGCGTGGCAACATTTTAATCTTTGTGGCCTGATCTGGATGGAAAGCAGCTAAGCCAAATTGCCTTCCTGCCTGCAAAATGATCAATAGCAACGAAGAAAATGAAAAGCACTTAAGCCAAGCTCCCTGAATGGATACTCCCAAGAAACACGGAAATGATTTTTTTTCCTTCAGAAATATCATCTTGGGGATTTGCAGCTTTTATAGAGCATCAACAAATGGCTCAGAGAAGGGATTAGATATAGAGTCTCCGATAGTGATGAAAATTATAAGGTTATCTCTAAGGTTGACAAAAATAAAACCATTTCCTTAGAAAGCAGAGATTAATAGAAACACGGCTATTTGTGAAATGCTCACACCCACAGAACGAAAGCAATCTGGGTAGTGAGTGTACCAGTCTTTGACTGGCTACATGGCTGTTGGGATGTTTGATGGTATCTCCTTACCACCTCTAAAATAAGATGGTAGAAGGTATCTGAACCCCACATCTGCTTATTTCACTCATGCAATCACAAGGTTAACTGGGAGCCACCAATCACTGTGCCATTAATGTCTACTATTTGCCTTAGACATAACTTTTTCAGAAATCTTTTCTTGAACTTTTAAGACTCAACACTTTTCTGGGTTTTCTCTTATTTCTCCAATGGCTTTTTTTTTCTTTGTTGGCCCTTGGTTACTCTGCTTTTCAGAGTGGCAATGTAGCTCACTTTCATCACCCCCCCCCGACCATGCCATGTGCTCCCCACGTGCCTCTTGCCAAATGCTAGTCTACACGTCCCCTTCCTTTCACTACTATCTTTAAAAATATTCTTATTAATTCTATGAGAATTTTATACAATCGATTTTGATTACATTTACCCCTATCTCCTCCTCTCAACTCCCCATTTCTGTCCCCACCTACCTACCCTCCAACTTTGTGCTCTCTTTTTAAATTTAAAAACTCATTTGGTCCAATTTGTGCTATCCATATATTTCTGGGTATGCTTACTGGAATGTGATTGAACTTCCAAGGGTTATACCCTTAGTTCATTTTTTTAACTTATTATTTTATTAGATATTTTCTTTATTTACATTTCAAATGCTATCCCGAAAGTTCCCTATACCCTCCCCCCGCCCCTGCTCCCCTACCCACCCACTCCCACTTCTTGGCCTTGGCATTCCCCTGTGCTGGGTCATATAAAGTTTGCAAGACCAAGGGGCCTCTCTTCCCAATGATGATCGACTAGGCCATCTTCTGCTACATATACTTGAGCTCTGGGGGTACTGGTTAGTTCATATTGTTGTTCCACCTATAGGGTTGCAGATCCCTTCAGCTCCTTGGGTACTTTCTCTAGCTCCTCCATTGGGGGCCCTGTGTTCCATCCAATAGCTGACTGTGAGCATCCACTTCTGTGTTTGACAGGCATTGGCATAGCCTCACAAGAGGCTGTTAGATCAGGGTCCCTTCAGCAGAATCTTGCTGGCATGTGCAATAGTGTCTGGGTTTGGTGGCTGATGATGGGATGGATCCCCGGGTGGGGTAGTCTCTGGATAGTCCATCCTTTCATCTTAGCTCTAAATTTTGTCTCTGTATCAATATCCATTCATGTATACCCTTAATTCTTAAAGAAAACCGACTCTCCCTTCCCCAGAAAACCAACCAACTGCCCACACTCTGCAGTTAAGGGTGGGAGTTCATGAACAATTTCTACTCCATGCTCAAATGTTGACTGGCTTGATCTTGTACAGGCCTTGTACATCAACTGTACATCAACAGCATTGATTACAGTGGTCCTATCCAGACTAGAGGACTCTGTTTTGTTCCACTTCTCCCTGATTTCTCAGAGGCTCTTAAACTCTTTCTGAGCCTTACAGAGAGTTTCTGTGTTAACTACATCTACTGCACAAACAAACTTTTCTGATAAAGATTTAGTGTTACCCATGTGTAGAGAAACATAAATTTAGAGATGTTCTTGATTTGAATGAGAACAACTCCCATAAAGGCATATATTTACATGCTTAGACATCAGGATTGTTGCTTTGCACCCTGGATTGCCTGCTGCCCTGCCATGCTCACCCTTGAGGTTTGGGGATCAGGTGGAGTAGAATCAATAACTCAGACTCTGGGAGCAGATGAGAATACAGCAGAAAACTTGTTTATTAGTTCTCAGGGAGAGCCCTTTATACCCTCCACTGCATCTGCGTAGGCTTCAGTTTGGCCCTTATGCAGAAGGTGCCTCCTCAGCTGAGCGGCCCCACTCACTGTTTATGTGGAGGCTGCTACTGCCTTGTCACTGAGACCCTGCTGTTCTTCCTACAATGATTAAGGGGGCTGTTTGATCCCTCGTGGATAGCCACTTATGCTATGATGGGAGGAATTGTTATACTAGTAATTATTTTGCTTAAGTGTTTTGTACAGCGTATTTCCAGACGGTGCTCCATAAATAAAGTGACACTCAGGTGCTCTCAAGAATCCCGATCATGCCTCCCCACCCCTCAAGGAAGTGATCAAAACCTAGATAGCAGAGCTCTATGAGACCAGCACATAGGCCATTCCTCAGCTCTCCCTTGCTTGACATGCCTCTGGAGTGATGTATGCCTCTTTGAGGGCTGATAGTCAATGATGGGCAGGATCCTGGAAGGCAGGACAAACTAAGACAAGCACAGTCCAGTATACTGAGAATCCTCTGGGGTGGGGTCAACAATATGGAGTCAATGGTACCCAGGCTTCCACTAGGCTGCCAAAATCTAAAAGCAAAAGGGTGTAAATGTAGGAGTAATGACAAGCCTCACTGTCTACATAACCATTGAACAACCTATACACGTGGGCCAAACTGAGAGCCTAGAGATTGGTGACACAGACAATGACTGTCAATTGGGAACTGCCAGTTGGAGAACATGCTTACTTGAGACCAATGGCATGTGGTGGAGGGTGTAAAGGGTGCTCCTTGAGAATTAATAAATGATCATGTTGCTGCTTTATCACCTGCTCCCAGAATCTGAGTGGTTGATTCTGTGCCTTCTCCCCTACTGCCCCAAGAGGGACACCAGGCAGGATGGAGGACTCAGGCAACACAGGATGTGACTCTAAAGAGGAATTAGGTGTAGCCTTTGTGGAGTAGGCATGACCTTGTTGGAGGAAGTGAGTCACTGGAGGTAGGCTTAGGGGGCTCAAAATCTGAAGCCAGGCCCCGTGGCACTCTTTTCACATGGCTTGCAGATCCAGATGTAGAACTCGCAGCTACATCTCTGGCACTATATCTGCCTGCATATTGTCATTCTCTGTACGATGATGACAATGAACTAACCCTCTGAAACTGTAAGCTAGCCCCAGTTGAATGCTTTCCTTTATAAAAGTTGCCAAGGTCATGGTGTCTCTTCACAGCAATAGAGTACTAACTATGATATAGGACATTTTGATATGATTTCCATTTAACAAAGTAATAGTTGTGCCTTCACAACGAGAGCCTGTGATCTCTCAAACCATGGGATCTTGGTTAGATTACAATACATGTTCTTCCTTGTTAGGAACATGTCTGAAATTTTATCAGAAAGTGTTTGGTTATCACTTGGACACTTTAGTGTGACAGTCACTTTTACAATTCATAGCTGGAAAAAACTTTTAGTGACTCCCTCCCATCTCCTGACTCCCCATCCCCAGTAGAAAGCATAGCACCTTCCAGCACAATGGGAGTTAGCCACCCTACAAGTTCCTGGTCAGTACCTGATTTATCCATGCCCTGTAACCAGTCTGTGTGCTTCTTCAGGGTTT
Organism: Mus pahari; assembly: GCF_900095145.1. Classification (NCBI taxonomy): domain Eukaryota; kingdom Metazoa; phylum Chordata; class Mammalia; order Rodentia; family Muridae; genus Mus; species Mus pahari. Next base: position 59,190,491 of record NC_034597.1, read on the forward strand.
TGCTATTAAGTTGTGGTGGGCAACCAAGAGCAGCTGTAATGTTATATTATAATTGTTTATATTTCAAGATCTTTTCCTAAGGCCATGAACTCCTTGAAGACAGATTATTATTATGACTATACTGGTACCTCCTAGGACATTCCAAGCTCTCAGGAGACAGTAACAAAATATTTCTAAAAGAACAAAAGAGAAAGGAAAAGGTGAGCTTGTGATATTAAAAAATTGGGTCTCAAGGGAATTTTCAGAGAAGATCACACTAAGTACACCGCATGAGTTTCCAACTGTGTTTAATTTATGTCATGCTATGCTCAACACTGAATTAAAAACATTAATTATGGGAATAAAATTGGCTTAAAATATATGAATAACTTTATAGCTATTTTACAATCTAAATGCAACAAAGCTTTATAACTGGTAGCTTACCTAAATCAAACTTAGGAACCCTCACCCATCTTTTTTTTTTAATCTCAGTGACCTCTGTACCAGAGTAACACAGGCTCTACTCAGATAGTTAAGCTACACATTGTATTGCTTTTTATTGAAGCTATGAACAATTCATGTTGCAAACACCCTCTTTCTTTTCTTCAGTCACAGAACTCTTTCGTTTGTTAAAATGTTAATAATCCTTTCAACTTGCACTTAATATTGATGCATCCTTGGATTTTCACCCTCTAAATGTCAGCTTCCTTAGGGTACTTGTCAATTTTCTAAGCTAAGTCACATTCCTTTATTATCTTACCCTGAAGTTTTTCTTAAGAGGAATCTCTATGCTTGTACACGCACACACATGCACACAGAGAATCATTTGCTTATTAACTATCTTAATATCTTTCTTTTACTATACTATTTGTTCTAGAAAAATAGAAATTACATTTATTTTTGTCCATGAGTATATTATTAGGATAGGATGTTGTCCACCACTTAGAATTTTCTTCATATAGACTTGCTAAGCTGTAGGCAATAATTGTCACCTTGGAAATCAATAGTAGTACGGGTTTGAAAGTACATGGACATTGCTAGGAAGTGTCCACATCCAACTGCAGGCAGACCATGACCTTAAGATGCAACTTTTCTCATTGTATTTATTTCTCATTTTTTTTTCCTTTTGCTCCCTTAGTTTTTATTAGTTTAGGGTTTCATATAATATAGTTTGCTTGTATTCATTCTGCCTCCCTCCAACTTCTCCAGATCCACCCAACTTATTTGCTCTTGTTTTTAATCTATTGAGTTCAATTGGTACTGCTTACATAGTCTTGTGTGGCCATCTACTAGCGTTTTGATCAGCTATACACACCCCCCCCCCCAAACCTTCTCCTTCTCCTAGCTATTATCAATGGCCAATAGACCCTCAGCTATGGGTGGAACTTTGTATACACATCCTGTCTGCATGCTGGGGTTTGGTGTGGCTTGACCTTGCTCATATCTTGTGCATGCTGTCACAACTTTCTGTGAGTTCACATGTGGAATTCCCTTATGTCTATAAGACACTGTTTCCTTACAGTCATTCATCGTCTCTGACCCTTACAATCATTCTATTCCCTCTTCCCCTATGATCTCAGCCCTGGAAATGTGATATAGATATCCTATTTAGGATTGAGCATTCTATAATATCTTATTCTCCTCACCAGATGCGGGTCTCTGTTAGACACAACAGATGGCAAACAGAAGTACCTTTGATGAAGGTTAAGAGGCCCACTGCTGTGTGAGTCTGATGATAAACCATTAGGAGTCAGTCTAATACTATGTGCATGTATGCAAACTGTAGTAATAGGTTCTTGTGTCATATGTTCTTGAGAATAACATAAATCATTCCTCTGTACATTGTGTATGATTCATGAAAACCTCTCTTTGGACTATTTGGGACAACTCTTCAACTGCGCTTCATATTAGTAAAGTCATATTCCATCTAGAGACATGCATTCTAAATTTAAAAGAGATGTTTGTCATACTTTTACTACAAGCTAATTATATCTGTTATAAACAAATTTGTAGAGGTTAATGAGATCAAAGGGTGACTGAATTAAAATATAAATACAAATGGATTGGTTTTATGTGTTCATTCTCATGGGACTTGAAGGAATGAGGTCTGGTTTCACTGGGGTTCATTTTGTTTGCGTTCTTATGTATAACTCTCCCCTGTTGCGTATTGTCCTCATGCTCTTGTTGGAGAGCACTCGGGCCATATTTCTTGTCTTTCTTGATTTTTAACTCAGAATGTCCTTAAAATGTCATTGCCTCTTAAATTTGTGAATGTGTAGAGACATTTCATCAGGGAACTTCAGAGTCATAGCTAAACTGTAAACTTTAGGTTTAGAATAAATGCTTCTTGACTCCTAACTAGAGACACACTACTCTTGGAATGACACAAGATCTTTCTGAAGGCACAAGTCATGCCATTCACCCCTGTGCCATTACCAAATGTGGGTTCATACGATGGCTTCCTGCTGAAGGCAGAGAGTGAGTTTGGTTCTGTTTCCATGATCCTGAGGGTTTCCTTCTTCGGTCTCAATTATCTATGGGCAAAGAACCTTTAAAGGTCTGGGAAAATAAAAAAAAAAAATGATGCAATTATATGATTTCTCCTTTACCCGGAAGTCAAATAAAAGCAAAGATGGAGTCTTAAAAATGAATACATGTCCAATATTGTTTGACAAATTTCAAGAGACCTTTAATTTTTGTTTAGGTTCAGGGAACTTATTGGTTAATTGCAATCAAATCTTGTCCTAAGGGAGTTCTTTCATTTTATGTGCCATAATAATATTACCTCATGTAATTCTGAATTGTCTGGCTCCATTCTAGAAGAGACTAAGCAGGATTTTGTATTCTGGGGTGGCTGTCGACAGTGTAAGCAAGGTAAATGCCCCCAATGCAATGGACTGCTGACCTAATAGGAAAGGGAGAAGGACTTCCCTCCTAAACAAAGGGAAAACTTCACATTCAAGCCGTAGGGAATGGATACTGACTTTGTACTGAGCGCCAGGAATGAACACTTCACATGTACTGGATCAGGACTCATAGCAGTTAGTGCTCCTCCCCATCATGGTCTCCAATTTATAGAGAAGCTGAAGTTGAGATAAGACAGACATCTTGTGTGACAGGGTCATATAATGTCCCACAGTCTAATGACATCACAATTAGGCTTGAGATTCCGTCTAAGGCTGAAGTTAAATGTACTGTACCCCGGCTTCCTGCTGGCGTCAGCTCAATCACCTGGCCCTTTTTCAAGGGTGCTTTTGTCTTTTAGTGCATCTAACTATCTTGAGTATTTAGTAACTCTTAGAGGACTAAAGGATACTGGGAAGTGTTGATCTGTCTGGAGTAGGGAGTAATAGTATCACCGAGGAAGCCGTTGATTGTCTTTGTAGAGTCATCAGACTTCCAGTCAATATTTTTAATAGACATAAGGACCTTTCTTCCATGGTGCTCAGCCCTTTGTACCACAGTAATTTCATTTGGTGATTGGCAAGTGGAGTCAGTATTATTCTGAGTCTCCCAATCCAGTATAGTTGTGAGAGTTAATGCTGATAACAACCTAATGGTATTAATGATCACCTAGGAGATAAATCTCTGGGTCTGTGAGAGAGTTTCTAGGTTGGGCTAGTTGATGTCTGAAGTCCCATTCTTAAAGCAGGGAGCACTATTCAAAGAGTTGGGATCCTGGGCTAAACAAAAGGAGAAAACGTGTGGAACACTAGATTCCATCTCTCCCTGCTTCCGCACTGTAGATGTACTATGGTCAGCTACTTACCCACCTTGATGACATGAGTTCCCAGTCATGTTGTACTGTACCCCTGAACTGTACAAGCCCTTACTTAAGCTGCTCTTGTTGGGTAGTTTTTCATAGTAATGAGAAAGGTAACTAATGCAACAGTCTTGAGTTTTGTCAACACCAAGAGTCTGTTGGCTTATTCACTTAGAACTTCTAGAATCATTATATCTAGGCCAGGAAGGACATAATTATATGGGGAGCCAGAGTTTCAATTCCTTTTCTTTGTTACTTATTTCAAAGCTACCTACAGTAGGCAAAGTGACCTCTTCAAATCTTTTGTATAGCAGCCAGGAAACACCATTTTCATATGGCCTAAGTGTGGGTTCAAATACTCCATGAATAACTATGCATTTGCTTTGGCTTAATTTGTATGTTCATGTATTATATTATTCGCATCAAATAGAATCTGAGCTCTCAAACTCACATAAAACGGAAACCACTTTTCTTTGATTTTAACTTCCTTTACCAGTCTCTATTCCCATTCAGAAGAAAAATTTCTCACCATAGCTTCTAACTGAAATGTGTCCTCAGCTGAGCATTGTGGTACACGCTTTTAATCACAGCACTTGGGAGGCAGAGGTAGGTGACTCTGTGAGTTTGAGGCCAGCCTGGTCTACAAAGTGAGTCCAGGACAGTTAGGGCTGGTTATATGGAGAAACCCTGTCTCAAAAAATCAAACCAAACCAACCAAACAACCAACCAAACAAACAAAAATTAAATGTGTCCTCTGAGTAGTATTCTCATTCAAGTTTACCATCTGCATACCATTCACAGATATTTTTTATGAGTGCTTTTATTCTTCTAGGCATTTCTTATTGTATGTTTAATTTAATGGTAGGATAAAGCTCCTTTCATCTTCAGACCTTGTGCTATGCCCTTTAATTACGTATTCTAAAAATGCATACATTTAAATTGCCTCGGAGAAGTGCCTATGACACCATTAGACTACATTCTGATGTAAGTTTCATAATAGGTCTTCTGATTTACTATCCATGACATCAGCAAAGCTTTGCCTCATGCCCAGGATATAATCTATAACCTATGAGTAATCACCAATGCCCAAACTCCTCTCTTCCTTTTCCCTTCTCCCTGGTTTTGTTCCTCCAAGTGAACATTTTCCACATCTTAGCTCAAAATTGAAAGCCTGGTGGAATTTTCCTATAAGCAAACTATAAATATCAGGGATAATTTCTTTTTATCCTAGTCATGTCGGTTATTGCTTCTCTTAGCCTGCAGTGCTCAACAAGCTCTCCAAATGCCTATTTTTCATGGAGCGAAAGCTTAGGGTTTTCAGAGTCACTGAGAGGAAATTGAAACCCTGAATCAGAATTCATGAGAATTATGCCACTGTCTGTACCACCATGGAGACTGCAACTTCTGGGATAGATTAGGTCATTCTGCAGCAACCAAAAGTCAACACACAAAAGGACATTTTATGGATGTACAATAACACAGGTTTTGGTCTTGTTAGTGGAACACATCCCACGTGGGCAATAGGACTGCTTCTTCTTGTGCTTCAGCCGTCAAAGATGACAGAACAGCCACCTTCAGTAGTATTGCCTGTACTTCTGTACTTTAGAGAAAAAAGCCTTGCTACTAATGTGTGTGCCCCTAAAGCTGCTAGTATGGGTGGTACAGTTACCATTTGGTCACATGATCTCCAACCTCAGAGTGTTAAATAATGCCCTTCTGGTGTGGGTCTAGGAGAGGAGCTGGCCAAATAAGTTCATGGTAGGAGGTGTCACTGGCCTCAGCATTGCTGACTGCCGTGCAGATTGTAGACAGAGAGAAGCAACCACTGGTAGATCTTAGATCCAGTGTCTCTCATGGCTGACGAAGCAAGCGTTTGTGAACTACATGACCTCATTTCATACCTCTGGCTTAAAGATCTAGTAGGAAGATGTCCAGGAGACCCTTGGCCATTTCTCATAGAATCACAGTCTGTTGTGCCTTCCTTATGGAGACCACATGGAAGAAAATCCAAGCCCAAGTACAAGGCTATCAAAAATAATCCCCCGCCACAACTTAGACTAGCATCGATAGATGCCGTCTACTGTTGGGAGAAATTTTCATCCACATGAGACAAGACTGCCTTATCAAAATGAACAGTTCAGATAAGACAAACTATTAAGAAAGAGGAAAACACAAACTATTCAGAATCCAAGGCAGTTATGGAACAAGATGTTAAACATCATTACTGGAAGTCCAAGAATGTCTGAATGTGTGGGAAAGGTTAAGGTCTCTTCATCTTCTCCCAAAGTGGAGAGAAAAATTGAATGGGCATTTGATTGTTTCTGAAAGACAGCAGGGACCTTAGAATTCTTAAGGATTTGTAAGAGAGGTCCATTTCTTCGTGTGGAGTGGTTGTCCACCATGAGTTCCTGGGGGACACAGACTTATTCCTTAATGACGGATTTTTCAGGAAATTGTTGTTGCCCTGTATTTCCTTTATTCTATCAACCACTTCCTCCCCAGTATTATCTCACGTGGTGGGATTTGGTAGGGATCTATTACTAAGCTGCCCCTAGCCATCCAGTAACTAGTATAGACTTCACCATCTACGACCCCTAATGTCTTCCTTGGGTTTAAAGCCCTCATGTCTATGAAAGTCTAGTATCAAAGGTAAGATAAAGATTTATCAGGTAAGATAAATGAGGTGATGTTCAGGCAATCTGTATATTAAACTTAATAACCTGTTAGATAACTACTGAAGCCTTACTGCTGGGTTTCATAGTCTTTAATTAAACAGTGGGACACTCTTTCAGTATTTGTCATGAAATGTTTTCAGTGGGAAGAGCCTCTGACCCTCACACCTGGACCCCAGTGCTGGGTGAGCCTCACACCAGGCTCCAAGGATAGCAGCTGCCCCTTTAACACTTGGTTTAAGCCCGCTTTGTGAGCAACTTAAACAACAGTACCTCCTCTTGTTCATCCCTTTTCTTATCTTTCTCCTCCTCCTCTTTCTGACGTATGGGATTCTTACTTTGTTTCTGACCTTCTCCACCTACTGACTATGATGGCACCTGTATTAACTTACCTAGAGCACTGAGGACTAGGTTGGAGGAGGCATGAGGACAGGTGCAGGCCCCCAGGAGGACCTGAGAATATAGCAGCATCTGCTTTATGGGTTGGAGGTCTCTGAGATGGACAAGCTGTAGGATGGCTCTCAGGATTCCTGCCTCCTGTGGGTTGTGCCTTGGTGTTACCTCTCTTTCTGCTTGTGAGTGGTTGCCTGTGACCTGCTTCTAACCATCTGAATACAGCAGAGTGAGTGAACATCTTTCCTTGATTATTCTGCCTTATATAAGTCTCTTGCTCCTCAGCTGCCATAAACTATGCCCTTTCTCTCTTTGCTGGCCTGAGAAAGGCAAGAGGCCACAAATTCTGTAACTGCAGGGAGCTGACTGCTGTAGACTACCATGTGACTAGGGGATCAGGTGCTCCAGGCCTTCGGTAGCTGAGCCTTTGCATGAGAAGCCCTGTGGCCCACATACTTGTTAAGGTTTTAAGAACCTGAGCAGAGGAGCCAGCTGCCAGGTTCTTGGCTCCTAGAAGCTAGTGCACTGCGATGATGAGTTTGTGGTCATGGTTGTGCAGTGACTGGAAACTAAGGCATCCTCTGAGTGCCAGGGGATGTTTGAGGCCTGAGGCCTTCAACTGTGTTTGGAACAATGAGTCTCAGGAAGGTGAAACAGAGCTGTTATCAAAGGAAGTGCACACTTGTGGGATCATTCAGAACCCCGAGAGTCAGACTCGTTCCACACAGGACTTCCTAATTTTTATGATCTTTCCTTAGTCTTAGGTGAAGAATGTAAGAAACAGTGGACTTGGTATTTCTCATTTCCTGTCATGCTGAAAAAGCCCCAGACCAACCCTTTAAATTGGTTGTGGTCAGTAACATTCTGTAGGAGGAGACAGAGAAATCTTATGTTTATGAAATCCATTCTGATCACATTTCACCTGTTGTTTTTAACCTTATGTGTTTCTCTACCAGGTCAATACCACTGATGTCTCCTCATGGCCCGGAGGGACATTTTGTCTTCCTAACACATCCCTGGACCTTTAGAACCATTGTATTGGGTACTATATTAGGTTATCCTCGATATCATTCAAATTTCCTTTCAATGAAGTTTTGAATTCATTATGGATAACCTTTTTACATGTACAATATCCTTTTCCTCTAAGGGTTTGGACATTGTATGCCTTTCCTTTAGCATCGCTACAAGTCAGTCCTCCCCTTCCTTTTGTTGCCCCTGACAACAACTCAACAGAGCACAACTGGGCGTGTTCATGCTGACACAGTCACTCTCTCCCTCTGCTTCACTTTGATTCTCAATGACTTAGAGCAGATACTGGCTGGAAAAGGAGGTGAGGTGACTGGAAACAGGGAAGCTGTAACTCAGCTATTTTAGCGGCCAATCAGAGCACCCAACTGAGAGTAACTGAACCATGGAGAAGGGTAGGTCCTTGCACCTCTAGGGTGAGCTTAGCTTAATCTCTTGAACAACTGTACACATTAGAAAACATACATGGTATGTTCTCTATCTTACTTTAGGGGCGTTGAATCCAGCTCTTATTCTGTAGCCTAGGCTATGTCTCAGAATGGCCTGAGCTCATGGGACTCTTCCTGCTTCAGCCTCTCAAGCTGGGATTGAGGCAGGTCTTAGTAGGCAGTCAGGAAAAAGAGCCAAGATGGAAATTGAAAGTTTCTCATAGGTGCTACAGTGGGAATGGATGTAAAGGCAAAAGGGAGTATAAGGTTAAAACAGTGAAGCCGAGAGGATCAAGGATGAGAGACAAAGATGCTTGCTTCTGGATATGAGTGAGTCCAGCACACTGGTAAGAGCCAAAGAGGCCAGTGAGGGAGAGGCAGCCTACTTGCCTTCAGAGCCTTTCTCCTTTGGGAAACACATGCTAGATTCTATTGTTTTAACACATTGCTTCTAATGCAGTAGTTACCGTGGACTGATTAGTAAATAAGGATGTTTTCTAATGAGCTCATTTTAGTTTTAGAAAAGGACCCCAGGCCATCCTACAGATATGGAGATAACCAAGAACACACCAGCTGCTTCTCTGTAGCAATGAGAACAAAGATCGTTTAGCATAATTATCAGTATTTGAGATACCTGCGAGGTCAGAAGTAGTATAACCAGCAGCTAATGACCAGCAGACAGTGAAGGCTAGCTACCACCAACGCCAGAGAGCTTAGTATAATTAACAATCAGCAAGATATCTATGTGCTTGAAGGGTAATTATGCTGGCTAGGTGTCTAATAGCTAAGAGAGAGTCAAGGTCAACAACTAACAGAGCCAGCGTCAGAGATAAACAGAGGGGATCCTGCAACCCCCCTATCTTGGTAGGTAGCACATGGTTATATCTATAGTTGGTTCAAGAGGACATGCATAGAGTGTAGGGATCCACAATTGACTCAGTCCATAATAGCCCCGAGAATTAACCAATCTCAATTGAGATTATCTCAGCCTTTGTCCAGCTTCTAGCTTGACCTTATAAAATCCTGGACAAAGGAAACCCAGCGGCTTTCTCATGTTTTCCCGACCTTTTCCACTCCGGGATGTTCTCACACTTATCCTCAATTTCTCACTGTTCTGTAAAAATTCCGTAAAATTGTCTTTGTAAAAAAAAAAAATCCAGATTGCCTGATTCTGTTTTGCATATTCCCCTAGGAGGCCAAGTCTTTCTTTTAATGGGCTGGAGGCAATGAATAAGGGGATACGGTCACAAGTGGGTCTTTGAGAGCCTTTAGTGTCAGAAGCTTTATGTCCTTGAGTCATGTACAACTGGGCTATAACAGGTCCTGAGTCTCTCAAAATCCACATCAGGATTAGAGGTGTGAGCCACCATACTTTGTCTTCATCTCTGCTGTATGGACGACATTTTCTCCCCATGGTCACAGTGTGAGTTGTATAGGGACAAGTGCCCATCATTGTCCCTGGGTAGAGAAATGCCTTTGTAAGTCTGATCGGGTCTTAAACCTCATTTTATGGTATATTCAGCACACCCATGCTCATATTAATAAGTGAATTGAGAGGAAGTACCCTAAATGGTACTCGCTCCCTCAGGCTGGGAAATTGACCTCAGCCAAACTTGGAGTGCTGCCATAAAGAAGTCGGTGGGGGAACAGATATAGACAGCTCTTAGGATCCAGTGACATTGACTTGAAAATGAAGACACAGCAAAGGGTTGTGGCTGCTTTGGGTTCTGGAGAGAGTGAATGGCAAGGCTGCATCTTGAACTGTGTGATTGCCTTAGTCCTATGCTTTCCCCCCAGTGGCTCTGGCTCTGCTATACAAAGGACAAAGAGAGAAAGTGCCCGCCTGAGTTCTGTACTGATAATCACTATATTGCTAATTTAAAAAAAAGAAAAGGCAGCATGCTTCAGGGATCACTTCCATATGGGAGAGTGAACCCATAACTTTAATAGCTACAGCTCCTTCCCGGGAAAGTCACTGCCTGGACACAGGGAACCTGCTGACTCATGATGCAGCTTCGCTGGGCTGGCTTCTTGTCCACCTCTGACCAGCTGGAACACCTTGTTTAAGCTCTGGCTTGCTGCTTCTGATGCCTGTTTCTATGGGAAGGTGGGAAGACACTCGCCCTGCAGGTGTGTGCTGCAGATCAGTCACTCAGCCTCCCTGTCCCCTTAATTCTGCAGAGCGGGCTGGTTCCCTAGCTTGGAGATGCTAGACTGAGCTGTAGCTCATTACATCTAAACGGACCAAGGGCTGGGGAGTCGCTCAGCAGAGCAGGCTTTACCTTGGAGGAGCTTTGGTGTGCATTTGTGAGCACTGTGGAGCCACAAAAGAGATATGGTTTGGCACTGGGGAGTGGGAGTTTCTGAGTGAGCAAAATGTGGGACTGAGATGGAACAGGAAGCTGCAGTGCAGGGCACCTCTGCAACCTCTGAGTCAGCACCGGCTCCTCTGTCATCTCTCAGGTGACCTACCCCACTCCCCTGACAGGGGACACAACAGGAAGGGCAAAGGTATGTGGTTTAGAACAGAAAATAGATACCGTGGAAACAAAACAGACATTTGCTTTTTAAAATTATCTCCTCTTGGCTTCTGCAGATTTCTTTCTTTCTTTTTTTGGCAGATTTTTTTTTTTAAATAAAGTTCGGGGGGGTGGTGGCGATGGAATACCCCTTCTCACATCTACAGAGCCAGCTCCATCTGTCCATTAACCTTTAACATTGATTAAGATGAATGTCATTTCTGCCCCCAAAAGCTTTTAGATTGCATTTGAATCCGGCAGCCCAGCTCCTGAAGAGCTTGCGATTCAATTCTTTGAGTTATGGCACCTCAGAGCCCTCTGACGGTCAACGGGGAATTGAATAGCTCCAGTCTCCTGGCTAGATTCTGATCAAGATGAATGAGTGCTCTCCTGGGTGGGGTGGTGGGGAGGGGGGTGGGGGCAGGGCTTATTCTTGGCTCCAGTGGCTACCTAGACACCCCCAGAAAGGTCTCTGAGTTTGGAAGTAGCTGCGATGCAAGGTGTAAACAGATCCTGGAGTGTGGCCTGTCACAAATGCCGCAGGAATTCAGAGCAGATTTTCTTCAGCCAGGATGCTCAGGAAGAGGTTCCTGTGGGAAGCCGATTGTCTGAATGAAGAAGTAATAATGTTTAAAATATAATCATATCCTTGCTCTGAGAAATGAATAATTCATGTGGCTTATTTAATTAGCCAAAAAAAATAAATAAATAAAATGTAGAGAGTCCTCTTTAGCTCATGAAAACAGCAATAGCATCCAGTGACCTCCAGGCATACTTGGCGTGGCCATGGTGCCAGTTCTTGTACCATGTGTGCATCATGTCCTCTGATGGAAAGGGGAGGTCCTCTCTCAGGATATGCTAAAGAGAGACACACATTCCCATCCCTTTGATTGTCATAGAGTTGAAACAATAGACCCCAAAGACTTAACTCTTTCTCCAGGAATCCCATTCAGGAGGAAGAAAAAAAGTGGAGACCTTGCTGCCAGGCAGGGCAGGAACTTACCTCCTACAAGATTTCATATAGCTCTGATAATTTAAATGAATAAATGCATGCTTCCTATTACATCTTATAGAACTGTGAGAAACTAGAACTGCATAGAAACTAGGAGAGACACTAGGGTTGCCAAAAGTAAAATAATAATAATAATAATAATAATTACTATTATTATTGCCTGTTTCTTTTCTTCATGAAAGCAGAGACCTGATGAGCCATGAGCAGCCTGTGACTGGATGCCTGGCCTACAGAGATACAAGATTTGAAACACCTCCTTAGCCTTACTTACAGTCTCTGCAAGACTGTTTTGCTGTTAGAGAGCCAGTGTCAGAGGCTGCCCAGAAAACCGCCATTCACTGGCACAGGTGGATTTCCTGAGAAACTCTCCATGTACCATTTGAGAGGACTCTAAACTCATTTGCAATTCATGGTAGGAGTTCTTTGCAGCTATTAGAAACTCCATCTTTCCCCCCATAAGGGAGTAAGGAAGGTGACTAGAGATCAGCTTGCTTCTATGCCTTCATCTTTTAAAAAATTCTAATGGGTTTGAGGGATGTCACATATCCATTATTGATGGTTTAGCTCCCATCAGTCACGACATCTACTTCTTCATAAAAGCAACAAGGTTAAAAAGGAGTGGCTGTGAACAGGGGGCTGAGGCAGAGGTCACTGCAGCAGCCTCCCAGGAGTTGAACCCTGCATCTTGCCTTGCAGCCTTCCAGTGCAATTTGTCCTCTACATCCTTTCTTTCTCAGCTTCCTGCTTCTCTGCTGCCTCCCTGGGGATGCTTCTGGTTGCAAACTGTTTCAGTAAAGGGCAACAAAGTACAGCAATCTGTTTAGGGGGAGGAAATGAGCAAGACACATTGTCTCAGGATCCTAGCGGTGGAAGGGACCTGGAAAAGTGCGGGTCTTGGGTCTTCTTCCTGTGACTTGAAAGTTCACTGTGCATCTTTGATGACACTTGCAGGGAGAGTATTTCATATTCTTAAGGCAGAAGTTTTTGCAGATGGATTTGGCTGTTAATTCTGCATTCTGATGTTGCGGGTACAAGGTGTCAACAGAGTCTTGCACCAGCTAATCTGCATTCTCCCCAGAGCTTCAAGGTCATTAAAGGGCAAATGAAAGTGAGACTATTCCAAGGGGACCTTGTATAGAGGCTAATTTCCCAAGAGGACCTTGCATAGGGGCTTCTCTCCCAGGAGGACCTCACGCAGGGCTCGGGCTGCCCGAATCTGTATGGGGAGGAGGCACGCCCTTGCTTTCACTCTTTTTGATTCCATCATTTCCTTCCCATTCTCTCAGCCGCTCTCCTTCATGGCTGCTGGAAATTTCTTTCGTTCTTCCCTGAGACCAACTTCATCTTCCATTCTAGGAAAAGCACCTTATTTTCTACTGGGAACAAAACATGACTCCTAAGTGATGCTGACTTGGAGAAAGGCTTTTCTGACCCTGTGTACGATGAGCCTTAGAAAATTCTACTTAAAACTCCAAAACTCACAGGAAATATTCTCTAGTTCAAACTGAAGTGCTTCAAATATCTTTAAAGGTAACTTATTGCGTTATATACAACATATAATAAATCATGCATTATGTTATATAAAATTACATAATGCATAATATATAGATGTAATATTAATACAAGGCTATATGAAAAGGGACAAGCAGTGCTCTTAAACACATGCCACTCATCCTGCCCTGAATAGGAAGACAGTGTCTATTTACCATGTGAGTGACAGGGAGATCAACAACAGGAGACACACTAATGCCCAAGAAGATTCTTCTTTCATTTAGTATCACTAATCCATTGTCCCTGCTCCTTTTATAAATGTTTGTGAAGCTAGATTGGCATAAATAATGCAAAGCAGAATTATCCTTGTTACAAGATACAAGGATGCATTCTTGGTATAGGATTTCCCTCCTGGGGCACCATGGGCAGTATTTTAGTCATTACTGTGTAAGTTTATTAATGTCATGTCAGGTCTAAGTCTCAGGGTATGTTCTTAGCATCTACTAAAGGACTGTTGTTATAGGACTAATTTGAAAATATTAAATTTTAGAGATCTCTTTAGTTTAGATGGTGCAATGTATTTATATCACTAAAATAACTAAACCATGTCCAAGCATCCCTGGCAATCACATGCCGACTTCAGCTGACTGTCTTCCTCACACTAGTAGAAAGCCAACACCTTTTAGTACAGAAAGCTGCCTGAAGCTCTGGATAGGATGGCTTGCTTATGGCTGCATACCTCTAAGATTATCTTTTTTTTCTCCTTCACTACACCAGGTTTCCTGAGCCTGAGAGACAGAAAGGAACAGGGAGAAAGGGAACAAAAGAGGAGGGGGAGGGAAGAGGGGGAGGGAGAACCACAGGTGCTATTCAGAGTTGTAGGCATTGTTCCAAGCATGGGGTTTACTGGGGAGAAACAGAATTGCTAGCCCTGAAAGAAATATAATAATTGGGACTTCTGCCACTTCTGAAGAAATTGTACCTTAATCAGTGTGGTGCAAAAGTTGGAGCGGAAAGGGACACAGAGGGAGATGGTTCAGTGGTTAAAGTGCTTGCTGAGTAGGTGCCAGAACCAGAATGTAGATACCCAGAATCAACATAAATACTGAGTGGATATGGTAGCCTGCCTGAAATTCCCACCTCTGAACATTGACACTAGGGATATCCCCAGAGCAAACTGATGAGGAAGGCTAGCCAAATAGGGTAGCTCTGGGTTTGATTGAGAGAGCCTGGGTCAGTGAATGAAGCAGAGGAATGATTTCAGGCACCGAGGCACTGACCTTAAGGCCTCCACATGAATGTACACATATGTGTGCCCCCAACACACACACACACACACACACACACACACACACACACACACACACGGACAAAGGAAAAGTGCAAGTGTGGGAAATCAGCAGTGACCGTAAATACTTCATTCCAAGGAATGACAATCTATTTTGTGTTTCTGAATTCAAGCAGAATGTTCTCCTTGGATGTGTTCTTTCTTACCTGTTTTCTGCATATTTCTTGAGAAGAATAAAAGAGGGGAGACTTTGGGGTTGCAGTAAAGACCGAAAGTGTCCACAGATCACATGTGTCTAGGTGTGTCTTATTTTTCTGATGGATGATATAAGAGAAAAGGGTTGAGAAGCTTAGATATGAAGGATGTTATGGGAACAATGGGAAGTTTTGTTCAGGAGACCAACCTATCATATATAACCTGTGTTTTGAAGAGTTATATAGATATATAGAAAATTATCTATAATAACGAGGGGGCTTATCTAAAAGTGAGTCTAGAAGTAAGGCAACTTTACTTCTTTTTCATGCACCTAAATTAGTGATTGAGGAATGTGTGTCTGTGTCTGTGTGTGCGCATGAATGCACATGTGTGATACATACGCATGTGTGTACATTTGGAGGTCAGAGGATGGCCTTGGGTATTGTACTGGCTAGTTTTGTGTCAACTTGACACAGCTGGAGTTATCACAGAGAAAGGAGCTTCAGTTGGGGAAATGCCTCCATGAGATCCAGCTGTAAGGCATTTTCTCAATTAGAGATCAAAGGGGAGGTCCCCTTGTGGGTGGTGCCATCTCTGGGCTGGTAGCCTTGGGTTCTATAAGAGAGCAGGCTGAGCAAGCCAGTGGAAGCAAGCCAGTGAGGAACATCCCTCCATGACTCTGCATCAGCTCCTGCTTCCTGACCTGCTTGAGTTCCAGTCCTGACTTCCTTGGTGATGAACAGCAATGTGGAAATGTAAGCTGAATAAACCCTTTCCTCCCCAACTGCTTCTTGGTCATGATGTTTGTGCAGGAATAGAAACCCTGACTAAGATGGGTATCATTCCTCAACACCACCTTTGTGTTTTGAGACATGGCCTCTTACTGATCTGGTACACACCAAGCAGGCTCAGCTAGCTGGCCAGCGAGCCCCCACTGATCTACTGGCTTGCTCTACTTCGTCAGTGCTGGGATCACAAACACGTGCCACCACACGTGGCTATTCTTATGTGTGTTCTGGGGACAGACCTCAGGATCTCATGCAGATAGACAAGCACTTTACTGACTGAGTTACCTCCCTCTCCCTTAAGTGGTATTATTTTTAAAACTTCAAAAATTAATGTCTATTTTTAGTCAGACAGAATAACATAGTTCTTACCACGACACCTAGGGAGCGAAGCATCTTCATGAGACTGATCTGATCATAGCCCTGAAAAACAAAAGATCAAAACCCCTAGCCTAAATGTGATCCCCAAATGAAAGTGCCAGGTGGTGCCCTCCTGAAACCACAGCTGGGGAATGGAGGAAGGCTGCAAGTAAAGCCAGAAACTGGATTCTGGGGCAGGGAGTGACAGTGTTTTCAGTTTCACGTTTCATTGCGCCATGTATGCAGTCTGAGTGCCTAGGAACCCGTTAAACTTTATTTTAGATGAGTCCGTGGTGTGATGTCCAGAGATCAGCTTGAGAGTATATGTGAATACAAGGTAGGAAAGATCTGCAGAAACAGTGCCATCCAGTCTTCAGGAGACCCAGCAGGAGCAGGTAGGGAAGGTGTATCTCACTCTTCTGTAGAACTGAGTTTCTCTTGTGCTGTCGGAAAACAGAGAACTTCAGGCTCACCAGACTTGCAACTCCAGTATTTACTGTAAAAACTCTGTGGGTCCTTGGGCTTCTGCCTTCTAATTGGTAGTTAATATTTTTTCCCAGAGTTGATCCAGTGCAAGATTTTTGTATGAATGCAAAAACTAATGAACATGTGAAGGGTTATCCCCTTTATGCACATGCATATGAGAAAGTCATGCACCTTGAGACACCAAGTTGTTGTATGATTGCACACATGTGTGGTGGCGAGACCCAGGGTTTGATACCATTTGTCGGAAGGCTTAGATTCTTGGTCATGGTATTTCAAATGACCACACATCATGATCAACCACAGTGATATGCATGTATCCATTTCACTTCCTCATGCATTTATTTTTGAATATGGTTGATCTGCTTGTGTCTGCCACACCCGTGCAGCTGTTCTGTATAGCTCAGGGCTTTACTCACATATATATATATATATATATATATATATATATATATATATATATATATATAGTTATTGTTATTCCATAGTTCATTGTCTAAAATGGTAGAGGAAATAATTACCTCAGTTTTGATAGACTTTCAAATGAAATTTGTAAATATCTTTTAAAAATTAATTCATTAATTGTACTATTTTCAAGATTTTAATCTTTTGAGATTATAGACTTAGGGATTTTAGCAGTAGGAATTCCCCATTCAGGGATACAGTGATTGTGATCATGTGTTTCCAGATTGTGCCCCAAGTGCAATGAACATGGAAATCACCCCTGTTTTCTGCTTGAAAACACCTTTCTCCAGTGTGGTAAAGAGAACAGAATTTAATGGGCAGGAGATGACAGTTCAGAGTTGCACAGTCAGAGGTGTGTTTGGGAATTATGGTCCAGGGCAATATGGGGAGGGATATTGAAGCCATCAAACTATGCAAAGTCACAAAACTAAACCAACAAAAACTGAAAGAACAAATAGCACAATAAAGACACCAAGAAAATTAATTTAGGGTATCTGTCTAATTGTCCTGCTGTGAGTGACCGAGTGCTAAGGTACACATGTGCAGTGCAAGTTCCCCGTGAGATAAAGCATGCTCACATTATGGTGAGCCATGCTGAAGATATCCTATGGAATATACCATTGTGCAAAAACAAAACAAAACAAAATAAAGCAAAACAAAACAAAACAAAAAACCAAAACAACAACCACCATAAAACCAATGAGAACTCATCAGAGTGTTTCAAGGATGACTAAAGTGAATTATTCCCTCTAACAGAGCCAAGCTCATTAAACTGCAGAGTCAGGTTAACAAGCTTTCAAAAAGGAGTCGCAAAAGGATTGAACATGCCCACAAATCTGCCTCTATTACCTGTGGATGGCAAGATCCAGAGACTTGATTAAATAATATTTATAACTGCCACTTCCCCCCACCTCCCAAAAAAGGATGCTTTATATGTAAAGAAGCAAGGATTGTGTCTAATATCCAGCTAATGTAAGCAACAAAAATAGATTAAACGTGATATAAATGACAGAATTGGTAAGCCCTTAGGCAACTTTGAAGCAACAATAGATATGTGCACGGATCTAAAGAAAACAGGAGCAGAATGGAGACACAACAGAGAAATATACAATGATTTATTATGTTGAGAATCACAGCATCAGACACTGAGGTACCCACTACATTGGTTTCATCAGCAGAGGAAAAGTAGCAAAGACTATGAAAGATGTGCAATAAAAATTTCCAAGTAGAAACAGAGATAATAAAAGATGATTAAAAAATGAAAGAAACTGAAGTCATCTCATTTACCTACCATATAACATCAAACTTTAGTATCTGCATAGTCTTAGAATTCAAAGTAGAAAAATGGGGGCAGAAAACATACTTAAAATTAATGGCTGCCATGGTTCTAAGTGATATAAAAATATAAGTTACAGATTGCTGCATCTTACTGTTCCTAAGCAGGATAAACAAAACCATAGTTAAACACATGACAATCAAACTCCTGAAAACCAGCTTTCCAATTGCTTTAAACGCAGAGTGATGGAGACAGAAACGATTATAGATCTCTTGTCAGAAATGGCATAAAGCAGGAAGACAGGAGAACCTTAGAGTGTCACAAGAGAGCTGCCAACTCAAATCTGTATACTAGTGAAAACACAGCTCAAAATGAAGGTAAAATAAACAGCATTTGAGACAAAAACATCAGAAGGAATCTCACACAAGGAGATGGGCACCAAAACTTGTCACCTGCAGTTCTGAAAGATGAGGGACAGAAAAATAAGACAGACACTCAGATTTATAGGCAAGTGAACTCTGAGTGCAGGAGCAAATGTAAATACTCTGTAAAATATGATTGAAAATTTAAAATATGAATCATAGCAACTACATCACTATGTTGTAGGAGTTGTAATTCATACAAAAGTGAGCTATGTGGCAAAAAATGATGCAAAAGGCAAGAATAGGGAGATAAAAATATTTCATTGTCAAATTTTTATGCCCTATGTTAGGTAGTGAATAACTGGAAGAAAGGGGATGGTTAGTCAAACATACAGATTGTAGATTCTAGATAAAACTAAAAAAAGTATAAACTAATATGGACAACACAGGAACTGAAAGTAAAGATTATAAGAAGGATTAGTATAAATCCCCATTTAATTCCAAAGGAGTCAGAGGAAGGAAGAAGAAAAAAAAATGAACCAAAGAGCAGAAAAGATAATTTTTGGATTTATACTGAACCACATTAAGAACTATTGGAACACCATCATTTGAATGACCCGTGGTGCACAATGACTTGGGGAACTGTGAGAGAAATCCCAGGAAGAAAGACAGAGGGCCTTTTACCTCAGCTGCACTTCATTACCCAGATTGTGGCTGGATGTGATTCTGTGCCTCCTATGACAAACATTTACATTCAATTTATAGGACATGTTCACTCTTGTTAGATGGCAGAACATAACTATAAATCCCAGTCTGGTCAGTCTATCCTGAATCTGAATGGTTTTCTGCTCTGCCTTTGTGACTCCCTAGAAAATCTATAGTATGTGCCAGATAACTATGCTAAAACTGGTCTGTCCTGAAGAAGTTTTTGGGAAAGGGCTGCTCTATTACTATTTACTGTGTGCTTACTGACATCTATTGACATATTTTTCTGGTCATGCCTGTCTGAACTCAAATAACATTCCTTGGATCATTGCTTTCTTTGTTCCATTCATGTATAAAAAGTACACTGAAACTGAAGTAAAGTTCCCTACAGCATCAGACTGTAGTCTGTCCCATTCTTTCAGGTTCTCAGATCCCAGGTCCAGCTGACAACATCTTCACAGGTCCAACGATAACTAGATTAAATATAAATGATCTAAATAGCCAAAAGATAAAGTAGATTAGATGAAGACCCCAAAGTACATTGTTTATAAGAAAACCATTTATAAATATACTGACATATATAATAAACTACAGATATTAGATAACAATATAAATGTTTCAAATAAAAGCATAGGAAAAGATAATGGATTACTACAAGTTTGGGCTATATAGTGAGTAACAGGGCAACCGAGGTTACAGAATTAAACCCTGTTAAAAAAAAAAGCAAAAAAAAGAAGAAAAATTGGCAATTTAAATATAGTAATATGTTAAAATACAGTATACTGTTAGTAAATCACATCCCCCAAACATAAATTCAAACAACTGCAGGTGTCATTCAGCATGTTAACACATAATGACAAAGATTATATGCAGATAAAGAATTTTGCACAATTCAATATACTTTCTTGAATAAAATACACACAAAACAATAAATAATTTTTTAAAAATCTGATTCGAGGCATCAATGGAAAAACACAGCTGCCATCGCTCATGATAGATGAAGACTAGATACTTTCTCTTAAGATTTGAAACAGTCAAGATAGCTACTATTATATTTTAGAGTTTTTAACTCTCATTTGCCATTGAGATAAGGCAAGAAAAAGAAATGAAAGGTACATTGGTTGTAAAGAGCAAGTCAAGACAAGACAGCCCTTTGTGATTTAATCTCTCCAATATTATAAATATGATGATGACAGAAGAGATGATCTCATGAAAGCAGAGGAATCCTTGAAGGTGACAGCTCCCAACTGCTACAAATTTGCACTCTGAAACTCCCCAGTGAGCAAGTCCCAGCCATTCCAAAATTCAATATTGACCGGTAGTGATTCATTTTCAATTTACTAAAAAACAGACTTTCTCTTAATAATTTAGACAACAGTATTTAAGAGAATGAAGCTGGCTAAGTATTAGTTCAAGAGGGCTATAGAGTGTGAAATTTGTACTATAGCTGTAAACAACATGTACTATAATTAATACTAGGTTATTATTTGATAATTGTTATTTGATATTTAATTATAACAATGAAGTAT
Source organism: Mus pahari (assembly GCF_900095145.1). NCBI lineage: Eukaryota > Metazoa > Chordata > Mammalia > Rodentia > Muridae > Mus > Mus pahari. Next base: position 59,211,222 of record NC_034597.1, read on the forward strand.
GATTTTAATAATGGTGTTATGGTAAAATTGGATTAAAACTTGTTTGGTAGAAAAACTTAACATGTTATTGGAAAGGACATAGGGTGATACATCACCATGCAAACTTATTTAGCTTCTCATTTTTGCCAAAATACCACTTTTGTGAGACTGAGCCAGTATTTGACTTAATCATCTGCATGACACAGTTTTTTCCTCCCTGCCATTACCTCATTATTCATGAGCTGAGTTAACCTCAGTCACAAAACAGTGAAGGAAGGGCAAAAAGTACAGGGTGCCTCCTTGACATTCTCACTTAATTTCCTGATAGATTCAGTGCAAACGTTGGGAAGGACACCTATTTAAAATTCAGGCGAATTCACTCCATCTTGCACAACAATGCCCTGTGAAATAAACAAACAGCATTGCCCTCTTGTTAGCAGCAGGGGTAGGATTTGTGTTTTACATGCAGTTCATGCTCAGTGGTAGATCACGGACACACTCAAGGCTCTTTGTGGTGGACGTTCTCCTTACCCTTATCTTCTTCCCATCCTCCCATCCCCTCCTCTTCTCTTTACTCTCTCCTTATTTTCATTATCATCTCAGCTCTGTCATTGGAACCATTGTCTGCAGCCACCTGTGATTCCTAAATTAATTTTAATAATGATATTTCAAGTTGTCTCAGTGTATGTACCGGGGAAGAAGGAAGAAATGCAACATTCGACACCTTCTTGGTGCTATACACATATTTTAAATTTATTTTATTTTAAATTAGTGTGTGTGTGTGTGTGTGTGTGTGTGTGTGTGTGTGTGTGTTTGTGTATGTGTGTGTGTATGTGTGTGTGTTTATGTGTGTGTGTTTGGGGGGGCATATGTGTAGATGAGTGCAGTGACCTTCTAAGGCCAGAAGATTATGTCAGAGTCTCTGGAGCTGGAGTTACAGGCAGTTGTAAGCCTCCTGATTTGGATGCTGGGAACTGAACTTGGTTCCTCTGGGAGAACATATGTTTTCTAAACTGCTGAGCTATCTCTCCTACCTCACTTGATGCTATATTTGACAGCTTTTAAGAAGCTCATTTTCCTATTTTTCATAAGTGTATTTCACTTAGAAGTGAAATAATATTTCCAGTAAGTGCTGGTAAATCAGACACCACATAGAGTTCTGCCTGTTCCCTTGAGCAGGTCCCCAGGATTTCAGTGACTGAGGTAAAACAGAAAATGCTATCCTACAATCTGTTAGTAGAGGGGAAAAGTATTTCTGAGTATGTTAAAGAAAGAAACTAAGTGCTAACTGTAAAGTTAGAAGATATTTTGGGGATAAAGGGAAGGGTTCTAGGCACCGTGTCCTTGGGGACTCTGAGAGGTATGGTGGAGGAAGGGTGTCTAGTGCTCATGGAAGTGACTGTCCAATAATAGGATTAGGATTCAGTGACCAAGGTGGGATTCTACTAAAGCAAATGGAACTACCAAGGCATCTTCATGATTGTATTTTAGTACCACAATGTGACAATTAATTTACCTTACTTTATGGAGGGAAAAAAATTAAAATTTGTAAAGTGACTCAGATAATTTGTAGTGGCTTTTTAAAAAATATTTCTGCCTAGGGTTTTTTTTTTTTTTTCTTTAGCTAATTTTTATTTTTAAGGCTGGGTAATAGATGGAATAGCTTACTTGCTTCATGCCTATGGAAGGTGGAGGAAAAAACACACACAGAAACACACACACACACACACACACACACACACACANAGAGAGAGAGAGAGAGAGAGAGAGAGAGAGAGAGAGAGAGAGAGAGAGACTAAGTCATGCTTTGAGCTGAATAAACATTTTTCACTAACCGAGTTCCCTGTCATTTCTATCCTGACCTTGGAGAAGGAACTGACTTTTTGGGCCCCTGAATGTCTCTCAGCTGGTACCCTCATATTGTGTCAATCTTTTATCTAGTCAAGTGAATACTGACTGGAGGAAATAAAAGGGAGTCCTAGGTTGGTGGAAGCGCTGCTTGTTAGGGATTTACGAGCATTATTTTATCCCGTCTTCACAGATAGCCAGAATTTACTGACAAGCAATCTAGGTCTATCATCAGCATTTTATGATGCAGAGGAAAAGCTCTGAGGAATCAATACTTGCCCAAGATCATTGAGCAGGGAGGGAAAGGCAGCCGGGATCTGTAGAGAGCCAAACTACATTGATGAGAAGTCAGTCACAAGTCAACAAAGTGGGCTAACAAAGGCAAGCATGCAGTTCCTCCAGGCCTTTTTGTTTGCTTGCTTGCTTTCAGGGATTGTCCTAGGCTATCCATTGCCTTGTCTACAAGGCTATTCATAAAGGTCTCAGAATTTCTACTTTTTCAAAGACGACCTTTCTTTCATCTAATTCTGTTAATAGGAATTCTTTGTTCATAATTTTATTTGCTTTACATAGATCCTTGAAATAAATGGCAGCCCGGCTTCTGTCAAAATCCCCACAAGAGACCCTGGCCTGATCTGACAGGTTTTGATGAGATCTCTGCAAGTCCTTCAAGTGCCAAGTCAAAGCATGAGTCATTTCCGCTTTGTTGCATGGGAACATTGTTGCATAGGAAACTTCTAGAACTAGGGCTGAGAATCCAATCTTCTGCAAGCTAATACCGGCAAGTCCTGCATTATTTCCTTTTAGCTGCCTGCTATCCCGGGTGCAACGCTAGGTGTTTAATATGTGTGCTTAAGTGAAATCCAGAAACCTGATATTTTATAGGTGCCTGATCAAATGTCACAGTCCCAGAAGTGCTCTCAAATCTTTCCCTTTCCTTCTAACTCTTGTAAGGATGATCTTAACCTTGACACTGGCTTGTAGCTATGGAATGAAGCCAGTGGTTCAATTTCCCAAATGGAAGTCTACCTGATTAGCTCCACTTGGCTTGCAGAGTCCTCCATCCAATTTGATGACTTATGATATACTGCAATGGGAACCTCGGAGTTTCCAAAGGTTAAAAGCATTGACGATATTTAATTAAAACAATGCTTTAAAAGTTGAGCGGTGCCAAACATAAGCTTCTTAAACAGTGCAAGGGCACTAGCTTATGAATTGAGCTGAGGAGGCTCATTTGCATCCCCAATAACCTTCCGCCAAATGCTACCTGGGGAGCAATCTGAAACTCACAAGTTTGATTAACCAGTTAATACAAAGAGAGATTTAAGAATTTCAGATTGTTACCAATTTACCCTTGTTCCTAAGAACAGTTCATTGTTATATGGAAATCAAACAATACCTTTGGTTTTGGAAGACTTTTCTACTGATTATCTTATTATTCATTATAATAGACTTGAATCATACTTATTAAAGTAGAGCTGAAAAAAAATCATGTTTCTGATGTGTAAGGATAAATTTTAAGCAGCTTGTCATCTAAAGTGGTCTAATGTACTTCTGCAGTTAAATTCTGTATGGATCTATAGTTTCCATAAGACAGAATGCAGACTTTGTCCCAACATAAAGTTAATTTACTGTAAGCATATTTATAAGCTTTAAGAGGACTTTTGTAACGTATTTGCTAATTAAAAAAAAAAAAAGAAAAACATTTGGGGCTAGAGAGATAACTTAGCTGATAAGAACACTGGCTGCTCTCTTAGAGGACCTGGGTTCGATCCCTAACACCCACATGATGGCTCACAATTGTTTGTGACTCCAGTTTCAGGGGATCTGATTCCTTCCTCTGACCTCTGTGGACACCAGGCATGCATGTGATGCACACGTGTACGTGTGTGCGTACACACACACACACACACACACACACACACACACACAATGTAAAAAGAAAAGCCACTTTCTATGTTCTGAAAGCTGAGGATTCAACAGCTTAGACTGAGATCTCAGGGCCTTGTTCTTGGTGGATGGCTGCCCTTCTTTCTTGTCAGTCATTCAAGACCTACTGTCCTTCTATCCTGTGGTTTTTCTCTCCAGGCTTCAAAGCACAGTGTTATGCTGGCAAATGGGAAAAACAATAGTGGATGCCTATCTACTTAACACATTTTTGTGATGGTGGCAATTCTAGGATTCCTACACAAAGCCCATCATCAGGAATCATTAACATGCAGAAGAGAAGTTGGAAATGAACTAGGCAAACAGCCTATCTATATATACCCCATTTCATCTTTACATTAACTTGGAATACCTTCAATTCTTGAAGTGCTTCAATTTCTATATAGTCCAATATATGAATAATTATCTATCTATCTATCTATCTATCTATCTATCTATCTATCTATCTATCTATCTATCTATAGATAGATATATGTATGTATGTATGTATGTATGTATGTATGAAAGTGTCATACCTGTGTGTGTGTGTCTGTGTGTATCTGTGTATGCACAATTTGAGGTGTTCATCACCTTAGTCCATTGAACAAGGTTGGCAGTTGTCAGGCTCCAATAGTCTGTACTCCTTAGAGCTGGGATTACAGGTGCAAATGTGCCTTTGCCTGGATGTTTATATAGGCAGTAAAGAGCATCTTTGCTTAATGATGTATCTCCTCAGCCCTAATATTTGAATCTCTTCACACATAGAATCAAGCTTTTTAAGATGTAACTTGATTTTATGATTGCTAGTGAGTGATATAAACATGTACAAAGTGGGATTTAAAGACAAATACATTCATTTGGAGGGCCAGAGTTAGCAATAATTATTATGTTTTAATGTTAGCCAAAGTTGTGGTTTAAGTTTCAATTACTGTGCCCAAGAGATCCATGGATCAAAAATGCCTGTGACCTGTAAACCCCTTACCCAAGGACAGATAATTCCTGAAATGGAAGCTGTTTTTTTTTATGGGAGATAACAAGCCACATGCTTTAACTCCCTTAAACAAGTATTTTTGACCAAACTACACTGGATGTACTTGATCACATGTGGGCAGGAGGTATGTGGGGAGGGACCATGTCAGGATATAAATTTGTCTCTAATTGGATGTGGTGGGAAATACTGTGGCCTTGTGGGGTTGCCTTTTTAAGTCTCTGCAAGATGTGACTTAAAGCCATTTTCTGGAAACCCAGAGATGATCCTGGCCAGCGAGTCCATCAACCTGGCCAGTATTTCAGTATTTAAGTAATGCTTGCTTCAAATTTGAATTTGAATCATGATAATGATCTTACTCTCAACTCGTGGGATTAACATAACACTTAGCTGAAAGATGAGTTTGTTGCACATAAAATATAAAGTAATTCTGTCACGTTTCTGACTTCTTCGTCACAGTGGTCTGTGCTACTTTGCTCTTCCCAAGGGGCCTGGGCCGCATCTCTAGCATCCTAAGCCAGAGGTTAAAATTGTAGCTTAGTTTAGCAGGACATGCTATGCAACTATAGCTTGGGCAGGACAGTCCTTTAAGCCAAGGAGCTACCAGTCTGGGAACATAGCAATACCCCATTCTGAAAACTGTTCCCAGGTTCTAGGTTATGTGAATAAGATTATGAAATTTATATGCATCTATCATCCACTATATAGGTTAGTTATTGCAAGAGTTCAAACTGCTCTAGTCATTCAGAATCATCCAACCTTTAGTTAATATAACTAGGGAACAAATAATATTTGTCAGATATCAACACTCATAATTATTGACTAATTTGAAGATATAAGGTGATAATCACTTTATAGCTTGCAAACAAAAACTGAGAACAATGTTAAACCCAAGGTTTGGCTTCAAACCCAGGTTTTCTTAACATTGAAGTCTGTGTAAATTCTTACCCTCCCCCATTCCTATAAAGTTCCTTCATGGCCACAGTTGCCAAACAAATAGGGGCACAAGGCCAGTGTTTTGGAGCTGAGTTCTTTCACACAGAGATGTTCAAATACAAACGGGCTGGAGCTGGACTCTGAACCTCACCAGCACTTGCTTATGTTTTTGCTGTGTCTCATGGCCATCCTCTGAGAAAATTGTCTTAAATCATCTATGGAGGCTGGGGTGGGATAGGAAGGCACGCTCAAAATCATGTCTGACTTGTCAAACACCTCAACTTGGACCCAGATTTTGCAGGTTTAGCCTCGAGTCTCTGTGTTAACTCACGCTGACTTTCAGAGGTTGTGGGGGTCCCTGCAAACGCTATGACTAGCACTGGACCACAAGAGGCAAGAAGGAAACTTGGTTCAGCACTACTTAGATAGCCAGGCTGGTTCAAACTTCTGGAATCTGACCCTAAAGAGTTTACTTTTAAACTTTTAAGCACAGTGTGATTTTGGAAAAAGGTTTTCTCATGGTAATTATCACAGTAAAGCCTAGGCCATGACTACATTGAAAGTCCTTTGCAAAGTATTGGACTTTTGCAAAGTACCTATGACTTCTTCCATAAGAATTTCTATTGACTGAGAAACAGTACTCTGGATAAGGGTCTCTGGAGGAAGGGTTTGTGATGAGCATAATAGCAAAGCTCTTTTGTGAAGTACATTGGACCTCTTTCATAAGGGTGAGGCCAGGCTCTACAGAATAATAGCAAAGATTATATCCATTCCCAGTCTTCCGGGTAGGAAACAGGTATGCACATCCCTTGGAGAAAAACCTGCGTGCTTATCAATTCTGGTTTCTTTCTTGCAGTCTGTAAGCATATGCCTTCTACAAGGGGTTGTTCAATCATTGGCAGTGCCTGGGTGCTTGTGGGTCTGCTCCAGGAATGGGGGGCAGAGGGCATTTACTTACTTATGATCGAAACTACTCATGCAGGAACCAGTACCGAGCTCCAAGGAGCTTTTTACTGCCCAGGCTGTAATAAAACCTTTACATGGTTCATATGGCCATAGTCACTGAATAGCAGGGAAGGTTTGTCATCTGCCTTTGCTGTGGATGCTTTGTGAATATAATTTGCATAACAAGTTAGGGTTTAGCTGTTGTTGTTGTTGTTGTTTTTGTGCCAAGTTTCCACTGCCAATTACTTGTATGTCAGCTGCTCTCAACTTAGTAGTGAGGAATAGAAATAACAACAACATAGCAAACAAGCAGACACCCCACCCCGAGCCCTCAGGGACTAAACCACCAACCACAGAATGCACATGGGGCTCCAGCCACATATGTAGCACAGGATGGCCTTATCTGGCATCAATGGGAGGGGAGGCCCCTGGTTCTGTGAAGGCTCGATGCCCCACCATGGGGGAATGCTAGAGCAGTGAGGTGGGAGTGAGTAGGTGGGTGGGGGAGCACCATTATGGAAGCAAGGGGAGGAGGTAGGGTTAGGGGTTTGTGGAGGGGAAACTGGGAAGGGGGATAACATTTGAAATGTAAATAAATAAAATAACCAATAAAAATTTTGAAAGAAGGAGGAGGAGGAAGATGAGGAGGAGGGGGGAGGAAGAGGAGGAGAAGGAGGAGAAGGAGAAGGAGAAGGAGAAGGAGAAGGAGAAGGAGAAGGAGAAGGAGAAGGAGAAGGAGAAGGAGAAGGAGAAGGAGAAGAA